>NC_088873.1:40385402-40719851 GCF_032884065.1 Artemia franciscana
TTTCTTTTTAGTTTTTTATTGGTTTTTACCTTTATGTTAGCTTATTTTTCAGTTTTTTCCTTTTTTTTTAGTTTTTTTTTATTTTTTATTTTTTTTTAGTTTTTTACCTTTTTTTAGTTTTTTTAGTTTTTTTTAGTTTTTTTAGTTTTTTAGCTTTTTTACTTTTTTTATTAGTTTTTAGTTTTTTTGTAGTTTTTGCCTTTTTTTAGTTTTTTCAGTTTTT
This sequence comes from Artemia franciscana, assembly GCF_032884065.1. Classification (NCBI taxonomy): domain Eukaryota; kingdom Metazoa; phylum Arthropoda; class Branchiopoda; order Anostraca; family Artemiidae; genus Artemia; species Artemia franciscana. The sequence continues at coordinate 40,385,626 of NC_088873.1, forward strand.
TTTTTTTAGTTTTTTATTGGTTTTTACCTTTATTTTAGCTTATTTTTCAGTTTTTTCCTTTTTTTTAGTTTTTTTTAGTTTTTAGTTTTTTTAGTTTTTTTACCTTTTTTTAGTTTTTTTAGTTTTTTTAGTTTGTTAGCTTTTTTATTTTTTTTATTAGTTTTTAGTTTTTTTTGTAGTTTTTGCCTTTTTTTTAGTTTTTTTAGTTTTTTAGCTTTTTTATTAGTTTTTAGTTTTTTTTGTAGTTTTTGCCTTTTTTTAGTTTTTTTAGTTTTTTAGCTTTTTTATTTTTTTTATTAGTTTTTAGTTTTTTTTGTAGTTTTTGCCTTTTTTTAGTTTTTTCAGTTTTGACGTCACCTGATCCAGTTTTTTCAGGTGACGTCACCTGATCCACGATCCACAGATCCACAGACAACTTATTTTTATATATATAGATAGTTTTTTTTTTTTTACTTATGTCCTGGTCGTCATTTATACTTCCTGTGTCCCGGTGCTTTGTTGATTGCTAATCGAACATTCCTTTTGTCCTGGTCGCTTTCTCTTTGAGTTTCGTCATTTATTTTTTTCTTTTTTAGTTCTTTTAGTTTTTACCTTTTTTAGTTTTTTTTAGTTTTTTAGATGAAAATTTTTTTTAGTTTTTTCCTTTTTTTCTTTTTAGTTTTTTATTGGTTTTTACCTTTATTTTAGCTTATTTTTCAGTTTTTTCCTTTTTTTTAGTTTTTTATTTTTTATTTTTTTTAGTTTTTTACCTTTTTTTAGTTTTTTTAGTTTTTTTAGTTTTTTAGCTTTTTTACTTTTTTTATTAGTTTTTAGTTTTTTTTTGTAGTTTTTGCCTTTTTTTAGTTTTTTCAGTTTTTTTTTAGTTTTTTATTGGTTTTTACCTTTATTTTAGCTTATTTTTCAGTTTTTTCCTTTTTTTTTAGTTTTTTTTAGTTTTTAGTTTTTTTAGTTTTTTACCTTTTTTTAGTTTTTTTAGTTTTTTTAGTTTTTTAGCTTTTTTATTTTTTTTATTAGTTTTTAGTTTTTTTTTGTAGTTTTTGCCTTTTTTTAGTTTTTTTAGTTTTTTAGCTTTTTTATTAGTTTTTAGTTTTTTTTGTAGTTTTTGCCTTTTTTAGTTTTTTTTAGTTTTTTAGCTTTTTTATTTTTTTTATTAGTTTTTAGTTTTTTTTGTAGTTTTTGCCTTTTTGTAGTTTTTTCAGTTTTGACGTCACCTGATCCAGTTTTTTCAGGTGACGTCACCTGATCCATCCACAGACAGACAACTTATTTTTATATATATAGATATATATATATATATATATATATATATATATATATATATATATATATATATATATATGTATATTTGTATAGTACTGTTTTCCCACCTTGCCCTACTTTCGAAATGGTGCTCACAAAAGGAATAGTTCCTGTCTCGTTTTCAACTGGCCTTCTCACTCCTCTCTCTAAGAGAATAAACCCTTAAATGAATGTTCATCATACTGGCCAGTAACGGTAGCTACGACTTTTTGTAAAAATTTTGAGAAGTTGATAATGCCTGAGTGGATTGATAAATGTTATATACCCCCATACCAATAATTGTTTCAGAAAGGAATGGGGTGCGCTCATGCACTGGCGGCAATGTCGTTAATGATGACTGCTGCTGATAATTCGGGAGAGCCGCTTATTCTAGGGAGCCATGATGTCATTTCTGCTTTTTATTCGATAATTCACGAGCATATCCTCATTGAACTATATAAGCGCAGGGTCTGTATTTGTCGTATTCGTACTTGGTATGATATGTATACTTATTTAACTGTCATAGTTAATCTGTCTGACGTAATGATTACAAAGATTGTCATACCTGTTTGCTTCGGAGTAAGGCAAGGTGCCCCTACATCCCTAATCGCGTTTATTTACTGTATTCCTTGCGCACAGTCCCAAGTGATTTCATCTTGCATTTTAAAAAGTCAGAAGTGATACTTTTCAACTGTGGCCCACTTCCCGAAGGATTTAAAGTTTATCTTGGTGGAGTATCGGTTGTCCATAAATTGGAAATGAAATATCTTGGCTTCCCAATCGGTGACTCTCTTAAAGCAACTAGAAAACTCCCCATTCGTCACTTCTAGCGCCGGACGTCTAGTGCCTGCGGTTGCATAGTATCTAATAAACTTCGTTTTAATCGCCAACTACTAGCTAAATTGTATAACTCATATGTGCTTCCAAATTGTTTTTACCTTGCACCTTTTGGCGTTCCTTTTCGGCAATGGAACTAAAGCAACTCCGACCGGTATGCTAAATATCTCTTCGGTCTCCCCCCTCCCTAGGCAAGTAAATCTTGGGCCAATATTATAGACCCTAATGCTACCATCGGCAGATGCATTGAAGCTTACAATAACGGGATCAATGGACACCCGTGGTGTTCCCTTTTAAAACAATAAATGTGTTCCGTTTTTTCTTCTTTTTTCTGTTTTTTTTTTTATTATTGTACTTGCTATGTATACTGTGTGTTAACTATTCCCTTACTATTTATTTCCTTTTATTTCATTGGAAACATATCTTAGTAATAAATACTGACGTTCCAAACAAATATATGAACACAGAAAAGATGGTTAAAGGGAACTGTGTTGCTTTGCTCAATTTTGAATTTGCCTTTTATGAGATCCATATCTTTCTTTCATTGAATATGTAAGCAGAAAGAATTGCTGCAATTGCATGCAATGCTGCAATATGGAATTGCTGCAATGCCCCAGCCAGGTTCCCAATTCAAGAAATTATCAACTCATTTCGAGAGAAAGGGATGTTAAAAAAAAGTCATTTTATAGCATATTTTCATTTGTTGTTCCAAAATCAGGAAGTGGGTAGTTTTGATTTTTCCAGTTCCTTCCTATGTCTCCTTCACTGGATTAGTTTTTTCATTACATGCAAAATATATTTCTTTCTGTCAATTTTTTCCAACTTCCTTTCGGAGGAAATCCTTCAGTTGTTTACCCCCTCTCCCTTGTTCACAGAGATGCTGAAATTCTTTTTTTGTTCTTCATTTACTAATTTACGGATGTTAGAGCACCTTTACGCGGATAAAGATATAGGCAGTTAAAATCCTGTAGAAATAGTAATCTATATTGAAGGAAAAATAAATGATAAATTGGGGCGATGTGTTGAAAAACCCATCTGTGAGATTCTATTTGTGGAATTTGTAATTGAAATAGACATAGATGAAGAGAAGTACGAAAAGAGCCCAGATATTTTCTTCTCTCTTCTACAAATAAAGGTCAGCCTTTGAATATCGTATTCAATCGATAATTGTATTTGTTTGAATATCATATATTTCCCGATTTTGTTTTATATTAAATAAAAAAAAGTTTTTTTTTAACTGAAAGTAAGGAGTGACATTAAAACTTAAAACGAACAGAAATTACTCCGTATGTGAAAGGTGCTGCTCCCTCCTCAGCTCCCTGCTCTTTATGCTAAAGTTTGACTCTTTCTCTCAACATTACTTTTTAAAACAGTAAAAACTTTAGCGTAAAGAGCAGGGTGCTGAGGAGGGAACACTCTTTTTCATATACGGATTAATTTCTGTTCGTTTTAAGTTTTAATGTCGCTTCTTACTTCCAGTTAAATAAACTTGTTTTTTTTTTATTTAATTTCTGAATGTTTTTGAATTAATGCAGTTTTAATTTTGGCTCTCCGCACATGAATAATTAAAACGAAATTTGCAAATTAATTTTTTTTGGCTAAATGGCTTTCTCATAGTTTTGATTGTACTATTTTGAGAAAAAAGGAGCGGGGGAGGAGGCCTAGTTGCCCTCCAATTTCTTTGGTCACTTAAAATGGCAATTAGAACTTTTAATTTTTACGAACGTTTTTTTTTTTTAAATATACGTAACTTACAAATTGACTTACTTAACGAACTTTTGTATTCGTGTGTTTTTATTGCGTATATGAGGGGGTTCGCCCCCTCGTCAATACCTCGCTCTTTACACTAAAGCTTAAATTTTGTCCTAATTCCTTAAGAATGACCCATGAATCACAAAGGCCTAGAATAAATAGTTAAAATATCTAAAAATACTTTAGCGTAAAGAGTGAGGTATTAGGAGGAGGTGAACCCCTCATATGGGTAACATTCTCTGTTCGTTTCAAGTTTTAATGCTGCTCCTTACTTTCAGTTGAAAAAAACTTTTTCATATTTATGTTTTCATTGTTTTTTTTAAAATAAAATCCAACGCCCCCTTTATGGGAATTCTCTTCCCCTATGACCAATTCCTCCATGGAAAGATCCTCCCACGTAACCCCCTCCCCTCAACCCCCCAAAACCAAAAAAAAAACCTGGAAACGTCTGTACACTTCCCAATATCCATTACTATATGTAAACACTGGTCAAAGTTTGTTACTTGTAGCCCCTCCCACGGGGACTGTGGGGGAGTAAGTCGTCCCCAAAGACATAGTTATTAGGTCTTTCGACTATGTTGAATAAAACGGCTATGTCTGAATTTTGATCCGGTGACGTTGGGAAAAAATTGAGCGTGGGAAGGGGCCTAGGTGCCCTCCAATTTTTTGGTCACTTAAAAAGGGCACAAGAACTTTTAATTTCCGTTAGAATGAGCCCTATCGCGACATTCTAGGACCACTTGATCGATACGATCACCCCTGAAAAAAAAAAAAAAAAAAAAAAAAACGCATCCATGATCTGTCTTCTGGCAAAAAAAAAATACAAAATTCCACATTTTTGTAAATAGGAGCTTGAAACTTCTGCAGTACGGTTCTCTGATACGCTGAATCTGATGGTGTGAAGTTCGTTAAGATTCTATGACTTTTAGGGGGTGATTCCCCCTATTTTCTAAAATAAGGCAATTTTCTCAGGCTCGTTACTTTTGATGGGTAAGAATAAACTTGATCAAACTTATATATTTAAAATTAGCTTGAAAATGCGATTCTTTTGATGGGCTATTGGTATCAAGTTTCCGTTTTCTAGAGTTTCGGTTACTATAGAGCCGGGTCGCTCCTTACTACAGTTATCACGAACTTTTTTATTTAATTCAAACTTGATTTAAAGTAATTCCATTCTACAAAGCTTTGACTCATGTACTAACTGCTGTTTATTTTCAATAATTAATATGAACTCGATTCGTCTTTCAGACCAATAGGTTCAGATATCAAGGAAGGTGATATAGTTCTAAGAAAAGGAAGCTGTATTGGGCCGTCTGAAGTTGGAATATTAGCAACGGTAGGAAAGACGGATGTTAAAGTTTATAGGTAATATATAATTTAACTTATTTATAGATTTATTGTATTTTTCGTTAAGTTTATTATAGTAAGTAAATAAGTAATACGTTTATTTAAATACTTATCATTTCACTAAAAAATTAACGCTGAGTTACGCTACTTTTTCACAAAAGAAATGGAAAATGAGACAAAATTGGTCACTTGTCAAATACACTTTCAAATTATGGCATGAAGGAGTTTATAAACCTATTTGCACGGCACTTAATGGGATGTAGCTTATTGTGATGTCTGGAAAAATAGATCAGTGTTTCTCGTATGCTAATAGCTTTTTCCAAATTTCATTATCAAATCTAAGTTTTTGACAGAATAACGTGGGTAAGTTCAAGAGCGCTTTCATAGTTGCTGAAACAGGGTACAAGCATTACTTTAGTAGCAGGTTTTTGGACATCGTCTAGTTCTGTTGGCATGTAAGCAGTGTTTTGAATTTAGGGTCGGGGCAGCAGTGCTTGAGGGTAGGCCTGATGTTGGCGATTCGAGAAGCCCAACCTGCGCATACTTGATAAAGTCATGATTGAGTTGTAGTCTTTACATGCGATATTGTCAACATGCAGCTTAAACGGACAATTATTTGTAAATGTTACACCTAGGATTGTTGCAGAGAAGCCTGTCGGAAACCTTACATCTGGGCACATATATTATAAGAAAGCTATAGATTATAATACTACTATCATTATTATTGCTAATAAATATTATTTATTCTGTTATTAATATTTATATTAATAATATAATCCTATATTGTCTATTTATTCCATTTTATCATTTTATATATTTACATAAATTATATATACATTATATGTATTTTATATAAACTTTATATTTATGATTACTTTTGATGTACTTATATTTACATTTGTTATTTATATTTAGGTTAATTAGGTTAAATAAGAAAGAACCGTTTCAAGTATAGGGTCTAGCGATGTTATCTAGATTTGCCTGAAAAAAAGAATGTTTCAAACGAGCCACAAGTCCTTGTATTACTCTTTTTTTACCCGGCCACTTGGTATGGAAGGGGTGGTCGTAGAAACTTGGAGGGGGCTCCTTAGATTGGGTAAAGGTCAAGAATTGGGGTTATTGAGGAGGAATCATGTTATGAAAACAATTCTTACCTCATAATATGCAGAATGAAAGGATAAGACCTTCGCTATAGATCTTCTATTAACAGAATCGAACGCTTACTCATAATTTATAAACCTGAGGACTAAATGTGTTTGATAACTCCGGCAATTCTCAATTGGCAATCCTGGCAATAACTCCGGTAATTCTGGTGTGCCCTTCCAAGGCTCTCTTTGGCTGTTCTATGACACTTAGTAAACACTGTAAATAAGGGAAGAAGAACGAACACAGAAAGACAAGAAGAACATAAGAGCATAAAACAAAACAACGTAAGAAGGAAGGATCAAAAGAAAGAATGCGGGATCAAAAACAGGAAAAGATGCAGGAACGAAGGACTGAGTTTATGTTTGTGATTGCGCCTGAGTATGTTATTTTATTTTCTTATTTTTCAGCTTAGGCCTAAGTGTAGTATTCTATGTATCTCCTAAACATTGACAGTTCTCTCATTGCTAAGGAGAGTAGAGCTTGCCCAACTTTCCTTAGCAAAAAAGCAATTTTTTAAAAACAATTAGTTAAAAAAAACAGAACAATTTTTAACTTGTTACAAAACAATTCAAGGCCTAGTTAGGTATAGAAATTAGCCAAGTTCAAGGTAAAATTAGTCTTTTCTCATGAATTTAGATATTAAGCACCCCGTATCTCGACTGGAAACTTGCCATTACTTTCTGTGTAATTGGAGATGCGAAGAGGGCCCTTGGCCCTCCGCATTTTTTTCTACCCATAAACGTTTTTACGGAAAGATTAATAACTAAAGATCTCTTACACATAAAATTTACGTAACTATTCTTAAATTTCTTGTCGTTGAGATTTTCTTTTGTATAAAAAAGCAAATATACTGTAATAGTTAAGTATTAATAAAATATTACATTGAAAAGCATTGTCTTATTTTATCCATCCAAATCATATGGTTAGAAAAATGAAAAGTATAAATATAGTTATTCACATTTTCTGTGGTTAAACATTCTGGCTGACCTGGAAAGTTCATTTTTTTTTACCATCAATTCGTTAAGTTCAAAAGATGACAAACTCAGCATTTCTTGAAATGGTCGATTTTTTGTAAAGAGAGTATGTCTTAGTCATCTTATTTCCCATGCTTTCTGATCCCTGATTCTGACTTTAAAAGGATTCTGAGGGGGCCCTCCCCTTACTAAGGCACATATGCAGGATTTGTCTGGTGAGGAGAGGTAAAATAACAAATAAGCAAATTTATTAGATAACTTAAGTAAAAAGTGCCAATAAATTCGGAAAAAATTTGCATTTCGGGACGGGCCCGGGCCCAGAGACTTGTCTCGTGAGTAAATGCCTACCCTTACTCCTCTAATGTGAATGTGTGAAAATTACATTTATAAATTATTCTATAATTTGCAGTGTTTTAGGAGCAGAGGCAAGAACACAGTCGTCTCAATTTCCAAGCTTTTTGAAATCTGATTTTGACTTATCTCCCCATAATTATTTTGAATAATAAATTCAGCATTAGAAATTGTCTACATTAGAAAGATAATAGATTGAAATAAATTTCAGGCTCTTTTTTTTGTTCGTATTAGTAAGAAAGGCTGAATGTAATGCTGGCTTTCACACTTTTACAGGTCTCCAACTGTGGCTGTATTATCCACTGGCAATGAATTACAAATTTACACAGAAAAACTAATTCCTGGACGAATAAGAGACAGTAACCAACCAATGTTGATGTCACTACTTAGTAAACAAGGTTTTAATGTTAAGGGCGGAGGAATTGCTGAAGACAAGTAAGTAATAGGTGGTATCTAGGCTAAAAGATGTAGCATAACTTACTAAAGAAAAGTAAAATATGCTATAAATGGCGCGCTGAATGGGAACTGCTGCACTAAGAGGGGCGAAATTGCATTATCGAGGCTAAAAGAGGGGTGTCTTGCTTCAATTTATTCTTAATAATTTCAAATTTCCTTGTGTAAAGCCTAAAATTACGTCAGGCTATATTTAGGCTAAAAGTTATAGCAAAACTTAATAAACACAAGTGAGTTATGCAATAAATGATTCATTGAATCGGAACTGGGGGGAAAAAAAGATAAGGAACCTCCAGAGCCATTGCTAGCACATAGGGCGTCGAATCGACGTTGCTGTTGCTGAGTCTTTGTTGCAGAAACAATGAGCAAGCTTGTCGTCCAACCTTGCTGCGTCGGGAATCAAAACCATGGGCCTCTTGTTGCCAAGCAGAACACCAATCCATTATGTTACAACAGGGTACTGCTGAACTAAGAGGGACGAATTGAATTGTTGAGGCTAAAAAGAGGGGTGCCTTGCTTCAGTTTTTCTTAGTATTCTCAGTCTTCCTTTTGTTAAGCCTAAATCTATTTTAAAAATCCTGGGTTTTACTTAGTTGATCAGTATTATAAAATAATATGTTAGTTCTATCCATCAAAGAACACATTAATAGGCGTTTCAACCTTGGAAGGCTCAGGCTGCAGGTTCAGGCTAAGGCTCAGTCAATAATGCATGCACGACCATTTGCTCCGGCAGAGTTGGCAATTTAAAAAAAATCTGAAACAGTTTCAATATAGAAAATGCATTAGTTTGAAAGTTTCACTTTGTCAGTGTCCTCTTTGTTTTTTCCTTGTCTTTTTTTCATACTTCTCTTAGTGCGTCTTTGTTATACATAAAGGGTAACAATAAATTATTATTACTATTAGAGAATTGTAAACCTTTCATTGTTTCTTTTAAGCCTCTTTCCAAAACCCTCTATTCGTACGTATGGTCTTAATTGAAGAACAAAAAGAAGGAAACAAGAAGTGATAAAAAAAGAAAAACAAGAGGTTGATAGAATGATTTTATTTGTTATTACCATATACAATAGATTTCACAAACGAAGGAAATAAAACCAAACTCAAATGAGTCTTCCGACGACGGTAAAATGATCTTTTTTTTTTAACCCTATGCTAGCGCAAATACAAAGTCGCTCCAAGTTTGCTATTGACCTCTCAGGTATATCATTCTGCACAGCAGCGAACCTAGCAGAGGAAATCACCTTTTCATCAACATTTGTCCATCGAAAGCATGATCTAGATGGTGTAATTCTTTTGCTTGTCGTTCTTTTCTTAAACCGCTTTCCAACACTTACGATAAAGCTATAAATCTTATTCGGGGTGTAATTTGTTCAATAACTAAACCGCTACTTGATGTTGAAAAATGTATGTTCTTTCCTGTGCATCTTTCACTTTTCGTCAGCTCCACGGTGATATTCCCTTAGTATCTTCATCCTTTGTATCTGATCGGTCGAAATATCAGCTCTGCAGTCCTTCGTATATCTTTCACTTTTTGTTAGCTCCCAGTTCCAGCTCCCTATCTCCAGGTGATATTCCAGGGTCCCTTAGTTTACTTCATCCTTTGTATCTGATCGGTCGAAATATCATCTCTGTAGCTCTCAGCAAATTCAAATTCCACATTCTCCAGGAGTAAGATCTGATTTTAATCTTCTCGTTGCGTGTCATTTTATATGGAATACCCTTTTAAATAGAATATCGGCTCGCATTCGCAAGCCGATTCGGCTCGAGAATGCCACTAATTTGGCACCTTCAAAAGACTAACAAAAAATTCTGGTTTCCATGTGATTTTTTTTGCTTTGCTTTTCTTTCTTCTTTTTCTCCTTTTTGCGTAGTATTAATTGGAGTTTATTTAATCTATTTAATTTTATTTAATGTGTTTAACTCTCTTCTACTACTGATTCAGTGCCTAATTGAAACGTATGTTTTCCCCCTCTTTTACGGGCCTTGGAGCCTCTGGGAGATTGGCACAATTTATTCATTGCATGAGTAATTAATTATGAATAAATTTTATCTTATCTATCTTATATTTGGTTTGTAAAACAAAAAGCCATATTCTCCGTAGAGTAATGTGGAAAGGCGACCTGGAATGGGATTCTCATATACATTATGTCCTCCAAAAATATTCTCCATTATATCATTTGCATGCCTCTCTTGCTTTAACATCCAAAATTCCATTTTGGAATTTTTGAACAGCACAGTATAAACTGTATGTATGTCCAATTATAAACTGAATATGTGCGTCCTGTTTGGTACCCAGGACTAACTGCTATTCAAACCGAAAAGCTTGAAAATATTTACAAGCTAGCTTGCCTATTAATGCTTGGGACAAATTACACCTAAGAGGACAGCCTGCAGACACAGAGACTTCAAAGCTATCTGGAAGGCGCCGCCACCTTGCAATGCTCCCTGGAAAAAAAAATACCTAAACTCAGAAGCACATTGCCAAGTTTTAACGGATTTTGAAGAACCACAAACCAGTCGGCCAAAAACACGTAAAAGAGTCTTCACTTTATCGTGCTAATTCCTCCGTCCTCCTGAAAGGATGGTATATACCGTCTTTTGTTCCGTACTTTGTGAAGCAGTGCAATGATGAATTTCTTGAAAATACTGTGCGAAATTCTGAAAATGAATTTTAATATCCATATATTTTATTGTGTGCTATATTTTCTTGTCGTCTGACGTCTGCTGCTAGCTGTGTGCTACTATGGCAGTAATAGTATTTTACTATTATTATCATAAAAATACAGTAAAACGTTTATTTCTAAGTTTTACCATAGCAATTTTTTTTTATGTAAAAGGTCAAAATTCCGTAGCAATCAACAACATTTGGCATATCAATAGTCAATCAGGGACATACAAGGGAAAGCCGATACTCAGACAAGTGGCGGCCAGCATTTTGAGATTTCTGCCATTTATTCTCATATATGTGATATTTTCCATATAATTTGGGTTCTTGTTGAAGTTCCGTCCCCTCCGAGATAACATTTGGCCTACGTGCGCGGTCCTAATTAAAATTTTTATTTACGTGGTCCTAGTTAAAGAATTTTATTTATTCAAAGCATGAACAGAATGTATTGCAAAAAATTTATTGTCAAAAAGATATTAGATCAAAAATGCATAAGATATTCCTAACATTGCTAAATGTACTATAAAAAAAAAACAAACAAAAAAACTGTTGTAACTGAAATTTCATAAGTAATACTAGTAAATTAGAACAAATCGATACTAAAAAAAGTATTGATATAAATACTGAAACATCGGTCAGTCTCATATTCAATCAACTTGTTTCATAATGAAGTAGCTGATTAAGCAGTTTTGCTGCATGAAATTCTTCGCGTATAAGCTTGATTATCCATGGTCAGAGAGTTCATGTAATAGCTTTACTTGAAAAAAAAAAATGATTTTTTTTTTAATGAAAAGCTGAATTAAGATGTAAATTATTTCAAAAATCAAAAACTTACCTGATAACCGATACGATCCGATCCTTTGAAAAACCACGATTCTCGATCCTGATTCATTGTTTCATCACTAGATGTGACTCCAGTACTGGGCTTTTTATTGAATTGCAGCTCATAACCCCTTTAATAGCTTAACACCATACACTCTTTGACTTCTTCAAAACGTTCAACCTTTTCAGAGCTTTTATTGAAATTTTGTTTACTTATAGTTTAGATTCCTTGGTTGCCCGTTTGAAGTCAGCACTGTCAGATGCAGATATATTGGTAACCACTGGGGGTGTCTCTATGGGTGAGAAAGACTTACTGAGGTATGCTTTGACATCTCACTTTGATGCTACCATTCATTTTGCTAGAGTCAACATGAAACCAGGGTAAGATTCCACGCTAATCTCTGCTAATAGTTGTTTTAGAATTTTTTTATTTTGTTTGTTATTTGCTATAAGCGTCAGAAACTCTGTAGAAAGTTATCCTGGTAGCCATCGTGGGTGTCTCTATGGGCGAGAAAGACTTGCTGTGGTAGGCGTTGCAATCTCACTTTGATGCTACCATCCGCTTACATACTTGCTTACTAAGATCCTCGAACATCTAGTGGTGTATAGGGCAGCAAGGGTTTACCTCCACGTCGAAAGCTCCTGGGCCAGAGACCACAGCTCATTGAAAGATGACTCTTGCACCAACTTCAAGGCCTGGAGGAGTCCAGCACCAAAATTCATCCAGTTTTTCTAGAGTCAACGTGAAACCAGGTCAAGATCCACTCTAACCTCTGCTAATGATCATTTTTATGTATTTGAAAAGAGAGGGACCAGATTGTATGCAGTAACTGATTGAAGTACCAATGACAGTGAAAATATATTCTGAATTCTTTTAATCCGTGGATTAGAAACTTACATAACTATATATAATTCAAACGACTAGCAAAAATGGCGTATCACATTGTTACTGGATAAGACGTTCATACGCAATTTTTGTAATAGTGGTTGTCAAATTAAAAAAAAAAGAAACACCAGTAAAAATCAGAAAAAATCATCTAAAACCATGTGGCACCAAACACCTTAAGAAGGTATGGCTTTCCTATGGAGTTGTAATTGCCTTTCAGAATCAAGAGATTGTTGATGTTTGAATTTTACGGAAATAAAGTACAGAATTTAATGAAAGGGCCACTTTATGAGCCTACTGTAATGGCAGGCCGTCGACCGAGACCTAGGACTGACTCATGACCGACAAAGTCCTCTAGATGTGCACCCAAACGGGACGTGTTTTTTTCATACTGTCTTGATTTATAAGCCTTATAATCCCAGTAGACTAGCCCACTGGAGTCAGAGTGGAGTGAATAGATATGCAACGTTTGGTAGTACAGGGTGCCAAATTAAAAATAAAGAAATGGGGATTAAAACTCGACAGATAATAAGGTAAAAATATTTGGCTTAAGATTGTCCAGCTTTACTTTATAGGTGTAGTTGTCTTTCAGAACCAACAGATTGTTAATATTTGGATTCTACGGACAATAGACGTTGTCAAATTTTGCTAATTTATTTTGGTTACCTTTTTTTATGGTTCAATGTGGCTAAACAGATAAAAATATGGCAATACCCTGAAAACTTCGTGATTTTGAACCATTCAAAATAAACATCTAAAAAAACTCACTGTTTTCAGGTATGAATGGACCTAAGATGCATCCAGAGGAAAAAGAAACGTTTTCATTTCGATATTTTTTTTTATACATTTTCATCTTTGGTACTTTTAGTATTTTCTGATTTAGATGTATATTTGTATCCTAGAAAGCTATAAGTAATTCAAACTGTTTGCTAACGCATAGTCGAAGTTTTTGCTCGATAGTTCCTTGGAAATTATCACTAGAATACATTCTGTATGATCACAAGTGGCACGTTAATGTGTATTGTGATGCCGTGTGCTATGTACCATACGTATATATGCATTATCACTGGAATTATTTGAATTAACTTTTGGGAGGTAAAAGTATATTAAGAATATTAATTTAAGTTTGTTTATTTATTTGATCCTTTTGAAATTTTATCACCTAAAATTTTTATGGTTTGAAATTGTGCGGACCTTTTCTGCGTTGATATTATCAGTGTAACTCGTATGTAGTTACTTGAAAATGGCGTCGTTCACGGAGGGAAAGCTTTGCTCATAAGCTGAATAGCTTCGTTATATTTGATTCGCCAGTAGTTCTTAGAGATACGTGCATAAATGTAATGGCATTTGATTGTGATAAGACCCAAAATACCTTGCGTGAAGCCATCCAAGGTTAATTGGATTATAGAACTAATTCATGAATAACAGTTCATTAAGTTCAAAGAATAGTGCCTTACATAAACTGGTAATGCTGACCCTTGCCTATTTCAAAGAAATTTGGTAACGCCTAGTATAATTGATTTGAGTGTAATATAATTCAGTATGTAAAATAGTATATTAAATAATATATTATAATATAAAACAGTATATTATAGTTTGAAAGACAAAAGAATATGCTCTGCTTTGACGACTTAAAGATGTTTTGGGTATTTTATTCTTCTCGGGGTAAGTTTAAAGTCATATTTCACACTTTGTTTTCCTTGTGAAGTAATTCTCTTTATCTTACCTCTTGTCACTTGAGGGTTCTCTTTCGACTATGTCGCGAAGTTATGCTGTCTCTGGCAAATTCTTTTGCATTATGTGGATCAACCAGTCATGCAAATTAATTAATTGGCAAAGTGAATGAGATCAGTGGGCTTTTTCCGGAGGGGTGGTGTGGCAATGATAAAAAATAGATTTTAATGGGTGGCAACAATATATAAAAAAAAATATATTAGTAGCTTGAATAAGAAGTGACGGTGCTGCTTTTGTTTTTTAAAACCAAGGTCAAATGGGAGGGTTGCTGTACTTTAGCCCCTTCTCCCTTATAGGGTGATTTCACGTTGCAGTAATTAGTCCTTAATGCTACAGTAAATTGAATACTATGATTATTGTAATCGTCTGTTTCAAGCTTTGACGAAATAAGTGTTGCAAAATTGCGAATGTGTTACTTAAAGATAAATATCGGCTTAGTAATTCTCCATTAACGAAAGCAAAAACTGTACGCAAGTAAGTAAACCCCCCACATTTTAACGAAATTATAGTTTTCATTTCCTTACCTCCTCCATAGATCGTTTCCAGGTGCGGCCATGGCTAGAGTCAACCTCTTTTGTCTCTTTTGAATGTGTCTTTTTTTTATAATTTAAATAGTTTACGAAAATTTGCCGTCTAATTTCGTCTCATTGCTGCTTCATCACTAGGATCTGACACCCTACGTGCTTACGTGTTGACACCCTGTATGTTTGTTTGTGCAGTTATGTTAAAATAGGACTTTATGTCGCCTAAATTTTACAATTGTGAGTACCTTTTCAATCATCAAACTCGTCTTCTATCGTTTTCCTGTTGTTTGGAACAAAAAATCATTTAATATGAAAGAACTTCGTAGAAATTTCATTTAGTATGAATGAAAGAATATTAGGTGGTAGATTGTAGACCAAGTTTGACTCCCCCCCCCCCCCGACGTTTTTTTCGACTCGTAAAAAGTAGAAAATTGCTTCTTTTACTTTTGGTTTGCTATCTAGTAAATTTCTAATTTACTAGTAATTTAGTTTAGTTGTATATTATGATGATTTACATGCACTTTTTTTTTATTCTGATTTTTATTTGAAAAGGAAACCAACTACTTTTGCTACATGCTGCTTCGAAGGGAAGAATAAGATTATATTTGGTTTGCCAGGAAATCCTGTCTCTGCAATGGTTACTTGTCACTTATACGTTATTCCAGCTTGTCGCAAAATCATGAACTTTCCATATTCAAAGATTTTACCGACAAAAATCAGAGTTAAGGTAGTTATTTTTAAACTTTTCCTTCTTTTTTTTTTAGAATTTATGTAGCTTGACTAGCATCTTAATTAAAGACCCGTACCTGTTAAACGGATGGAATGCACTTCTCATAGGCACTAGAATCGAATCGTTCAGAAGCCAATTTGACGAAGTCCAAAATGTTGTAAAATTTAGCTAATGTGCTTGATAACATTTTCCATACTTCTGCACGTAAGCGAACACTGAATAATTTCCAATAATTGTTGGTGATCGATAAGCCTTTTTGGAATCGACATAAATGTCAGAACCGAACTGCTCGTCGATCTGGAAACCAGAGCTGGAACTTAAGGTCTTAAAAAATCTTAACCTGCACCATTTCCACTTGGTTAACAGCTAGGCAAATTGGATCTGGGTGGCTTATTGCCATGCATTTCATGTTTTGTGTGCTAACTTTGAGACTGATGAGATCAGCCAATGCCACCATATCATTAATCAACGTTTCGGTTTCTTCTGTGTATTATAAAATTCCGACAAAGATAATCTAAGATGATATCTGGGGAAAAATAATTTTATATCTAAAGATAAGATAAACTTTACGAGCCTGTAAAACGTCAATCAAATATTTCCCATTTTTTGTCCCAGGAAAGATCTACGTTTTAGTGGATGTCAAGAACGATCCAGCTCTTAGCCAACTTTAAAAATGGAAAAATGTGGAGCCTTGCTGTTCATATCACTGAACTACGCCAATTTGTTTGTTTTTGCTATAGCTGCGGCCCTTTACTGCTTAAGAGAAAGAAACGGCTATACAACTGACTTCCACGGCTCTTGCTAAGTAACTACTTGACTATAGAGGAGAACCCCTGTATTTAAAGTATAATAAAAGGGTAAAGAATACGGCATTAGACTTTACAGTCCCTACCGGCGGTACTGATCTCCGTTTCTTGGCCCTTCATACGGGAAGTGCAATGGGGGGCTGGGGGCCAACCATCCTGTGCTTTCGCACACCCTTCCTGTTTACCTTCCCGAGATTTCTCCAGTTACCCATTTAGAGCTGGGTCAATGTCTTTGTGTATTTTTATAGTCCCTAAGTTTGTGTTCCTTCTTGTTTATTTATTTACCCCCATTGTGGTCTTGTACTGTTTTTCGAAATACATTTATCTATATATCTACCTATTATACCAGATGTTTTCACGGTAACGTTTACCAGACTTATCCCACGTAATTTATACATTTGGTAATGTTGCGTTTCTTATAAAAAGGGAGAATGACTGGTATTTTCTGCTCCTTTGGAAAGAAGTTAGTCTTCCAAGCTTCTCACGTAATGCCGTGAATTTTTTCAGAAGAAACCTCCGTGGGCAATCTGTTTGTAGTTCCAAGGAGAAGCCAGCATCGCCCGGGAGTTTTCAATTCTTCTGGGTGTCGATCGCTTTGAGTATTTTGGTCCTATTCGAAGTATCGAACTTAACATCATCAACGCCACGGTTTTATTTTGAAACGCCACGGGGAAACTGTCAGGAGTTTAGGACGCAGATGGGTTTGCTAAGATTCGAAAGCACTACTTCAATCTACCCAAGCGTCGATTTTTTTCCAGCCCGTCCCCCCTCTAATGCCTGTATGTAATCCTAAGTTGGTTCGACATTTAGGCAATATCAAGATTTTTTTTTATTGCCTTTATCTGGCTTTATGAACTATATTTTATAAAAAAAAAAAGTGAAAAATTAAGTAAACCAACAAAATTAGCAAACCTTTGTTCATAGCCGAGGCTATATTTAGGCATTAGGGGGACTGCTATTATGAAGGAAGCAACCATAAAAATTGTGTAAATAGGAATGTTATGAAGTAAAATGTTGCTAGTATAGAATAGCTCTATAGAATTAAACCTTTTCTAAACAAGTATTATAACACATACAGCAACCTAAGGGGAGATTGGAATTAAGGATCAAATTAGGTTTGTATATTGTCAGATTTCTCTGGAAAAATCTTGGGAGAAAATAAAATCTGTCTTCCTCGTTCCTTGTCTGCAAGTATAATAACCCAGTTTAGAAGGTTATATTCCAATTAACGTAAAGACAAGCGAACTATAAATAAAAATTGAAAAAAAAAATGAAAATTAAGGTAATTAATAATCGTCAAATGCTTATCAGAGGGTCTTTGAGTCTCTTATCTGCCTGCCATGGTGATATGGTGGTGTGGCTAATTGGCAACATACTAGTAAAAAAATTTCTGAGAACTCAATGCAGCACCAAGCCGACTGAAGCCAACACAGCTGTGCACGCTCCTCCTTCACCCAATCTATTCAGATCCTATCTCTTTACACCCTCCCAAGAAGCTCTTATCTCTTAAATCTTTTCTTACGACATCTTCCCGCCCTATTTGAGGACTATTTGATTTTTGTTTGGCCCTAGATGGTTGGCCAATAAGGGCAGTTTTGGACAATCTATCATCCTTCATCCACAGAACTTCTCCCAGCCATCCCAACTTTTGTGTCATTATAGTCCTAGAGAGCGAGATTGAACCAAATTTTTCGTTCAAATTACTGTTTGAGAACCGGTCAGTCAATCGTGTACCCAAAAGAATCCAGTCGCAATCTCTCTGAAAAATCTTGCAAACCCTCCTGCGACAGATTACAACATAGCATAAAACAAATATGAGCACAGATAAAGAAAGAATAATATAAAGCTGAAAAAGACAAAATATTACATGTTAAATAATATAGGTAAAGGTAAAGGTAAAGGATACGGCATTAGACTTTACAGTCCGTACCGGCGGTGCTGATCTCCGTTTCTTGGCCCTTCAGCCAGGAAGTGCAATGGGGGGTTGGGGGCCAGCCATCCTGTGCTTTCGCACACCCTTCCTGTTTACCTTCCCCAGATTTCTCCAGGTACCCATTTAGAGCTGGGTCGACTCTGGCTAAGCTTACAGAGTCACGCCACTGACCCCCGTCCCAAACTGAAGAATTGGGTACACTGGGATTCGAACCCGCGTCCTCTCAGACGAAGGATCCCGAATCCAGCGCACCGACGGTTGTAAAGTTAAATAATATATACTTTACAACAATAACATATTCGAAAAAAAACCGAATCATAAAATCAAAGGTACAGAATTTTTGTAAAACACATTCTATGCTTAAAAAAGCAAAAGGATCTATCCTGTAAGTGCTAGTAGATGTCTCTTTCCACTACTTCCCTCCCAAAACAACCTACTATTGTTCTTCCCATAGCCGAAGTAATTTCTTTTCAATTTAGCCTTTTGTAATATGTAATTGTTTGTCAATCCTGTCAACAATTTTATATTTTAATTTATTGATAGAGAGTTTAACTAAGATTTATCTTAAACCCCTGGATTAAAGAATTGCCACATATGACGCACAGTTTCTTACACAAGACCAGTTTTCAGCTTTATGCGTTTTTCATTTACGCTATTGCTCAGACAGTAATTGTGAAATAAAATAATTTGACCAATAGAAACTTCATACGAAACGGATTGGACTAAAAAAAAGCAAAATTTCGGAGAAATAAGACTTGAAATGTAAACAGGAAAAAAAGCTAGTTGCTGAAGATAGTTTGGACAAAAAAAAATGACTTTACGCCAACTAAGCGGAAAGAAAGAGGTTATTATCCTATATCACGGCCGTATCCAGGGAGGTTTGGGGGGTTTGAACTCCCCCTTAAATGTTTGTCTGACTCACAAAAACGTAACAAAAATGAATACAAACAAATTTTATGCGCCTTTTAAAGTTTTTTTGTACCCCCCCCTAAAAAATCCCCATACAACCAAAAATACAACCACAGAAGTCCACTGTGGTTCACTTTTGTTGGTTCACTGTCTTGGGAAAAGAGTCCTCATTCTTCTCCCTTCTGTAGTCGAAAAATCCTTTTGTACCCCCCCCCCCCTAAAAGAAAGTCCTGAAAACTGTCATATAGTTTTGTACTGAAGAGTGTGCTGTTGGCATTTCCTTTGATTTGCTTGCATTTTCATGTTGTTGTTTTTTTTTTTTTGGTAGAGGGAAGTGTTTTTGTTAGCCAATGACAGTATTTCTTTAGTTTCTATTTTATGTGCTCATATTTGACAAATTATGTCGCATGTTGAGCGACTAAAAAGAACATGGTTGATTATTTTGTGTGAAATTTTAAGCCAATTGAAACAACCAGCAGTTTGAAAAAAAAGTGTTTGAATTTTAATTGAATTTTTTTGCTATGTTGCTTTAAATTGCTGAGGTCATTGTATGCTTGAAGAGAACCCCTAATGTTTTTATCAAGGAAGAACCCCTAAATTTTTTTTATCATTTTTTTTTTTTGCTAATCCTTATTTTTAAGGGGTAGTGACCTGATTTGAGGCAAAAATCCCTTCAGAAAATAATAATATATAAAAGGGGGTCGTCAAGTTTGGCTCTAAAATACTCAGTTATGTGCCGCTCTTGCCCGATGTTAACTCAAATGTAAGGCATTCAATTGAATTTAATCCCATTCCTGTGTTAAAACCAAGACGGGAACATAACATCTTTTTTATTTTACTCTGTTGTTTATTTTAAGCAACAAGTGTTTAAGAAAATGAATAAAATTAATACAATAATAATTAGTAAATTAATTTATAATTAATTATAAAAATTTATAATTTGAAAATATTTTAATTCATAAATTAATAATCCTTGAAAATAATTAATAAATAATTAAAAATAAATTTTCCTTTTATAGTTTGGTGGTCCACAACCAGTTTTTTTAGATCCTCGTCCCGAGTACCATAGAGCATATCTTGATTGGTCTGGAGGGAGCGAACTCCCTGTTGCATATTCAACAGGTAAGCTGTAAATTTCTTTTCATCATTCATTTTCTTTTTTTCTTTTTTTAATTTATGCTATTGTTTAAAAGCTAAACACTTTTCTTCTTATCTTGAAACCAAACGAATGGTTAAATTTTTGATTTTTTCCCCTTCTCGTGCATGCCTTTTTCGGATCACTCAAACAAGAGGGAGGAGGGATGCAGAGGAAATCTTCATGTAAATAATTGTCTTGGACAATTATTTACTACTAAATACTATACTAAATTAATTATTTACATATTGGTCTTCTAGCTTGTAATAGTTTTCAGTCCTCACTTAGAAAAGGTCAAAGTGAGTTCAGTTGTGAATACAATTCAGTAAGAATTAAATAAAAAAAAAAGTTTTTTCAACTGAAAGTAAGGAGCAACATTAAAACTTAAAATAGACTGAATAATTACGTATACGAGGGGGTTTGCCCCCTCGTCAATAGCTCGTTCTTTACGCCAAAGTTTGAATTTTGTTCCAATTTCTTAAGAATGATTCCTGAATAACAAAGGCCGTTTAATTAAAATGAATAGCTCTTTTGAAAGTACTAAAAAATTGTAGCGTAAAGAGCGAGGCATTGACGAGGGGGCGAATCCCTCATATACGTAATAATTTCTCAGTAAGGAGCAACATTAAAACTTAAAATAGACTGAATAATTACGTATACGAGGGGGTTTGCCCCCTCGTCAATAGCTCGTTCTTTACGCTAAAGTTTGAATTTTGTTCCAATCTCTTAAGAATGATTCCTGAATCACAAAGGCCGTTTAATTAAAATCACTAGCTCTTTTGAAAGTACTAAAAAACTGTAGCGTAAAGAGCGAGGCATTGACGAGGGGGCGAATCCCTCATATACGTAATAATTTCTCTTCGTTTTCAGCTTTAATGTTGCTCCTTACTTTCAGTTGATCGGCTTTTAAATAATTCTGGAAAATCCGGCACGACTTTCATGGAAAATTCTCTTCCCCCATGAAAAGATCCTACCCAAGTAACCCCCTTCTCATGACCCCCCCCTGAAAACGTCTGTATACCTCCCAATAACCAATACAATGTAAACAATGGGCAAAGTTTATTACTTGCGGCCCTTCCCATGGGGACTGTGGGGGACTGAGATGTTCTCAAAGACATGGTACTTAGATTTTTTGACTATGCTGAACAAAATGGCTATATCAAAATTTTAACCCCTTGACTTTGGGAAAAATGAGCCTGGAAGGGGGCCTAGTTGCCCTCCAATTTTTTGTCACTTAAAAGGACACTAGAAAATTTATTTTCCTTTTGAATAAGCCCTCTCGTAACATTATACGACCACTAGGTCGATATGACCACCCCTGGAAAAAAATAAACACGTTTCCGTGATCTTTCTTCTGGCAAAAAATAAAGAATTCCACATTTTCGCAGATAAGAGCTTTAAACCTCTACAGCAGGGTTCTCTAATACGCTGAATCTGATGGTGTGATTTTCATTAAGATTCTATGACTTTCAGGGGTGTTTCCCCCTGTTTTTGAAAATAAGATAACTTTTCTCAGGCTCTTAACTTTTGATGGGTAAGACTGAATTTGATGAAACTCGTATATTTAAAAATGTATCAAGTGGTATCAAAATTTAGTTTTTTAGAATTTCGGTTACTATTGTGCCGGAACGCACCTTACTTACAGTTTGTTACCACGAACTGTTTGATCTTCTTGATTGAAGAGGGAAGATGATTGATAAAAAATTTGTCTTTTTGAGGTCATTGGTACAACGAATTCTACATTTAAAGGCTGTTCTCATGTATAAAGATTATCAAATATGAGGCTCTCAACTGAGAATCGTCCTTATATAATCCTATAATTGTATATTTGGCTCACAGAGGTCTCTTGATTAATTTTAACATTAAGCAGTTATAAAAAGTATAAACTACGTGATATATCAAGGTCCTAGTTAATATCGTTCTACTTCAAACAAAAACAACTTAGAAACAATAGGGAAATTTTTTCCAAGACAGTGGAACCCAATTCAGTGTATATTTCGGCCCTACGTCCAAGGGCCGTCTTCAGCACAACACCAGAAAAAATATATATATACAAAAACTTACTTCAAAATGTGAAAATTAAAACTAAAAATGTTTTTAAAATTTTATGAGTCCTGATTGAGCTTCGTTGAAGTAAGGATGCTAGGGCTGTTTTAAAAAGTTTTTTTTTAAATATTTTTAGTTATAATTTTCATAATTTGATTTAAGTTCTCTTATATATATATATATATATATATATATATATATATATATATATATATATATATATATGTATATATATTTTGGCCATCAGCCAAATAAGACTTCTTTCTCCAATATGGAAGTCCACTAGGTTCAAAAAAGAAGAAGGGCATTATTCGTAACGCATATAATCTTTTAAATCATGTCCAAAATCCTGGGCAATAACAAGTGATTTAATCATCCCCAGATCGGACTAAGCCAGTGTGGGGCTTATAGAAAACGGTGTAAATACCATATGCCTTGGATGAAAGTAATATACAGTACAGTTATACAACACAGTAAGAGCTTTGCTACTGCAGACAATTTTTTTTTGATCTGACATGAGCACATTCAGAGCTAACAGTAGAAAAACTTGGGAACAATAGAAAGCGATCTAAAAGGCTTTTGATCAAAGGCGTAAACGATAAAATACTATGTAAAACGTGCAAACTTTGGAAATATCCATTACATCGTAAGGTTTCCAGGAGGAAGCGGGTCTATAGGGCTTCCATGCGCACTGTGACGAATCGGAGTGAGGAGAGAGATTGTTGTACATCCTTGACGCGAGGGTAATTTGCTCTAGTGACGTTTTTACTCGTTATGTGTATGCAACTTTTTCAACAGAAAATGCAATGAAACTTACTACAATTACGCTAATTGTTTATTTTGAAGCGATATATCTCAATTTTAACCCTGCGTTCAATATTACTTATGACAATCAATAGGATTGAATTCCGTTGCTGTCATGCAATAAAAACCCTTCTCTTTCAAAGAGAACAGTTGTCATTCTGCTTGAAAGAGAATAGTTTTCATTGGCTGTCAGTGACGATATCAATTGCAGTGGATTGCGATAAGTTATATTGAATACGGGGCTAATTCTAATCACCCCTGTAAACCTGTAAACCAAAACAATCCTCGGAAAATTCTAGTACTCTGTAATCCTAAGTCAACTTGTGTCAACATAGATGCCTAGCGCCTATCCGAATAACTATCTTGAGCATATGTCTATCCAGGTTTCTTTAAGGAGTTGTGATTATGAGAATCCTACTGCGCTAAAAACCTATCATTTCAATTTTTCTTATTCTAAAAAATCCTGCTGTGGCTTTCCAACCAGTAAATTCATAAAGCTAGAAAATTTAAGAAAAATTCGAAGTCTGTCCAAGTTCATCAAAGTCCACATCTCTTTAGAGGGGGAAGGGGCGAAGGTAGACACTTCAGAAGACTGAAGCTTGGGTTTAGCAGCATTAACCGAAGCACGCATGGATAGGAAAAACTGTAAAAAAAAGTTGCAACTTTTTGGGGGGGAGGGGGAGGGAGGTATTTTATATGCTGCTTGTAAATAGTTCTGATCAATTGGCTATTTAAGAATTTTCTGCTACTAGAATTTTGGCCTTATATAGCCAAAACTATTATTTTATTGAGGTTAAAATGGCATGATGTAATTGTGGGATCTCTCTAGTGACTAAAAAAACGCAAGAGCCTTTTTTTTCAGTTTAAATAATCCTACTCGTGGTTATCTAAGACCTCTGGCTCTGTAACATCACTCCTAGGGGAAAGCAGGGGGACTACTGTTGCGCTATCCATGCTAAAATGCTGCTTGGATCGATTTTAAATGTGGAGGATTGCAATTCTCCACTCGTGGTTTGTTGTCTGTGACAAATTGATTGACTTTAACAGGAAGGCAGAAAGGCACGTCTGTCATTTCTAAATGACAGAAAAAGTCTCTTTGTTGTGGCGTGATGTAGCCTACTTTGTTACCAAAAAAGGGCACTAGATGATTACTTTTCCTTTTTTATTTTTGCTCCGGAAGACCATCCAATATTTTACGAATACTTGTTCGTTACGATATTCCATCGGAGGAAAAAGCAGAGGTATTAATGCTACCCATGCGAAAGCGAGATTAAACCTCTAGTTAAATATTTTGACAATGGCAATTTCTGTGGTTGTTCAGTTGAATGTAAATGAAAATTACTGTTTCCAAAATAATGTTACTTTGGAAATATTTGTCGCTAGACAGTTAAAAAAAAAATATATATTTTTGGCCACTGTGATTAGTTCCAAGAGTCGTCCAATTTCAGAAATCATCTACACCAGGTAACACGTGTCAACTATGTTGAAATTTCGGCTAGTGTGGTGGAACATTGCCAGGTATTGCAGGGACTGCGTCGGAACTGTACCACAAGTTGTGGAGCTGTGTGGCACACGTGGTGCTTCACGATGTACAGTAGGTGACAAAGCACAGGTGCCCCTCTGCTGTGCGAGCGTAACATTGCACCCTAGTAGTGTCACCTCGGTTTCCCGTGAGACACTAGACTGCAGTATAATTTTTACAGAATATAATTTTAATCCTGCTCTGAGTCTTACTATGTGTCTATAATAGGGTTATTTAGTCCTCCTATTAAAAACTGTATTACAGTTCTCCACGGAGGACTTCATTTGTAAGTTTATTCTTAATCGGTTTAGATCAGTCATAACTGACAGAAATTGTTTAAGGTTCGAAAGATCATATTTCAAGAGACAATGGTAGTAGTAAGGCACAATGGTAACAGCAATGGGGGGGGGACTCTCTGGCTACCTCCTAAAAGAGGCCTAGTTGATAACTTTGCTATTTGGTAATTTACGCTACAAGTTTTGTTTTTTATTTAATCAAAACCTTTACTAGGCCAGATTTTTTATCCGTTCTTTTTTCCACTTATTACGCAATTTAATATGTTCGCTAGTACAATGCTATATCGTCGGTGCTAAGCCTAAAAGTCTTATCTAATTTTTTTCACAAGTCTGAAGTGGCTACCAAAAACGGTTTGCTAAACTCTTCCCAATGGGAATATCTGCAGACTAACAAATGTCTAGTTTTTTTGCCATTATTTCAGAAGTTTGAAAATATCAGATACACCTTTAGACGTAACTGTGAAAAATCTTTGTGCCGCAAAGGTACATATGAATTTCCATTGAAATTCTAACATACAAAAATATTTGAAAGCACCTGATGTACTTTGGGGGTAGTATTTTTGACACAGGTGTACAAAAGTGTGGTTCAATCCCGCTTTCTAGGGCTATAATTAGAGGTAGAGATGGCTATGTCATGTTCTACGGATGAAGGAAGACAGATTGCCGAAGATCTCCCTTTCCGGTAAACTATCTTGGGCTAAACGGAAAGCAGGTCGTCCGTGGTTGTGGTGGGAGGATGTCGTAACGAAATATTTAAAAGAAATGGGAACCTCATGGGAGAATGTAAAGAGCTTCGAATAAATTAGGATGGAGGATGAGCGTGCGTAGCTGTGTTGACCTCAGGCTGCTTGGTGTTGCGGTGAGTTGTTAGTAGTAGTTCAGTCCCTACAACTTCATTTCATATAAGTTTTCTGTTGTAGGCAATCAGTTGAGCAGTCGCTTGTTAAGCATGCATTCTGCAAATGTTTTAGTCATACTTCCCGGTGCCTCAAAGTCTATTAACAAAGCAGAACCTGGATCCATTTTTGATGCCTTAATTATTGATACTTTGTAAACTTTTAACTATTAACCTGTTCAGTTGTTTGGCAGTATCAGTTAAGTTTATATCGTTTAATAATTTGTTTATTGTATAGTTGTATCCGTAGATAAAATGTTGAAGCAAGATATGCCTTTGTTTCTTTGAATGTAATCAGATTTAATAGGTACTAATTTTAACTATTTGTTAGCACTTACAGAATTACTGTTATAAATTTAATAGTACTGTCTGTTTACTATAGAATTAAATCCGCAAATGAAATATTGAAATAAAGCGTTCCTCTGTTTCTTGAAATTTTTCAGATTATGCACTATTCCAAAGAATATAACAGCGTTGCCGCATTTAAAGATGCTTAGGAGCCAATCGAATAAAGGAACATACAAAACACAAGCAAAATTGGCAGATTAACCTTAGTTTACGTTTTGTCGTATCGCACTTTTCTAAATTAATTATACAGGACGGAGTTAAAGCATATTTTCTTTTCTGAAGAACTAATTTATTAGGGAAAAAACAAAGAAAAAATATATAAAAATGGATGGGCAATAAGCTCTAGGGAACCTGTGCGCTAATATCAGCAATAAAGTATTACAGGAGACAATCAAGAAACACAAACAAAACAAAAAAAATATTTACAGTTTATTTTTTCATGTAGGTTTTGCATTATTCTAAAGCTAAATTGGTATGGTGACCATAAAAAGATAAGTTTCTTGGTCAACCAGGGTCGACTATATCAAACTCAGGGTGAGGTAATTCCTGGATTCCAGCGCGCTAGTTGCTAGAAGGTCGGGATAATGAAATCAATATTTCTTAAACTATCACTTATATTTACTTACCAAGGTCCTGACCATCCTCGAGGGACGTTTTGGGGCCTCTCCTTCTACCAGCTCATACGTAAGGGTTCGGTAAATTATCTTATCAGTTGCGATACGTGATAACAGGGCTAACTTGACGTTGCGGAAATCGAAGTTCTCCGTCCATCGTTTTCGTGGTCTGCCTCGTGGACGAAGGCCATGAAGATCTTTCAAGTGCGATTTTCGTGAGACGGCTCGGCTCTATCCGATACATGACGTCGCTTATATTGAAGCCACTTGTACGTAGTTACCACTTGCAGTTTTTTTATACATGATTGTGAAATAAAATGGGATTAAGAAAAGCAAAATAGAAGTTGCAATATTCTCAAACATGCATTTTAAAGTAGAAAAACTTATACTTTTGGGTTTCAGATTTGTGGCTAATATAGAAACACAAAAACAAGACATATTGGTTAAATATTTCAAAAATACCATATAATCGTCGCCAAAGCTAGTATTTAAACATTTAAGAGACTATTAATTACAAATCTAAAGTTAATATTGCAGCTATCAGGTTTCTTCTGTTTCATACCTAAACTTGCTTAGGGGCCAAATACGAAGTACATAGACTATTGGCAGATTAACATTACTTCACTTGTTAAGTTTTATTACCTAATTAAGGTTAATTAAGCTTAATTCAAATATCTTTGCACCGAATTCCGCCCTATATTTCTTCCTAGATTTGGAAAATGTCTCTTTCTTGGTATTTTTATTGAAATATGTCTTTTTTGGGTGTTCTAAAAGAAACATAGAAAAAACTTGCCCAGCTTCCTGTATTTTAAAACGAACATTATGTCCCCCTCACATTTTGTGGATCAGTTCTACTGTACAATGAAAAGCGAGGTTTCCGGTCGGAAAGGGTTAACGTAATCCAGTTCAGTTTGAACGAAAGCCTGAATTCCATTTCTTCGAGTGCTCGGAAATCAGGATTGTCGAGGTAATTGGGTCTTCAAAATCAAAAAGTTTATATTTTCCTTGTCGATTTAAAAAATATAGCGTTTCATGGGTTTGCTGTTTGAGATGTTGAAGTTAGTTCCTAGGTTTCCACAGTTTTGCGGTATCTCCGTATCCTTAACAGCTGCATAAGGTCCAGTTATATGTTGATTTTACACCTTTTGATTTTTACATAGATAGATATAGAATGTGGTGTCTATGTCTGAATAGAAGAAAAAACAACTAGCGACCTAATGTTGGTTGTCAAAGGTATTCTGCCTGTCACATAAAGGTATTTTGAATATTAAAGTGACTTTGTCATGAGGAATGTACAAATATAAACTTTAAACTTTATTTACTGCGTCTGTACTATATATTTAATGCGTGTTTTCTACATATTTGATTAACTAAATTTATCCTCATGGAGATTTTACCAGAAATAGTTCTAATTTGTGTTTGAGCATTCCCAACCAAACCCAGTAGCCAGTTTTTACCACTGGTCATAGTTTATAGTGGCAAGAGTGACACCGGCACAGGCTTATATTACAAAACTTAAGTACAGATATTTGTAAAAGACAGGTCTTCGTAAGAAAGGTTAGTAGAGCATACTTTGCTTCTTTTTTTTTATTTCTTTTTTTTTTTTTTTTTTTTTTTTTTTTGTAAATAATAGACACTTTGGTGCTTTAACAGTTGGCGCAAAGAAAAGCTTTAGAGTTTCGGCAGTTTAATAATAATTACAAATTCCTACTGCCACTAGCATTAACTTTGACGCAAAGAGAAACTTTGGTAGCCTATTAGGAATTATAAACTTCTACTGCTAGTAGTTATAACTTTGGCAGAAAGAGACTTTGGCGCTTTGGTGGCTTAATAGGAATTACTTACTTATACTGCCACTAGCTTTAACTTTGGCACAAATAAACTTTGGCGCTTTGGTAGCTTAATAGAAACTACTAACTTATACTGCCAGTAGCTTTAATTTTGGCACAAAGAAACTTTGAGACTTTGGTTGCTTAATAGAAACTAATAGCTTATACTGCCACTAGCTTTAACTTTGGCACAAAGAAACTTTAGCATTTTGGTCGCTTAATAGAAATTACTAACTTATACTGCCACTAGCTTTAACTTTGGCACAAATAAACTTTGGCGCTTTGGTCGCTTAATAGAAATTACTAACTTATACTGTCACTAGCTTTAATTTTGGCACAAAGAAACTTTGAGACATTGGTCGCTTAATAGAAATTACTAACTTATACTGCCACTAGCTTCAACTTTGGCACAAAGAAACTTTGACACTTAGGTCGCTGAACAGAAATTACTAACTTATACTGTCACTAGCTTTAACTTTGGGACAAAGAAACTTCGACGCTTTAGTGGATTAATAAGAATTACAAACTTCTACTGCCACTAGCTTCAACTTTGGCACAAAAAGAAACTTTGGCCCTTTTGTTGTTTCATTATGAGTTAAGGGGCCATTGTTAACCCAAGTGGGTGAGGGGGGGGGCTTTTAGGCGCCATAATTGTTTGTGTTTTTCTTATAGTCCACCGATTTTATTTTCGTTTATCAAATTTCTGAAAAACGAAAGACAAGAGTTGACAAAGACAGACAATAGTTGCTTTTTGTTTAGTGTTTGATAAAAAAAAAAAAAAAAAAAAAAAAAAAAAAAATCTTTTTCCTTAGAATGCAAGTAGATTTCTAGTATGAAAAGTGGAGGGGCTAACGAGGAAACAGCCCATGATGCAGAGGGTAATATTTGTTTGTTATAAGTTATCATGTTGTTTTGTATCTTGTAAAATGAGGTTATTGGATGTACTTATTGTCCTTAACTTTTCCTTCTTTTGTTCCAAGTAATTCTTTGCAGGAGATCAATTATGCTCTCGAACAGTGTAAAAATACAAATTGCAATTAAAATTCAACAACATCCCAGCAAAAATCCAAACTACGAAAAATTCTCAGGTTTTCAAAAATTCCCAGATTTCAAATATTAATATACGAATGTATCGTATACAATCATAAAATTTTTATACCTATTGTCGTATTCTTGGGAAAGTGCATGCAATTTTGAGTTTCTTAATGCTGATTTTATATGTCTTATGTGTTTTCAGTAAAGCGTTCAATCTAATAATACATAACAGCAAAATATTAAGGAATAAAAGTCTAGTTTTTACTTTGGGTAATTTTTGTAATTTTAAGTTCAACTTTATTCATTATTTCAGTGAAGAATAAGTTTTTTATTTTTTTGTGTATTAGTTAAATGCTTAATTCTTGTCTACCTATTAAGAAAAAATCTTTCTTTTTGCCTTATTTTTCACGTTTTCTTTCTTTTTTCTGATAGTTGTTCTTCAAAATTTTATCACTGATTCCTTTTGATTTATTTATTTGCATTTTTTTAAAACAACATTCAGCTATCCATTATTGTCTCACGTGCTCATCATTTTGAATCATTTAATCGTTAATTTTTTCATTACACTTATCGAAAATGCTGTTTTGACAAAATAATCCTTTGCAAGAAATATCAATAGCAAACAGAAACCATAGAAAAAAGTGTTTAGTTCTGGATTATGTTTGGACATAAGTTGAGGCGTTTTACCATAAAAAATAATGCAATCACCAAAGGATTAGAAAATTAAGACACTTTAATGCGTTGTTGTTTTAACTTTTTTTTTATTGAATGTACATTTTGAAGTCGTTGTGTCCGTACTAGTCGGTTAGTATAGACGTGATTATAAAAATTCTGATTCTGAGACAAATCCTTATGAACATGATGTAACACATTTTAGAAATATAAAAATGAGCATATTAGGAAGCAGTTTTGACGATCTGGAGAGAAAATGTATTAGCCCTTTAAAATACTAAAAGCATATGAGACTACAATTTCAATAAAAGTGTCCTAGAAAAAAGAAAAAATAAGAAAAGAAAAAACATATACCCAATATACTCTTCATATGGTTTCTTATGTTCAATGCAGCCTGCATTGAAGAATATGTTGGCTTGTTGTTTACTAATCTGAGGCTAATGTTACAAACTAGAAGTCAAAAAACAAAAAAATGGTGCGTAAATGTTTCGTAAATGGTATTTCATTTTCGCCAATTATGGTATTTAGTGGTTTTGAGAGTAGCTAATTACTAAAATGTGACTTAAATTGCATTATATTCAACTAAATTTCAATTCGCCTAAGTACTGTTCATAGCAACATTCGTGCCTTTATGTTTCCGACAAAGTTTGTATCAGGAAGTATTTCTAGACTAAGCTTACGACCAATATGATTGACCGTCTAGGGCCTCCTTTAAGGAGGCCCTAGACGTTGAAGCATTTTAAACAAAAGCTTCCGTCAATCGATTGACTCAAGCATGATTGACCATCTATGATCCTGTTTGACGCTTAAGTAAAGCGTTGACTGCAATTGATAGAAAGTTTGAATGACCCAATATTTATATATATAGTTATATAAAATAAAATAATATAAAATATATAAAATAAAATAAAGTTATGCGAATAAAATACGAAACTAAAAAGGTTTAGGATTTCCAATAAACAATTTTTAGTTTTCAACTCCCTCAGAACTCCAAAAACGCTAGAGTATCGCAGAGTAGTTGAAGTTAAAAAAAAAACTGTTATAAAAAAAGTTTTCTTAATGAATTTCTCTTTGTTTTTAATTGGCCAACATTGCTGCTGACGAACCCCCCTCCCCTCTCAGAGCAGCAGATTGGTCCATCTGGAGGAGCACTGCTGCTGCGCTCTCTAGACCACATATCATTTGGCGTAGTTAGTGGGCTTAATTTAAGTCAGTGTGTCAGTTGTTTTTAATTGGCGTTTTTTTATTGGCTAACAAAAGGCATTTTTAAAGTTTTTTTTTTATGTTTTTCTACTTACAAATTAAGATTTTGGCTTGCTATTTATATTTTGTACCAGTTTTTGCAAAAGTTTTAATAATAGTTTTAACTTAGAATTTTGGGTAGGTGGGGTATGGGAATCTTATCCAAATAGAACAAAATCTTCATAATTGTTGACGATTTATAGGGCTGAAGCCATCCTGTTGGAAAATTAAATTTTTCTTCGAGTCAGGATGTTTGTTTTCTAGATTTACCTGTCAACATTGATTTCCTGGAAATCTAGAAGAGATACATCTTCTGTCTTGTGTCCTGAAGGGTCAATCAAATTCTCTACAGTCTGTCCAAATGGCTACTTATCCCTAAGATATTTATTATCGAAGCTCAAGAAGTTTCGTTTTGTTTCTTGTACATATTATTTAATAGGCCAGAAAATAAGGAGATTTCTTGAACCTCCGGGAAAATTTTCCTTTTCAAATCTCCAAGGGTGCATCCAGGATTTTGTTCGGGGGGGTATTTTTTCTGGAAAGGGGGTAAATAAGATTAAACCCATCTAAATTTGTTTCAATGCATTTTGTTACGTTTCTACGAGTCGAACAAAAGTTTTTTGGGAAGGGATTCGAACCTTGAAACCCCCTTCCCAAGGATACATACGGCCTTGGCTATTGGCCACCAATAGCCAAGGCCGTTTTGGCTATCGGCCACCAATAGCCAAAACAACTTTGAAAGCTGCTTGTTCTACAGCACAATAATAGAGACGAACTTTAAACGAGCTGAAGTAATACCAAATACAAGTAGGGTAGCCATCCCCTCAAGTTCTATCGAGGGCTAAAATGTCCTATGCGCCTTAATGAAATGGGATGAAAAAGAAATTAAAAATAGTGATCAATTTTCAAGAAAAAATCATAAAGAAGAAACATCTATAACAATTAATTTAGCTTTATTGTTTTAAAAATACCCTCAACCGTCGCTGTTTTCTTTCTTTTAAGTCAGTTACTTTCAAAAGTATACTAAGATCGATTGGCTAAAGTAATATTCCAATTTAAGCAATATATTTAGCTTTGAATAAATCGCAAACAAAAAATTTTACCTTATAGGGGTTTGAGGAGAGGGAATCCTAATTCAGGTTGCCTTTTTAACTTAATTAAGTAAAAGAAAAAACAAGTTTTTTTAACTGCAAGTAAGGAGCGACTTTAAAACTTAAAACAAACAGAAATTATTCCGTATATGAAAAGGGTTGTCCCCTCCTCAACGCCTCGCTCTTTACGCTAAAGTTTGACTCTTTTTCACAACTCTACTTTTTAAAACAATAAAAAAAAACTTTAGCTTAAAGAGCGAGGCGTTAAGGAGGAGACAACCCCTTCCATATACGGAATAATTTCTGTTCCTTTTAAGTTTTAATGTCGCTCCTTACTTACAGTTAAAAAAAAACTTTTTTTTTATTTAATTTCTGAACGTTTTTGAATTAATACATGTTTTAATTTTGGCTCACTGCAGATTAATATTTAAAACGAAATTTGCATATTAATATTTTTTGGCTAAATGGCTTTCTCATAGTTTTCATAGGACGATTATGAAAAAAAGGGCTGTGGGAGGAGGCCTAGTTGCCATTAAATTTTCGGCTACTTAAAAATACAACTAGAACTTTTTTAATTTTTTTTTACGAACGTTTTTATTAGTAATAAATATACGTAACTTACGAATTAACTGACGTAACGAACTTTTATATTTGTATATTTTCATTACGTGTATGAGGGGGCTCACCCCCTCGTCAATACCTCGCTCTTTACACTAAAGCTTGAATTTCATCCCAATTCTTTAAGAATGACCCCTGAATCACTAAGGCCGTAGAATAAATAGTGAAATTACTAAAAATACTTTAGCGTAAAGAGCAAGGTATTGTGGAGGAGACGAACCCCCTTATATGCATAGTATTTTCTGTTCTTTTTAAGCTTTAATGCTGCTTCTTACTTCCAGTTGAAAAAACTTTTTTTTATTTATTTTCTCATTTTTTATAATAGTGCTAGAAAATCCTGCGCCTCCTTCATGGAAGTTTTCTTCCCTCATGATAAAT
This sequence comes from Artemia franciscana, assembly GCF_032884065.1. Lineage (NCBI taxonomy): Eukaryota > Metazoa > Arthropoda > Branchiopoda > Anostraca > Artemiidae > Artemia > Artemia franciscana. Next base: position 40,419,295 of record NC_088873.1, read on the forward strand.
TTCTAAATGGAAAGATCCTCCTACGTAACCCCCTCCTCCGACCCAACCCCACCCCAACGCGAAAAAGTTCCCCTGAAAACGGTTGTACACTTCGCAATAACCATTACTATATGTAAACAATGGTCAAAGTTTGTAACTTGCAGCCCCTCCCCCGCGGACTGTGGGGGATTAAGTCATCCCCAAAGACATAGTTATTAGGTTTTTTGACTGTGCTGAACAGAATGGCTATCTCAAAATTTTGATTCGGTGACTTTGGGAAAAAATCAGCGTGGGAGAGGGTCTAGGTGCCCTCCGGGTTTTTTTTGTCACTTAAAAAGGGCACTAGAACTTTTAATTTCCGTTAGAATGAGCCCTTTTGCGATATTCTAGGACCACTGGGTCGATACGATCACCCCTGGAAAAAAAAAACACACAAAAAACAACAAACCAATAAACACGCATCCGTGATCTGTCTTTTGGCAAAAATTACAAAATTCCACATTTTTGTAGATAGGAGCTTGAAACTTCTATAGTATGGTTGTCGGATACGCTGAATCTGATGGTGTAATTTTCGTTGATTCTATGACTTTTAGGGGATGCTTCCCCCTATTTTTTAAAATAAAACAAACTTCCTTAGGCTCGTAACTTTTGATGGGTAAGACTAAGCTTGATGAAACTTATATATTTAAAATCAGCATTAAAATTTGATTCTTTTGATGTAACTACTGGTATCAAAATTCCGTTTTTTAGAGTTTCGGTTACTATTGAGGTGGGTCGCTCCTCACTACAGTTCGCTACCACGAACTGTTTGATTATAATCAAAGTCATATGCTACGATTTAAAACAACTAAATATTCAAGAAAATTGTCCATGAAAATGAAATGTAATAGGAGATAAACGATTTCATATCCAAATGTGAACAAAATCGTAAAAACTCGGATTTTTCTTATTTGCCAAAAAAATCATTAAACATTGTGTTTTCCTCTATAATAAATTTATCTATAGGCCTATAAGCCAACAATGAAGATTTCAGTTCTATGATTAAGGTTCGTGTTTGTCTCACTAACAGGCATAATAAAAGGTTATTATGTCGTAAGAACATTAAACTTGCAATAGATTTTATTAGTCTCCGATAACTTAGCGTAATTATTTACTGATGAATCTAACTAGAAATTACTAGTTGACTTTTTGTAATCAAGGGCTCCAGTCCACTGAATTTTGTTGGAGTGTAACAAACCTGATTTGATAATTCATTGCTGCAGAATTTTTTCAGTTTTCGCTTGGACTTCTGAATTGAAGTATTTAACAGAGAATAAATATGTCTTTAAAAAGACTATTTTTCAAAAATCCTCAAAAGGTTCTAATCCAGGTAGCTACATTTTATTTTGTTACTGTAACCATCATTGATGTAACTTCATAAAAATCCTGGAAGGGGAGGGAGTTAAATTGTAGTCAGTTTTCCCAGATCAAATTAAAATTACACTGAAAAATGAACCATATAGTACTATAAAAAAAAAGATATACTAAAGAAAACTGACCTGTTTCTCTAGATGCTTGAATTGTGCAGACTTCTCTTAGTTTTGAAGAGGATTTTTTGAAGAAACTAAATTTCAGTTGAGGGGGAGAACTAGGTTCTGGGGGGAGGGTGTAAACTTGGGTCTGGAGGTGACAGTTCCCCCCTGCTTCATAGAAAATTACGCCCATGGTAACCATACCTGATTACAGGAATGGAGGGTTATTTTTTTTCTGAAGATTTGCTCAAAGTATTTATCTGAATGTTTGGAAAATGTTGGGTTACAACCGAACATTGTGTGTGTTTTTTAGATCTCCTCCCCAACCCCCCAGAAAACCTTTTAGTACTTCCCTATTTATTGGCTGTACTTATTATTTTTAGCTTTTCCTTCTTTATTCGAAGGAATTATTTGCAGGAGACCAAATATGCGTTCAAATATTGTAAAAATTCAGATTGCAATTAAGAATTAAACAATATTCTAGCGGAAATCCAAACTGTGAAAAATTCTAAGGTTTTCAAAAATTCCCAGATTTCAAATATCAATATACGAATGTATCGCATACAAGCATATACTTTCTATACCTTTTTTTGGTATTATATATATATATATATATATATATATATATATATATATATATATATATATATATATATATATATATATATATATATATATATATATATATATATATATATATATATATATATATATATATGTATATATATATATATATATTAACACTTTGATTTTAACACTTATTACCACCATGCTCTGAAAGTTGCCGAAGCGAGAGTGATTCCTACAAAAGTAGCCAAAATTGAAACAGAAAATCTGATGTGATCCGAATCCACTCAACTCGAGTCGGCAAAACGACATGGAAAAGCGTGGCTAAATATTTGGATTGCTTGTGGTAGACCGCTACGCGGGACTGTATTCGATCTCAAATGGAGCCCAAAACGCAAATATAAAGCAGAAATTTGGAGGTATCGAATTATCAGGTAACAGTTCACTGGAAATAAGAAATCGTGGCTAAGCCTAATCAGACCAGACGATCGTCCATCTAGTACTTCTCTGCCGCTACATGATTGGCCCTCTTACTATTCTTCGCTCTATGGTGATGAGAATCTTACCATAACCAATCAGTATAAAACGGAAGTATCTAGCTGGCTTGTACTTTTCTCAGGGCAGCATTGCGTTGTTCCGATTTCCCTTGAGAAAATCAAGTTAGCTGTCAGAAAAGTGCTTCTCAAAGCAAAGAATGGGATAGATAACGACGGTCTTTCAATTAAATACCTCAAGCACTTGCCTGAATGCTCCTATTCCCATCTTCAGCTTATCTTCCCGACGTGGATCACCAGGGGTTTTGTTCCCAACTCTTTCCTGAAAGTGGTCTTGTCATCTATCGCCAAAAAAGAAAAGATCTGAACGAATGCAAATCGTATAGATCCATAGACCCATAACCGTACCGTGTATTTTGAGACATTTCTCTGAGCTCTCTGAGTTTGATACTGGACACTTTGGGGACAATCAGTCTAAATTCCAGGAAGGTCTTGGGTGCCCGGAGGCTCATCGCCTTCTGGCTAGCGTACTTGTGGACTCGGAAAAAAATAAGTCGCCTCTGTGTATGTGCACTATTGATATATCGAAAGCGTTTGATAGCGTCAATCACATGCAAGCAATGAATGCTCTACTGCACAATGGAGTGAGTTTGAGCATAGTGAGTACTCTCAAATTTGGTCCGAAAATTTGACTGCGTTGGTCAAATGGAAAGGTACAATTTCAGATCCTGCAAAAATCAGAAGAGGTGTAAGGCAAGGTAGCGTTCTTAGTCCTCTTATTTTCAAACATACAATCTCCAAGATTCTGGACCGTATCTCGCCCTCTCTCCTATAGCATGGTTCTGACCTGTCTTACTTGGAATACGCCGATGACGTCCTGCAGCTCAGTAGATCCAAAGCAGACTTACAAGACAACCTGAACCGATTCCTAAGTGACTTTTAATCTATCAGGCTTTCTATCAACATTGATAAGTGCGAATTTTTATCCTTTAATGCGCCGCAAAGTGATTCTGTCGCTCTTGGAAATCATGTTGTCCCTACGGTATCGGAGCTGAGATATCTTGGTATTATGATTGCAGAAACAATCATTAAAACTAGACAAGCAACTGTTAAGCAAACAACTACCGCCATTAAACGTGCTTATGAATCTGTAGTGCCAAATCTCGGACGCCACTTCAGCTAATCTCTTGCCACGATTTATTGTTCAGTGTGCTTACCATACATGACCTACCTCGCCGGTACATCATACATGCTGTCAGTGAGAGACACTGAAAACGTCAAGAAGTGCTACTATAAATATGCAAAATTCTTACTCTACATACCCAAGCGTTATAGGAATTTCCTCCTTTAAAAATATGATCTTAGAGAGACAATATTCTAGCATTTGGAATAATTCAGTGCTAAAAGTTAAATTAGATAGACGACGTTTCTCACCTGCATTTATTTGAGTGTCGTGAATTACAATGATTGTCTTATCTTTATCTTTTTGGAAGCTGGTTTCCTTTCATTACCTTTTTCCTTTTTGTAGTCCTCCGCTACAACCTATTTTTGTAGATGCTGGGTGAATAATTGTTATTATTATTATTATTATTATTATTGTATATATATATATATATATATATATATATATATATATATATATATATATATATATATATATATATATATATATATATATATATATATATATATATATATATGTATATATATATATATATATATATATATATATATATATATATATATATATATATATATATATATATATATATATATATATATATATATATATATATATATATATATATATGTATATGTATATATATGTCTGTTTCATGGCTATTCAACTAAGAAGTGGTATGGGGAGCTAGGAGCCAGCCATCCTATGCTTTCGCACACGCTTTCTGTCTGCCGCCCCCAGGTTTCTCCAGGTACCCATTTGGATCTGAGTCGACTCTGGCTAAGCTTACAGGCTTATGAAATCTCGCCACTGACTACTGATTCGAATGAAATAGGCAACGACATCAGGACTCGAACTCCGTCCTAAAAAAAAGTATTTCTAGTCTAGCATGCCAACCACTCGGCCAGGACGGCTCCACATATACCATATATATATATACATATATATATATATATATATATATATATATATATATATATATATATATATATATATATATATATATATATATATATATATATATATATATATATATATATATATATATATATATATATATATATATATATATATATATATATATATATATATATATATATATATATATATATATATATATATATATATGCTATTCCTAAGCTCACAAGCTCCAGACTTAAACCGCAAGATCTTTGGGAAAATTGAAAGGATTGACAGTCATGGTAAGAATGTCCGAATGCATTTAGAGTGTTTTGTGTGTTTTCCTGTATTGTTTAATATCTTTCATTCAAATAACGCTTAACCATCATTGCTTGCTAAAGTATATACAAATTGAACCGGGTCATTGAAAACTTTAGATAAGAAAGAAAAACTCAGAATTACAAAAGTTTCTCTAATGTTGCAGGTTCTAACTCAGAAAATGTCTAACTCCTGACCATGAAACAGCTAGCACCTCTCAACCCTTTTAGCCTGCTATTGGTGTCATGCTGAGCAGGGTGGGGTCCTCATTGGCACACCTCATATGCAGAAATCGTCAACTTTTCAGGGGAAAAAAACTAATTTTAGAATTCTAATATTGTTTTTTTTAACAATTTACGGGGGGAAAATTCAACATTATTTCATAAATCTTTGAATTTACAGGCTAACAAAAAAGCTACAACTTGTAAGGAATTTTTCACAACCCTCTACAAGAATTCTTAACTTTTAAATTTGAATATGGTTTGTTGCTTCCATTCATAATTTTTTCAATTAAATCTTGGGGTTTTTCATATGTTGCACCATTCAGATGCAGCTTGAAACACTGCATATTTAACTCAATTAAATTCGCCTGGTATGTCTCATAGGAAGTGTGCACACAAATACCGTGGGGTTTTTTCCAGTCACGTAGCGTAATTTCAAAACCATTCAACTCAATCAATTTAACGGATATGCATAAAGATTATTACAGAATCTTAAAGGCTAGGGTTGAAATAATTTCATTCGTTAACATTGTTGTTGCTCCTAATAAAAGATGGCTTTTATTTTAAGTCCGAGCTTCCTACGACTATGATCTCTACTAAATTGCCAGTCGATCTATTCTCATCGCAAGAAATATGACTAATTCTTTTGGCAGTTCTCACGCAGTGTCTTTCTGTACCAGATTGTTTAGATTCGTTTTATCCCACCAACTTCATTGTTGAGCCGCATAATAAATTATTAATAATACCATAATACTTAGTAATGGCAGTGTTAGCAGCAGCAACATTAGTAGTAGTCTTACTACTATCAGTAGTAGTAGTAGTAGCAGTATTAGTAGTAGCAGTAGTATTAGCAGTAGCATTAATAGTTGTAGTAGTAGTAGCAGTATAGTGATAGCACTATAAGTAATACTAAGTAATACTTAGTAATAAGTAGTAATACTTAGTATAAGTATACTAAGTCCAGTAGACTTAGTAATGCTAGTATTAGGAGCAGCAGCAGTAGTAGTAGTCCTACTACGATCAGTAGTAGTAGTAGCAGTGCGCACATTATGCCTTTTTATTAGTTCAACATCCCCCTCAACATGCTCTGAAAGTTTCAACATGCTCTGAAAGTTTCAACATTGCTAATCTGTTTCAATCTACTCTTTTCTAGATGGCAGCTGCTAGTGCCGCGTCATTTAGCTTCATGATTATGGGCTGTGTACGAGGATGGTCTTCGCCAGCCATGCCAAAGCTATTAGAGTCTGGATATCTTAACATTACCGAAGACCAAGCATCATGGATTAGTAAGTAAACAGAGCTGTTACTATAAGAAATTAAAACATCTTCCATTTGGGTATTCTTGCTTGAAACACTATGTAATTTCAAATGACAGCCCTTTATGACCTAAGGAAACACATATTCCTGACGAAAGGATAATAATTTTCACACAGTTCATAGTAACGAAGCATAAATAAGGAGTGACTAGGGCTAATGGCTCCCCGAAACTCCAGAAAAGTATCTTAATAACATTTAATACGTCAAAGAGTTTGATTTTGTTGACTGATTTCAAATATTTAAAATTTGTTAAGTTTAAAGTTAAACATCAAAAGCTACGAGTCTGACAAAATTTGCCTGATTTTCAAAAAAGAGGGAAATACCCCCAAAACGGCAAGTGGCATCGATGAAATCAGACCATCGGGCTCAGCATACCAGAGAAATTTAATGCAGAGGTTTCAAGCACATATCTTATGGTATTTTGCATTTCTGTTTCTCAGGAGAGAAATCACGTGTTTATTAGTGTGTTTGTTTGTTGTTTTTTTTCTTAAGAGGCTAACTTGTCCTAACGATTCGGAAGATGGCTCTTTTGAACGGAAATTAAATTTTTTAGGGCTCTTTTTAATTAAACAGCTTGGCCAAAAAGTTACCGAAAAATTTTAATTTCTCCGAAGTCCATAGCATCACTAAATCATGTACAGGCACTTGACAAAAACTGCGTCTAAAGTATTACTATTTGCAATTACACCACTTCTTTTTATGTTCTTCTTTGCTTCTTTTTATGTCCTTATTTGCTTCTTTTTATGTTCTTCTCTGCTTGTTTATATATTCTTTGTAAATGTACAAATCACTTCTTTCTCAAGTTCTATTTTGAGACATTGACGGTGACATCTCGCTCATTATCATTTATTAGTACAATGGCCATAGAGTAATTTATAAATATGATTATTAAATGGTAATAAAAACATATAAAAAATTACTTTGAAACAACCAAATACTTGGTTATCTTTTTCGTAAAAGCAGATTGTTTCCCTCAGCCCATAGCCCATGCAGAAATAAATTCCCACTGCCTGTGTATATAGTAGGGGGAAATAAACTTCGTTCAATCCTATTGCTACTGAATCATAACATCTTGTAGCAATAAACCGTAAGCAAGGAGCAACCAAGGCTAATAGTAACTAAAACAAGGAGTTTTGATAAGAATATACACAACAAAGAATTTACCTTTTATGGTGATTCTAAATAGCCTACATAAATTTCGTCAAGTTTTAAGTTGCGCATCAAAAGCTACGAACCAGAGAAAATTTTCTTGATTTTCGAGAAAGAGAGAAATGCTTCCGAGGAAGGTAAAGATCCTGACGAAAATTATACCATTAGATTCTGCACATAAGAGAATTTATTTGTAGAGGTATCAAACTCCCATCTACAGAAATGTGTTATTTACACTTTCTTTTGACGAGAAAGAAGATCACGGGTTCGTTTTTATTTATTGTTGTTTTCTCCCATCTACAGAAATGTGTTATTTACACTTTTTTTTTGACGAGAAAGAAGATCACGGGTTCATTTTTATTTATTGTTGTTTTTGCAGGAAAGCGAACCAATGCTACTACTGCTGCTAACAACTCACTGCAGCACAAAGCCACTTGAGGCCAACACAGTTGCGTATGCTCCTCCTCCGTGCTTAGCTATTGAAAGATTTCCTATTTAGACCCTCCCAAGAAGTTCCAATTCCCTTTAAACCCTTTATTACAATCTCTTCCCACTCGATTTGGAGAAAACTTGCTTTTGTTTGGCCCTAAATGGATTGCCGAAAAGGATAAGTTTTGGTAATCTGTCATCTTTCGTTCGCAAGATGTGTCCTAGCCATCGCTACCTTTCTCTCTTTATAGTCCAAGAAAGTGGGATAGAGCCAAATTTTACTGAAAACTTACTGTTTGAAATAGAATCGGTCAGACGGGCTCCCAAAATTATTGGTATGATCCTAGAAAATTGGGAGAGGCTTATTCGGACGAAAATTAGGAGTTCTACTTCTCTTTTTAAATAGCCAAGAAGATTCTGCCTCAGAAAAGTGGCGTTTTCTGCCGTTTTGTGGCAGCAAACTACACTTTTAACCCAAAGATGGCAAAGTTGTTACTTATTTAACTATAGATTGAGCTTGCCAGTTTCAGAGACAATAATACCGAATGACGGCACATGCTTTCCTGATGAGTCAAATAGTCCATACAAAATAAACAGTTAATATAGACACTTATTTTAAAGCTTTATTTTAACCAAATTGATTGATTTGATATTTGACATATTATGTACAGTGATGTACATAATATGTCATCACTGATGACATACTGATTCCGGATCAGATATCTGATTCACTGATTCCGGGTCAGATATTATGAAGAAGGACCAATGGGTCATTACGTAGGGGGTCCCTGATACCTCAGAAAGTGGATTATAACGCCAAAGCGACTAAATTTTCGTGAGCATTCAGGTAAATATCGAGTGTCTAGCGGGTGGGGTTGGGTGAAATAGCATTTAATTCCTACTTTTTCTTCATATCCATTAAGCTGGAATATAGGTGCTGCGGATGATAGCTCCCTTCTTATTACAGGAAAACGTTTCCTTTGTAACAGAAAATATTATATGCATATGCTTACCGGAAAAAAAAGTTAAAAGGAGAAGGGGCATGTTGAGAGTGGCCAGGGAATTTCCATGGAGGGGAAGGCCAGTGCTAACATGAACTTTTTTTTTATCGACGTTTAAGTGGGGATATTTAGTTTTATGCTTATTTTGTATATTAAGCTGTTATTTGGAATATACTGTAAGTAAGGAGTGACTCGAGCTCAATCACTTTTTGTTTTAATTCAAATAAAAAAGAATTCAAGTCTTAAGTTGACCAACACAAGCCGGAGAAAATTTGCTCCATTTACGAAACACTTTCGTAACCGTGTTCTTTAGTTCGCGAACTAAAATAAGCCATAACCTGAATTAACTGTGTAACTGTCGTCCTTCATTTGCGAATTGAATTCAGATTAACACCTTCGCTGAATTTTCTGCTGTCAAGTATTTAGGACTACCCTCACCCTTGCACAGAGATGGGATCAAAAAAATGCATAAAAAAGTACAGTTAGAGTTCTGATTCAGACTGTTCGCCAACTGTTGTTGAGATCCGACGACCTTTTCTGTTAAGTCCGATTATCAAAAGTATTAAGAGATTCCCTTGTTCAGAACTATCGAAAACACTTTAATTTGTAGCTTCATTACGAACAAGAACTATGTATCTTACTTAAAATGAACAAAAGTTATTCTGTATGTGAGGGGGACTACCCCTTCCTTAATACCTCTCTCTTCACACTAAAGTTTCCTAAGAAATTTCAAAAAAGGTTTGATTCCCTCAAAAAGGGTTTTGATTACACGGCCCTTGAAACCAGCTGCCTTATTCATCATGAGCCTTACTCCATGGCTATGTACCCCATCCTTTCTGTCTGAGTAAACAAATTCTATATCATTTAATTTCATGCTGTCTACCCCTGATATATGAGTTTCTGAAACTCCTAATAAGTCCAGTTCGAATCGTCTGAGTTCGTCAGTCAAAATTTAGATACGATAGCTGTTTTTTATCGTCGTAACATTCCAAGTTCTAATTTGTTCTTTAATCATTGAAATTATTTTGCCTTCAGCAAAAGCAATGATCCCGGATATCAGAGCATTGTATCAAAATAGCGCTCCATGGGTGTCGACCAATTCCACTATTACAAGCTTCTGTGCTTCTTCTGATAGAAACTTTCGGGTGTATGATGCTGTATCTTTTAATGACCCAGGAGTTGCTTGGCCATGGTGGAAGGGCAAGCAGGTATTTTTAAGTAAAAGTAAGTAAGTAAGATGGCACTAGACCCTTAAGGTCCAAACCGGTGGTGATGATCTCCGTTTCACGGCCCTTCAGCCAGGAGTGCAATGTGGGGTTGGGGCCAACCATCCTGTGCTTTCACACACCCTTCCTGCTTACATTCCCCAGACTTCTCCAGGTACCCACTTAGAGCTGGGCCTTCTTCTCAGTTATCGTAAACGTACGCCAAAAAGGTGCAAAGTATTGGAAATCCGGGAGTGCAGAAGCATTGTAAAGTTTAGCTAGCAGTTTGCGGTTGAGGAACCATTCTCAAAGGATTGTGACAAAAGTTCAAAGGATTGTGAGGAGGCGGCAGTTCCCATTATACACAGATTAATTTCTGTTCGTTCTAAGTTTTAATGTTGCTCCTTGCTTTCGGTAGAAAAACCTTGTTTTCTTATTTAATTTCTGATCGTTTTTCGAACAATCCCAGGAAATCCGTCCCATTTCCTGGAAAATCGCCTCATGAAAAATTCCGCCATAGAAAGCTACTCCCACGTACACTTCTTCCGCCGGGAAATTACCCCCAGACAATTCAATCCTTGCTACGAATCCCTCCCCTTCCTAAAAAAAACTTCCCGATTACGATTCTGCCTGACAAATACTCCTTAACATACTTTCATTTGAAGAAAGACTTGTTTTATTTAGTTTCTGATTCTTTATAAGGTCATTTGAGAATTCCCCCTATGTGGAAAATATTTCCCAGGCTCCCCCCCCCCCTAACGGAAAGCTTCTGTCACAGAAAACTTCGCCCGTGGTGAATTTTCCGGGGGATATTCCCCCATGGAGAATTTCTCCAGTGAGAAACCCGCTCCCCTCCCCCAATGTAAAAATCCCTCAGACAATACAAACTCCGCTTAAAAAATTTCCCTGGACAATTTCTCCGAAGCATCTCCTAATGTAAAATGGACTCGACTAGTAGCCTTTGATGGGTAACGATAAACGTTATGAGTCTTCTATATTTGAAATCACCTTCAGTTCGTTACCACGTTACCACTTGGTTTCCCTTATTTCTAATCAGTCTCGAACGAATTTAGCTATTCAATGCTATCCTTATTCGATTAGTTCGGTTATTATTCTTTTATTATTATTATTATTATTATTATTATTATTGCTGTTCTAGTATCATTTTTTTATTATTTCAAAAAGTAATATTAATAATATCAAGTTTTAATTTTTATTATTCTAATACTAATCTCATTATTAGTTCGAGGTTAGTTCATATTCAAGGTATTCGATTAGTTGTTGAATGTTAGTTATCCCATATCGTAAAATATGGATGATATTCCTTTTTCTTTCAGGCAGTGTACCTCCCTTAGCGTCTATTTTTGGAAGTTTAGCAGCTGGTCCCCTATTAGGAATCCTTGGACGCAAATGGACTTTAGCCCTTATTTCTATTCCATATTCTGTTGGATTTTTACTTGTTGGTTTCGCGACTCATCCTACCATGATGCTAGTGGGACGAATTTTAAGTGGACTTACCATTGGTGTTACGACTCCCTCTGCACAGATTTATGTAAGTACAGACCATACCCTAGACTTAGCATGCATTCTTACATATTAAACTTATATGGTTTGGCATAATATAATTTGTAATGGAAGACCCAAGGGCCGTATACGAAAGTCGTGATTACATCCATCTAACTACAAACGCACTAAAACTGAAAACAAACTTTATGTACTTCTAATTGTTGCAATTCCGCCTCACTTCCATTGCCTTCAACATAAAATTTCCCACCAAAACAATCGTTATTACATCGTTGATGTCTGCACCTCACCTGCATCCCCTTCAAGACAATAATTTCCCACCAAAACAATCGTTATTACGTCGTTGATGTCTGCACCTCACCTGCATCGCCTTCAAGACAATAATTTCCCACCAAAACAATCGTTATTACGTCGTTGATGTCTGCACCTCACCTCCATTGCCTTCAAGACAATAATTTCCCACCAAAACAATCGTTTTGGAGTCGCTGATGTAAGAATCTCAAGAAGTAGCTCATCAAATTTCCCTTCAGCCAATTGACACTTTGCTAAGATAGCTCATGGTACCTCGGGGTAAATAGCTTAGTCCATCCCCCGCCACATAGTAGAGCAAGCAATTTTTCCTCGCTTCACTACTGCTAAATTTCCAAAAGTTGCTCCCATACAGTTTTCTAAATAGGTCAGTATAAGCCTTAATACAATGAGCTGACGATTTCAAACGAACTTAAAACAGAATCCACAAATATATTTTAGGTTTAAAACTTTTAATAGAACCGTTTACTTTGTTTTGGCTTTTTTTGGTTGAAAGATCTGCAAATAGAAAAAACTTGACCAAAAATCACTAGGATTTTCACGCATGATCTGAGTATATTTGGAACTGGTCGATTAAGGAATGTCTTAAACCTTCCTAATGGAAAGGTTTAAACCATCTCCGTTAAGGAGATGTCGGAGTTTTAATTGCTGAATCTTAATAAAACTGGGTTAAAAATATTTAAAGATAGTAAAGACACTTAAAGATAGTTGGAACTATCTTTAACCTGAATATAATTGAAGCAAAATATTGTTGGATTTTCAAGAGCTTACGCTATCAAACATTGGAATTGACATCTCTTGTGACTAAGTTTGCTACTTAAACGATCAACTTATCCAGGTCTTTCCAAATTGTATCCTGTAAATTCTACTCAAGAGAATCCTTGCATTCGAAAATATGTGCCCTAGGAGAATTATTTAAACTGGCAACAGAGATTCAGTAGCTCTGAAATTCTCAGTAGAACGGGCCAGCTTCTCATTACTGTTGTTCTAAGGAACGAGGGGTGGACATACTTATGACATACGCTCCGCATGAAAGAAGGACGCCTTCCTCAGACCATCTAAAATCAGACAGAAGAAGAAGACGAAGTCGTTGAAAGAACACCTTGTGGTGAACTTTTGACCGAGATCTGGGAACGGCTGAGACCTTATTTGTACATGAATTGGAAGACGTCATCGCTGCACCACCGTTTTAGGACGAGTAGAGAGGCTTCGTCGACACCCTCGATTCACCATTGGCTCTATATTTCTCTTGCTACTGCTACTGGCAACTCTTCATAACACAAAGCTGCATTTGGTCAACACAGCCACGCAGGCTCCTCCTCCGCAACAGCCCGTTTGATCTTTTCCTATGCCATATTTCTACCTCCACAGGTCCTTATTTTCTTTTGGCCCAATGAAGATTTCCAAAAAAGCACTACTACTGAAAACCTGTGATCCGTGAAAATTAAGCCATCTGTGTCATCCATGAGACCATCTCTGCATAACACAAAGCTGCATTTGGTCAACACAGCCACGCAGGCTCCTCCTCCGCAACAGCCCGTTTGAACTTTTCCTATGCCATCTTTCTACCTTCTCAGGTCCTTATTTTCTTTTGGCCCAATGAAGATTTCCAAAAAAGCACTACTGCTGAAAACCTGTGATCCGTGAAATTTGAGCCATCTGTGTCATCCAAGAGACCATCTCTTCATAACACAAAGCTGCATTTGGTCAACACAGCCACGCAGGCTCCTCCTCCGCAACAGCCCGTTTGAACTTTTCCTATGCCATCTTTCTACCTCCACAGGTCCTTATTTTCTTTTGGCCCAATGAAGATTTCCAAAAAAGCACTACTGCTGAAAACCTGTGATCCGTGAAATTTGAGCCATCTGTGTCATCCATGAGACCATCTCTTCATAACACAAAGCTGCATTTGGTCAACACAGCCACGCAGGATCCTCCTCCGCAATAGCCCGTTGGAACTTTTCCTATGCCATCTTTCTACCTCCACAGGTCCTTATTTTCTTTTGGCCCAATGAAGATTTCCAAAAAAGCACTACTGCTGAAAACCTGTGATCCGTGAAATTTGAGCCATCTGTGTCATCCATGAGACCATCTCTTCATAACACAAAGCTGCATTTGGTCAACACAGCCACGCAGGCTCCTCCTCCGCAACAGCCCGTTTGAACTTTTCCTATGCCATCTTTCTACCTCCACAGGTCCTTATTTTCTTTTGGCCCAATGAAGATTTCCAAAAAAGCACTACTGTTGAAAACCTGTGATCCGTGAAATTTGAGCTATCTGTGTCATCCATGAGACCATCTCTCTCAACCTTTGTTTTCACTAAAGCCTTGAAATCGGTATCAAACCAGATTTTTTCACGGCTAAGTTTTAGAGATTTTTATTATACAAAATTGCATCTAAAACTTCCCTTAGACATTTAATATTTGCCATATACATATACTAGGGTTCAGAGTTTTTGTAACAGCCCCTTACCTAGCCCAGAGTGTACTTATTTCTGCGATTCCCCTTGTGTTCTTCCCTTGTGTTCTCCATTTTTGTGTATACTTTTCATACTCTTGTGGAGGCTTTAACAAATTTGAAATGTGACCTCCCTCCCTCCAATACAAGACGAAAGTCCTGGCCATCGATATTTCGCTCAAAATGCTACCGTTACGGGGAATGACTCGTTGAAGATGGATGCATAATGGTGTGTTCTTCCATAATGTGCCAATAAACGAAAAAGTTATAGTAAATTTACATATTAAAAAAAAATTCTAGTTGGGGTTTCTGTATCGTTTCTAATTCTGATGAGGGCTTCATTGGAACTGGGAATACATTATTGACGGGGATTTCTACCTCACTAGGACTTGGACACAATTAATCGGGACAATAGGAACAATAGAAAAAGCACCAAAACGATAAATTCTTTGAACCCAACTATTTTTAAAAAGGTTAAGCAGTAAATTTGATTTTTATTTTATAAATTATTTATTTTGTTTTTTAACTTTTACGTACTTCAACATATGACTCTTTTGATCCTTCTGTCACTTTGTGCTCCATATTTTTCCTCTTTTTTTTCTTTGCCAGTACTATTTTTATTGGGCGTGCTTATTTTAATTTATTTCTACTGCTACGTTTTCACGAGAGTAGCGTTATTAGTGAACTGCTTAGTAAAATTTGGGATCAGAGACTGTTCATCTCCAACATTCCGTGGTTTCTTGGGAAGTTTTACTGCATTTTTTTTAATCTTAAGATCTTAATTACGTATGTTATTGGGGAATTTGTAGACTGGATTGACTCTGCTTGGATCCTTTGTATTTTATTAGTACATCTTGATTAGTTCTTATGTGTTTGTGCCGGATGCTCCGTTTTTCTTCTATCCAGAGGAAAAGAAAAAAATTTATTATTGCTCCTTTATCTTCTTCGGCACTATTATTTTCATTGAATCTGGTTACTTTGTTTTGCTACTCATTGAATGTTTGTGTATCCAGTCTTGTTACTTGGAGGATAGGATGATCAATAAATTATTCAATTAAATTTCAGATTGGAGAATGCTCATCTCCAAGAGTCCGTGGAGCCCTGGGAAGTTTTACAGCAATTTTTCTGGCTCTTGGTATCTTAATTACATACGTCATTGGAAAATTTGTAGACTGGGATGAACTTGCCTGGATCCTATCAATCTTACCAGCTTCTTTACTTGTTTCTATGCTTTTTGTGCCAGAAACTCCTTCATTTCTTCTGTCCAAAGGTAAAGAGGAGGAAGCTAGGAAGTCACTACAATTTTACAGAGGAAGGTGCGTCTTTAGTTTAGTAAACTGCCGCTACAGTTATTAAGACCAGAACATAATTTCTCTTTACTGAAAACATTCCTAATTTTGAGATAAATTCTCATAACATTAAAAAGAATCATCTTCACAGCCAAAATGACTGGAAAAAAATGACTGTTTTGACAGTTAATGAATATGCTGATATTTATTACTGAACGTCTTAATAACTTGGGATTTATTTAAGTTAAAAAAGAGAAAACTTTGAAAAGTCTTTTGTTTCCAGTAAAGTCCAAATTATGTTCTAGTCTTTAGGAGGCATGGGGGACGTTAGCTCTACTCCTCTTTGTGGTAGTTTTTGCTTGTTTTGAGTTTGAGTTGGTTATTTATTATAGTTTCTGGTGGTTTTGGGTTTACTTTGTTTATTGATGATGATTTACGGTGGAAATATTATTTGACTCTATTCTTGCTCCTCTTTGGATTAATGTAGCTCTTTATGTTTCTTCATAAAGGCTCTCTTATGGAATTTTTTAATTGACTTCTCTTTGTTTTTACTTTAAAAGTTTTTTCTTTGGTTAATAAATTAATGTTTCTTTTTGTTTAGTATAAATTCTCCAAAAAGATACCCTGCCAACCTAATACCCCGAGTTTTTCCTGGGGTATTGCACAGACACTCTTTTAGCAGCCTGTATACTTATAGCTTATTTTATTTAGTTTTATATCCCCCTCAACTTTCCTTGAAAGTTTCAATATAAGATCCAACTCTATTCCTGAGATGTTGCATCTGTGTGATTTTGTCAACCTGGATACACCTAATTTTTTTTATTTCTTTTGTTCAATAGTAGTAGTGGTAGAGCTAGTAGCAGCAGTAGTAGTAGTAGTTGTAGTAGTAGTAGTAGCAGTGGTAGTAGTAGTAATAGTATTGGTAGTAGAAGCAGTAGTTGTAGTAGCGGTAGTGGCAGTAGTAGTATAGTAGTAGTAGTAGTCGTAGTAATAGAAGTAATAGCAGTAATAGTAGCAGCAGTAATAGTAACAGTAGTAATAGTAGTAGTAGTGGCAGTGGTAGTAGTAGTAGTAGTAGTAGTGGTGGTGGTAGTAGGATCAGTAATTGTAGTAGCAGTAGTTGTATTAATAGTAGTAGCAGTAGTAGTAGTAGCGGTAGTGGTAGTAGTGGTAGTAGATGTCGCAAGCAGTCAAAATTGCTTGAAATCGCAGGTGTAGTTCCAATTAGTCGCAGTAACATTCACGAGTAGCTATAGTCACAAGTAGTCGCTGTCACTGTTTTAAGTCTTCACGGTCGTAATTAGTTACAGTCGCAGCCGTAGCTAGCTGTTGACATAAGTAGTTTTTGCAGTCTAAGTCGCATGCAGTCGCAATAACCCTTCCAGGTAGTTACAGTCACAGTCAGAAACAGTTGGAGTGTCAGACACAAGTTTTTGTAGTTGCAAATAGTCACAAACGCGAGCAGTCAAAGCAGCAGGAGTAGTAGATTTAATAATAGCAGTTGTATAAGTAGTAATGATAGTTCTGGTAGTAGCCCTGAAAGGTTCAATTAAATACCCTCAGCTGTTCCTGAAATGTTGCAGACACTCTCTTTTGACAACGAGCATTCCTATAATGCCTTTTGATATTGGTCAACTTTCACTGAAACTTTCAACTGAAAGTTTCATTTTAATACCCATAGCCATTCCAGATATATTGCAGATACGCCCTTTTGACACCCATATTTAATAAAATGTCCCTCTGTTCATGCCATGAAAGTTTCATACTAATACACTCTGCCGTTCCTAAGATATCGAAAATATGTCCTTATGATAAACTCGGACGGACATAGTGTCTTTTGATTTAGTTGAACATTTCCAATAATATACTCTGAAAGCTCTAACTTATCTCTCTTGGCTGTTACTAAAATATTGCAAATACACCCTCTAGACAATCCAAAATCGAACCTTTTGTTTTAGTTTTAAACCCCCTCAACTTTCCATGAAGATCAAACTTAATATCTAATTCTGTTCCTAATACATTGTATTTATGGTGTTTTGACTGCCGAGATGTGAAGCCCTGCTGATATAGTTGTGATATAATAGTAGTAGCAGCAGTAGCAATCTAAAGTTTCAATCTAATACCCTTAGCCGTTCCTGTGTTATTGCTCATGCGTCCTATGGACAACCAGCATGCAACTTGTGCCATTTGATTTAGTTTCATGTCAACGTGAACATGAAACAAAGTGCCTTTGGCTTAGTCCAATATCCTCTTTAAGATGCCCTGAAGTTTTAAGCTTAATACTCTAAGCTATTCGTGGGACACTGCTGGCCCACTCTTTCGACAGTCTGTATGCACTTAGTGTCTTGATCACAGCCTATATAGACACACAGTTGCACGGAGTCGTATCTTGCCCATAGAAGGATTTATGCACACATCTTTAGACTAGGCGTTAACCTCCGGCGCTCCCACAGCCAATCAGTGTGGAAAGATCTTGGCTCTATTCCGGGAGTGAAAACAGAAATTTCTATTGTGGGCACTAATTTCTGTGTGTCTATATAGGCTGTGGTGTCTGGTTTTGACGCAGCGCCAGCTAAGGTCGCGACGAGAGCTATGTATTGCTTTTGCAAAAAGTTTGCGCAACTGTGTGTCTATATAGGCACACAGTTTCCTAAACATTCACCGAAAGTTTGACCTAAAGAAGATTAGCCTCAGAAGTCTTGGTAGTTATAGCAGTAGTAGTAGTAATATTAAGCACTTAATGCGTTTAGGTTAGGTCAGCATAAACCTCAACATGTCCTAAAAATTTTAAATTAATGTTCTTAGCCGTTCGCGCATAGAAATTCGCGCATACGCCCTTTTTTCATTCGGCATGAACATTGTGAGTTTGATTTAGTCCAACATTTTCTAAATATTCCCTTAATGTTCTTAGCCTCATTTGTAGTAGCAGTAGTAGTAGTAGCAATAGTATTAGCATCAACATAGTTTGTTTTGGTTTGTTCCACATCCTCCTCAACATGCCCTGAAAGTTTCAATACTCCGACCTGTTCCTAAGATATTGCTTGTATGCCCTTTTTACAGCTTGCATGCACGTAGTGCCTTTTGATTTAATTTGATACCCCCCTCAACATTTGGCTAAAATTCCTCCTTAATACTCTCAACCTTAGTTGCAGCATTAATTTTAGCAGTAGAAGTACTAGTAGTAGTATGCACATAGTGCCTCGGATTGGAAAGGTGGTAGCCCTCTTTGCATTTACGGCAACCATGGTATACTATAAAACCGGACAGAAATTATTCTTGATGTAATTGGAGCCTTCCACCCCTGCTCTGTACGCCAGAAGTATTATTACGCTTTGAAAATATTTCACATCTCAATTCTGCTTGAATAGTTCCTATTAAAGAAGCGGAACAAGTTGTACAACTCTAGCCTAAAGAGCAGGGATTGAGGAGGAGACAGCCTCCCTCATTTACGGAATATTTTCTGTTTGTTTTGATATCGCTCTTTACTTTCATTTGAGAAAACCTGTTTTTTTCTTCGTTTAATCTGGCCAGACTACAGTTATAGTTGGATGTCCGGGCTCAATCAGATCTTCCAATTCACGATGTGCCTATGATAAAGCACCAAGGATTCAATTCTCTTTGGTTTCTTATTTGCTTTAATTCTCCCAAGTCTCGATTCTTTTTCTTGTTGTACTTTTTTTCTCTTTCCTCAGTTTTTATTCCGTGTGTGCTTACGTCTCGATGCTCTTCCTGTAAATAGTTCTTTATTGACAAAAAAAAACAAAGAAAAAGAAAAAGAAAAAAGGAGGACACAAATCAGTGCTTATGCAAAAAGTGATTTTCCTTGTTGAGTGGGGGGGGGCAGTAACTTTTCTATCTGGGGTTGCAGACAATGACGATTTTAATGGTACAGTTTTCATTTCGATTCGACACCATTTTAGAGGTTTTTCAGTCGAAATTCCCATAACTTTGTTTTTACAATAAACTTTTACCATTATAATTAATTATTATCATAGTTACTATTCATCGATCAGCTTCAATTTCCAATTTTCCCTACTTGACAGTTTTTTTTCAAAAAGTGTTTTTAAATATCTAATTCTGGTCGTGCTTTATTCTTTACTAGATTAAATATAAAAAAAACAATTTAACATGAAAGTAAAGAGCGAAATTAAAACATGAAAGTAGCCGAATTTATTCTGTATATGAAAGGGGCTGTTCCCTCCTCAACGCCTCACTCTTTACGCTAAACTTTGACTCTTTGTTACAACTCTACTTTTTAAAACAATAAAAACGTTAGCGTAAAGAGTGTGGCACTGGGGAGAGGACAGCCCCTTTCATACACGGAATAATTTCTGTTCTTTTTAAGTTTTAATGTCGCTCCTTACTTTCAGTTAAGAAAACTTTTTTTATTTGATTTCTGAACGTTTTTCAACTAACGCAGGTTCGAATTTGGCTCAACGTAAATGAAAAAATAAAACAAAATTTATATATTGATTCTGGCAAATTTATTCTGTCAATGAAGAGCTGCCCCCTCCTTAATACCTTACTTTTTACACTAAAGCTCTTAGCACTTTTAAAACATTAAACATCCTCTGTGTTTCAGTTTTAGTAAACAGTCAAACTTTAGAGTAAAGAGCAAGGTATTGAGGGGGGGGATCCTTAATTCATGGAATAATTTCTGTTCATTTTTCGAATATTGCCGGTAAATCTGGATCACCCTCTATGAAATGTACCCCTCCCCCTCACAGAAAACTCCTACCTGGAAATTTCATACAACGAAAGTGCATCCCCCCGGTCAAATTCCCTCCAGACTGTTCCATTGTTGCTGAGAATCCCCCCCCCCCCTATAAAGTAGCTTGCTCTCTACTTTTGGGGTTCTTACTCTCTTTTCTATCGAGGTATGCTTTAAAATGGAACTAAACTGAACTAAATTGTACAAAATTGTCTATCAAATAGTTCGTGGTAACGAACTGTATCAAACAGTTCGTGGTAACGAACTGTAGTAAGGAGCGACTCGGCTCAATAGTAAACGAAGCTCTAAAAAACGGAATTTCGATGCAAAAAAATATATCAAAAGAATCAGATTTTTACGCTGATTTTAAATATATAAGTTTCATCAAATTCTCTTTGCGCTAAAGTTTGATTCTTCTCGCAACTCTACTTTTTAAAACAATAAAAAACTTTAGCGTAAAGAGCGGGGTCTCGGGGAGGAAAAGCCCCTTTCATATACGGAGTAATTTCTGTTCGTTTTAAGTTTTAATGTCGCTCCTTACTTTCATTTCAAAAAACTTGTTTTTTTTTATTTAATAAGAAGCAAAGAAGAATATAGTTTTGAAAATGCCTTTCAAGTTTAATAGGTTAGGTTCCCTAATAAAAGTGCCATCCATGCCAGCCATTAAGAGTGTTTAGCTGTAGGTGTGCGGTAAATTGAAAGACAGGGAGCCACTGAAGAGCGTTTATTCGTCATTGTCTATCAAAGGAGCCGATATAGTAGAAGAAATTCTACAGAAGAGTTTTGATAAAGGCTCGTATCAATTAAGAAATACTGGCATTTCAGTGCTACGTGCATATATATATATATATATATATATATATATATATATATATATATATATATATATATATATATATATATATATATATATATATATAAATAATAACAAACTAGCTCAGGACTGAGTTTTACATCCGGTTAGGCTGTTTTACAGTCATGACAACCCTGTTAGGGCTCGCTTAAACTGTCATTTTTTGTTCCGCCTTACCTCGTCTCAAGCCCTGTAGTCTAAATACATATATGTGCAAATAAAATAGAAATCCAAAATCATATTATTAAACAAATTGACAAGCTTGCGCTTTACTGCTTGTCTGTCAAGATTTACTGCTCTAAAATCCCTAGATAAAAATCTGTGTAAAGGTTTGATCCGATCTGATAAATCATTCCAGGCATAATGGATGAGAACCAAATTATTATAACCTAATCTTTAGAGTTTTTAGAAGACGCTAGCTTCACATATATCAAACATGTATGCGTATAGGCTACCTGCAAATAGGGCAAATAGGGCAAACAGGGCATTCATCCCTTTCTTTTGGAGAACCAAGTTATAAAATTTATAATATGTATCAAGGCTTTTACAGTTTTTGCATACTTGACCCCTGGGGATATTTAACTAATCTTTTACGAATATTTTGCAATTATTTTGTCAGGTTTGACTTTTTTTGCAGCATTTGTAAGAAGAAAACCCCACTAAAAACTCGAGTTGTCGTGAATTTGGGGTTTGTTTTTAGTATACCATCATGCAGAATCTTAAAAATGATCTTTTTTTCTTCTTTTAAGCTTTTCAGTCTTAAAGATATCAGGGTATCAACAGAAAAGTAATATTATTTCAAAATGAACGAAAATTGCTAACAAGGCAAAACACACTTGAACGAGACCTTCATGAAAAATCTAATTAGTGGAAGTTCTGTCTCTTGAAACATATATCTTATGCTTAGCACGACATTGTATCTGTGCTATTTTTCATATTGCCCATTATCGTTTGCGCATGAGTTAAAGAAATGAAATATGCTGCCTTTTTTGTATATTCTTCTAGAAATACAAATATTGAACCAGAGTATGAAAAGCTTCGTGCCAATGTGATGAAGGCGTCTAATTCGGGGAATCAGGGAATTAAAATTACCGACTTGAAAAAAGGATCTGTATTCAAGCCATTATTATTATCGATGGGATTGATGTTCTTCCAACAGTTTAGCGGCGTCAACGCAGTTATTTACTATACAGTGAGTATTTTGTATCCTCAATGAAAAGGAGTGTTTTGAAGATTATTAGCTACTTGTGTATTATTCAGAACACACTCAATAAGTGAAGTTAGGTTCTTTCGTGAAACAAACTATGATGCAGGTACATTTTATGAGAAAATCTGGTTTTGTAGCCACAAAGATAACACTCAATTTAGTTTGCTATGCATAGTGATAGAATAGGGGGTCTGACCATGGATTTTGAAATGAAGATTTGGGATTTGCCAAAGACTCGGCTGTTGCATTGAAAAAAATAAGAGCAATAAACTATATGTAATTAGTTTATTAGGTATAAATTTTGTTTATTTTTATTCATGTCTTTTAGCTTTACTGCTGATGATGAACACTGTATATGTGTTCGAAATATCCAGTTAAATAATTTTATATCTATTCAGTGTCAATAAAAAGGTATCATCCCTATTTTGAACTGTTTTACTTTCGTCATGGAAAGGCAGTGTGGTCTTCGAAGTTATCTAAGACTGAAAAAGAGGCAATTATATTTTTTCTAGGATGAGGGGTTGTTGCCCACAACAAAACAGTGCGTCAATGGACACAACATAACTTAATACTCTTATGAGAAGGAACATTTCGGTTAGGTTAGGTTTACCTAATTAAAATGTACCTGCATCGTAGTTTGTTTCACGAAAGAACCTAACTTCACTTCTTGAGTGTGTTCTGAATAATCCACAAGTACCGATTATTCTTTAGCAGGACTCATGAATGATAGATTTATAGTTATTCTTGAGTTTTGTCTTTACTGTGCTGAGTTCTCCTCTGCCTTTTCCTTCCTGTTGTTCGTCTTTATTTTTTGCTTTCTCGTTTGATCTTCTTCCTTATCTGAACTTTTCTGTGTTACTTGGTGTGGCTTTCCAATTGCTTTTTAATTGCTTTCTCATATTTATGTATTAAGCATGCTCTACATTGGCCATGATGGTAATTTTGTTGTACTGTTTTATTTATCAGTCTTTCAATTCAATAGCACATATTTTGCACGGAGATGTTTTAAGTTTAAAAAAGATTAAGTGAAGTTGACAAATTTGTAAATAATCCTGCATAGCTAAGCCATTTTTCAGTGGATTTGTAGGTCAAGCAGTTCGTTGTAACGAACTGTAAGTAAGGTATGGCTCGACCCAATAGTAACCGAAAGTTCGATAACAATAGATACATCAAAAGAATTGGCTTTTAGTCTTGATTCTGAATATATAAAATTTGTTAAATTTCAATCGTACTCAAAAACGTTATGACCTGAGAAAATTCGTGGGATTTTCAGAAAAGGGGGAAACATACCCAACAAGTCATAGGATCCTAGTGAAATCCCATAATCAGATTCAGCGTGTCAGACAACTCTACTGTAAAAGTTTAAAGCTCCTATCTGGAAAAACGTGGAATTTTGTGTTTTCTTTGCCAGAAGAAAAATCACGGATTTGTGTTCTTTTCCCCCAGGATGATGTATTGAACCAATGGCCCTAGAAGATTGGAAGAGGGCTCAGCCAAACGGAAAGTAAAAGTTCTAGTGCACTTTTTAAGTGATGAAAAAGCCCCTTTTTTCCCCAGTGTCATCGAATCAAAATTTTGAGATAGTCATTTCATTCAGCCTAGTTGAAAGGTACAATAACTATGCCTCTAGAGGTGATATGACTCCCTCCCTCCCATAGCCTCGGGGTAAAGGGCTGTAAGTTATAAATTGGCCCATTACTTACATATAGTATTGGCTACTCAGATTAATACAGACAGTTTATTGGAGGGGGAGTTCCGAAGGGGGGATTTTGCACGGGGGCAATTTTTCGTGATGATAAAAGT
Organism: Artemia franciscana; assembly: GCF_032884065.1. Taxonomy (NCBI): domain Eukaryota; kingdom Metazoa; phylum Arthropoda; class Branchiopoda; order Anostraca; family Artemiidae; genus Artemia; species Artemia franciscana. The sequence continues at coordinate 40,443,719 of NC_088873.1, forward strand.
TTTTGGGATGAATCTTCCAGGGGAAATTTGCATTTTATACGAAATTCTTTTTATGTGTCTCACTTTCTTTTTGGTGACTCAACTTTACATGTGGAGATGTTCTGGGGGAAATTTTCAGTGGGTTTGGAATTGTCTGGGGAATTATTCCGATGGTGAGATTTTGCAGGGGAGAATTTCTCTATGGTGGAACTATCCATGGGAAAAAATTCCATTGGGGGTATTTTCGAGAAGCATTTTCAATGGAGGGGGGCTTCCGGAAGGATTTGAGAAACGATTAGGAATTAAATAAAGAGCAAGCATTTTTTCACATAAAAGCAGGCCAAACAAAATTTTCCGGGTAGAATTGTTCACAGTACAATTTTTTGACATTTTTAGGGGAGCTACAGATAGAGAATTTTGCACGGGGTAATTTTTTGCGAAAGCAAAAACCCACTGAAAATTTCCCCCACAACATATCCACATGTAAAGTTGAGTCAAATCTCCAGAGGAAATTTACAAGAATTCCTATACAAAATTTTTCATAGTTCTCTTACTTTTTCTTTGGACTCAATTTTACATGTTGAGATGTTCCAGTGAAGTATTGAAGTTGAACCTAAGGTGAAGTATTAACATCGACTATAGATTTAAATGGTACAATCAAAGGCCTTTCGGTTCGGAGTAGCCAGAATAACAGGGCGTTGATAATAACAGAGGATTATCAATCCGTTATGCCAGATACAGAGGAAGAAGACGTCTCAATTGAAAGCAATATAAAAGAAATAGAACTAGAAGAAATCAAGAGAAGTCATCCGAGTCTAACAAGTTGAAAATCCCATGGTTTCTGGCGCAAAATCCTCTTGAGAGCTACCTGAAAATGCAAAACAGGAATGGAAAATGAACCTTCGACGCTATTAGAACGAGGTTACTAAGAAATCTTATGATCATCGAACAGTTCGGGGTAACAACCTGTAAGTAAGGAGCGACCCGGCTCAATAGTAACCGGAACTCTAAAAATGGAATTTTCTTACCAATAGGTATATCAAAAGAATTGACTTTTTGTGCTTATTTCAAATATATAAATTTCATTAAGTTTAGCTTTGCAAATCAGAGGTTACGAGCCTGAGTAAATTTTCCTGATTTTCGAAAAAAGAGGGAAACTCCCCCTAAAAGTCAAGGAATCTTAATGAAAATCGCACCATCGGATTCAGTGTATCAGAGAATCCTACTGTATTGGTCTCAAGCCTTTATCTGCAAAAATGTGGAATTTTGTACTCTTGCCAGAAAGATCACGTCTGCGTGTTTATTTGTTTTTTGTTTTTTTTTGTTCTTTTGTTGTATCGACCCAGTGGTCCTAGAATATCAAAAGATGGCTCATTCCCACGGAAATTATTAGTTCTAGTGCCCTTTTTAAATGACAAAAAAATTGTAGGACAACTAGGCCCTCTCCCCCACCCCCTTTTCCCAAAATCGTTCGATCAACCATAGTTGTTCACTGTAGTTAAAAAGCCCAATAACTAAGCTTTTGGTTATAACTTGACCCCCAACAGCCCTAGGGGAAAGGTCTTTAAGTTATAAAATTTGCCCATTGTGTACGCATAGTATTTGTTATTGGGATGCATGCATACATTTTTGGGTGGGGTGTGGGACAAATTTTCTGCTGGTGGTTTTTCCACGATGGAATTTTCCATGTGGAGGGAAGTTTCCAGGAGTGAACTTGTCAGGGGAAAGTGTGCACTGCAGGAACTTGCCAGAATTCTTATACAAAATTCTTTTTACATGTCTTACTTTCTCTTTTCCGTCTCAATTTTACGCGCGGAGTTGTTGAGCATAGTTTTCCTGGCTAAATTTTCATCGGGCCTGCATTGTCTAGAGGATATTTAAGTAGGGAGGGGGTTTCTCCGTGGAGGTGGGGCCAGATTTACTGGAATTATTAAGAAACAATCAGAAACTAAATGAAAAAAAATTTCAACTGAAAGTAAGGAGCAAAGTTAAAAATTAAAACGAACAGAAATTATCACGTATTTGAAGGGGGTTGTCCCCTTCTCTACTCCTCGCTCTTTAAGCTAAAGTTTGAGTTTTGTCCCAATTCTTTAAGAAAGACTCCCTGAACATAAGGGCCGTTTAATTAGAACAATAAGACGCTTTTTAAAAGTACTAAAAAACTTTAGCTTAACGATTGAGGTGTTGAGGAGGAACAACCCTTATCAACATCTTTTGTGTTGAGGGGTTATTATTAGTTAAAACAAAGTAAAATTAATATGCAAATTTCGGCTTAATTATTCATGGACGGTGAGCCAAATTCAAAAGCTGAATTAATTCAAAAACGTCCAAAGGTTCATGGAAACGTCCATGGATATTTCGTGGAATCGCTATAGCCAAAATCCCCATTTAAGAGAATTACTGTCATCCATCTTGAGCAGCAAGGAAAACTTTTTTGAATAAGTAGTCCTGATGTGTTTCTCTTTTTACCTTTGCTTTTTCATCGCCGCTAGTGGGGCAATGAAATATCATAGCAAGATGTTAAGGCCTTATTCTAAAGCTACCTTTTTACATCACGAGCTTCTTGTAAGTAAAATCAGCATGATGTTAAAAAATAAAGTGAAAGTTTCGACAAAAGCTGCAAAGTGATACAACACAGGTGGTGAGCCTGCGGCGTGTAACTCAACCCCTTGGAATTGAACCCTCGAGCATCTTTTCTCAGTTGCAGCTGAACCCCCTTTTCATTGGACCCCATGCAACTCAATCCACGCGCAACTCAACCCCATTTAACTGAGCCCTCGTTCAACTTAACCCCGTGTAACTCAACCCCATTCAACTGAATCCTCGTTCAGCTGAACCCCCGTTTAAATGATCCCCCGTTTAACACAACCTCTGTTAAACTCAACCCTTATGAGACTCAACCCCCATTTAAATCAAGCACTGTTTGACTCAGCTCAACCCAAGACCTAAGAATAAGCTTGAACTAGCGCTGATTAAAGGCTCAAAATTTACTTCTCGCTTTGTTCTCAGATTCTCACTTGCATTTTTCATTTGGGTAACCCCAGAACTTTTCTAAGTTGGAAGTACATCTCAGGAATGGGCCTATAGACAAAATCATTGGCTGATGAAGTGTTTTTTGTCTTTATTACAAACTATGAACTTTTCAATTAGTGCTTGGGTAAAAGGGGCAAGTGAAAATTCTGATTTTATACCTGGCTCCCTGAGTTCAATCAGGTTGATTTTTTAAGTTAAGTAAAAACATTTTGTTTAGGTCATTCCATAGGCACCCTTAAAGGGGAGTAGGGGGTGCCAGCCCCCCCCCCTGTTGTCTGAATGATGCTGGCTTAATTTTTTGTTTTGAGATTTCTCTATAAAGCATTGGAAGTGCCGAGTAGACCAGATAAACTAAATATATGCTTCCTGAAAAATCTTCAAAAACTGGAAAGTGTTTAAGTACGTTTTGGGGTCCCCAATTAGAGTCCTGTAAGTTTTCAGGAAATTCTGACTTCTGTTGAGTTTTGAGGGTTAAGAACACGCGAAATGTTCGTAATTTTTTTAGTTTTTCAATTCTAGTTTTTAACCTTCATTTTATCTACATATTCCCGTTTAAGTCGACAGAAATAAGGTTGCTTAAGGTTGCTTGGCGTTCAAGGCTTCCACTATCCCCGAATTTTTATTGGCTAATAATGCCAAATTATGGTAGTGCGAAGAAAAAGAATAAGTAACTTTTGTATGATTTGTAGCCCATAGGTATTAGATGGGCCCGTAGCCCATCCAGGCTACGGGTTTGTTCAGCATCACCCTCGATATACCCTATTAGTTTAGACTTAATATCCTCAGCCAACCTCGAGTTACGTTGAGAGGGATGGAGCATCTTTAATTTGCTTATAGCTTCTTCTATTTCTTTTAATCGCCCTCAAAATGCCCTTTAAGTCTCAGCTTAGTACCCTAGCCATTCCTAAGAAATTGTAGATATGCCCTGTAGCACATCCAGGCATTAGATGGGCCGATATAAAAATAAGACTGCAATAAGTACTTTATTTGGAACAAGCACGACCGCAAGGGTTATTGGAGAGATGGTGATTAATCGGTGACTATATAGTAATTATGAGATAACCAAAAGAAAGGAAAGCATAGTAAACTTTCCATTGGGAAGGAGGTTTCCGGGTGATGACATTTTAATGGGATATTTTACTCTGGAGGGAATTCCCAAACAAACGCCAGAATTCCTACACACAATTCTTTTCTTTGTCTTAACCCTCTCTTCTTCAACCCAAAGCGTGGAGATGTCAAGGGTAATTGTCCAGGGAAAACTTTCGACGGGATTGAATTATCTAGACGATCTTTCCGTTAAGAGGGGAGATTTTTCCGTGGAGGTGGAGCTGGATTTCCTGACATCATTAAAAAAGATCAGAAATTAAATAAAAAGTTTTTTTTTCATCTGAATGTAGACCTAGGGAGCAACATTAAAACGAATAAAAATTATTACATATATCATGGGTGTTGCCCCCTCTTCAACAACTAACGAGTTGTTGAAAAGCTAAAGTTCCACGCTAAAGTTTGAATTTAGTCCCAATTCTGTAAGAACGACTCCTGAAACGCAATTGTCTTTCAATTAGAACAATAAGAAGCTTTTTTAAAAATACTAATAAACTTTAGCATGGATAGTCAGGAATTACATGAAACCTGTGATTTACTGGAAATTGAAATCAAAACGCATAGGACAATCGCAAGACAAACTCATCGCTCAAACATTTCTATGTCTAATCTAAAAGATTTCTATTGGTTAGCTGTTTTTATTCCTTATTTGGGGTTGTTAATTGTTTCACTTGAATCGAGATTTAATGACCACAACAAAACCGCGTTCGAAGAAATTCTTATTCATCTCAACATTTTAAAACCACGGAAAAGGATGCATTTGTTAATGCTATGAAAGATCTGTCTAAGTCCTATGGCAAGAAAAATTTAGAAGTGGGAGCAAGAACCAGGTACGAACCTTGTGTAACCAGACCAGATTACGAACCAGAACCAGGTGGAAAAAGCAAACACTGTGGCTAGGAAGTGAATCTCATAGAAACTACATCTTTCCCTTCAATTATGAGAGCCCTTGCTAACTATCTGACCATCTCGCCAGCAACATGTACTGTGGAGAGATACTTTAGCACCCTGAGGCGAGTAAAAATGCGGCTGAGGAGCACTATGAGTGAAGAACGCCTATCAAGACTCACAGTGGCAGAGTATAAGAGCACAATTTGGAAGAGCTGATACAGACCAATTTTAAATACAGAAGTGAAACCTACAATTTGCTTTTTTAGAAAGGCTTTAATTTTGTGATTTAAAGATCTTATGTAAGTTTCTTTTTATAAGTTAATAACTTTATTTAAGATTTGGATAAATCCAAATCTTAAATCCATTTTTTATTAGCTCTTATTTTTGAGTTATCGTAAGTTTTTGAATTTGCAATAATTAAAAATTCGTGATTATGATGCGAACTCCAATTTCACTCATGTGGTTCATAACAGAAAATGTCGCCAATACGGCAACTGTGAATTTTTAGTGGAACCCACCAATGTTGGCAGAATTTTCTGTCACCACTGCGTTGTTTTTCATGTGTCTGTACAATAAGGTGCTCTCTGATGAAAATAACAAAGTACATACGGATATTCATGGATATAAAATATTTTCATTGCCCCCCCCCCTAAAATTCAGCTTGTGGGTGCCCATGGGTCATTGCACGTGAGATATACAAAAACACGACGTCCGTCTTATGGTTTTGGGGAAATAAAACACTAATTCCGAGAATCTTAGATTTCATTTTGGTTTCCCTACGATGTTTCAGTGACTTGCTAGTGTTGGGGAAAAAAGAACGAAAAGGAAGACACGTCCAGGTATCAAACGCTAGGCAATTCCACGCCCAGGTATTTCCCGAGAATTTGCTTTGTAGTTAATTTTTGTATTGAAAATGAAAATACATAGCATCTATCATTAACCACTTAGCTTTATATTTTAATGAAAAATTTTCCCTTAGTAGTTTTTTTCAGAACTCTTTTTTTATTTTCCGCTTCCTAAGGTGACCAGGAAGGGGATTATTCATGAGGGAATATCAAACACCAGTTTAAGGGTTTTTGATCACGGGGATTTCAGTGGTAGATCTGTGACGGTTCTCAGCCTTTACACTCCAGAAATGATACTAGAATCGCATTTTGGTGCCATAAGGCATTTTATGACGATGTTGTCATGACAAAACTATAAAAGTGGACAAATGTAAATATTAGCTTTCAACGGACCTTAAAAAGCTTAGTATGATGTTCTAGTGCCCTATTAATACTGGAGAAATAAATTTGAAAAGTGAGACTTATTGGGCGTTTTCATGGAGATTGTAATTTTCTTCAAATTGTTCCTAAGGTCAAAAAACTATGCCCTCGGGGATGAGATGGCTCCCATAGTCCTTAGGGCAAGGGTTGTAAGTTATGCAAGCTGCTATGGGGAAAATTTCAAAGAATGTTGAGGGGAATTTTAAACTAAATCTAAACCATACATGTAAAAATGTAAAAAGATCGTTAAAGCAATATTTTAGGAACGGCTGAGGGTGTGAAGTTGAAACCTTCAGGGTATATTCACGGAGATGTTGAACTAACCGAAATACGCTATGTACGTCCAGCCTGTGCCAAGGGCATATCCACAATCTCTTAGGAATGGCTAGGGGTACTAGGCTGAGACTTAAAGGGCATTTTTAGGGCGATTAAAAAAATAGAAGAAGCTATAATCAAATCAAAGATGCTCCATCCCTCTCAATGTAACTCGAGGGTGGCTGAGGATATTAAGTCCAAACTTATAGGGTATATTGAGGGTGATGTTGAACTAATCAAAAGACACTAAGAGCATTTAGGTTGTCAAAAGATCTTATCTTTAATATCTTGGCGATGGCTTAGGGTATTAAGTTTATGTATTAAGGGCGTGTTGAGGGAGTATAAACCTATATAAAAAGACACTATGTTTATCCAGGATTTTAAAAGGGGTATATTGAAATTTTAGGCAATGTTGAGGGGGATGATAAAATAAATCAAAAGATACTATATGCATCCATATTTTCAAAAAGGCATATGTGCAAAATAGCAGAAACAGCTAAGAATATTAAGTGTGAACTTTTAGGGCGTGTTGAACTAAATCAAAGGACACTTTTTGCATCCAAGCTGAACACATTCACAATGTCCCAGGAGCCAGATTTTTGCTTAACCGATAACGAAGGGCTTTAACTCGGTTGATCCTGTTACATTAGTTGCCCATAAAATTTCAACCCTTTCTTTTCTCTGTTTGTCACGTTGACATCTTTTATTTTTATATTAATAGGTTTTACCAGGGATGCACTTGTAGTACGAAAGGGGTTTCACCAGTTTTAAAAATACTTTTGGTTGTTAGTCCTTGAAAATATTCTTTACCAAGCTGTTCCACTCATCACAAGGATTGCTGTCCACACACGTTCTCTCACCACAAACTTCCTTAATCCTAACAATGTGCCTCTTTTTAAAATTCTCAAGGCAACCACAATTCTTTATGCGTAAAATTGAGTAGGCAATGAGAAAGCAAGACATAAAAACAATTTCTTATAAGAATTCTTGTAAATCCTGCAAGGGTAAAATTTCCCCTGTAAAATTTCCCTCGGGAAACTTCCCTCTCCATTGAAAATCCTACCAGTAGAAAATTCACAACCTTACCCTTACCTCAACCCTTATCTAAAAATTATAGTGCCCAAGAGATTTGGTGAAGTGATCAGCCTTTTCTCTAATCACTGGGTCCGCAAACTTCAGGATACAGAGGTTAACTTCGACTTATGGAGGTAAAGTGATAATTAAGTTCAATTTATCAACTGAATTTCCATGTAAAGGTCATTTTGGGACCGCTTCTACAGCGTCGTCTGGCCAAAAGACATCATTATGTTTATGAAGATGTTACATCATTATGTTTATCTCGTCAAAAATTGTGTTTTATTTTAATATAAACTTTTGTCACTTATAAAGAGCATGTAAACATAAAAATGAAATAAAGAAACACCTATAAGCACCTTGTTATTATGTTTCATTGCTTCAATAGTGATGAATAAAAAAAGAAATAAAGAAGAGGGACACATCAGTTCGTCCCATGAAAAATGGGGATTTTCCATGTTGTTCAAGGTAGGCGAGGACTGTCATTCTCCTATTTTGCGTTTTTGGGCTACTGTGATTGTAATGGTGCATTTTTCCTTCTGTTCCGACCCTGTTTTCGATGGTTTTTAAGCTATTTCGAAAAATTTGTTTTTACAAGAAGCTTTCACCAATAAGATTTGCCGAAATAACAGTCATCTTTCCCAAATCAGCTTCAAATGGTAATTTTTTCTCATTGACAGTATTTAACTCAAAACAGGTTTTAAAAATTGTTGGTTACTATGGGCTAGAGTTCGTTGTTTACTAGGCTGAATCTGATACTACAACCATGATTAATGTAAAATCATACGGGTATAAAATTTATATATAACATATTCTTAATAATACAACTTTTGTCATTTCTATGATATTTCAGGTGAAGATCTTCGAAGCTTCTGGTAGTACTATTGACAAGAATGATTCAACGATCATAGTCGGTGCTGTTCAGTTAATTGCAACGTTTGGGGCTATGTTTCTTGTGGACCGGGCAGGGCGACGAATCCTTTTACTTTTATCTGGGTCACTAATGGCTATTTCTCTGTCAGCAATGGGAGCCTTCTTTTACATACAGGTAAAGCACTTTCTAACACATGCTCAATAATGGCCATGCTTGACCTCAACGGTAGGGTAGGAGGTGTCAATCATAATAAGCTCCTTAGGAGAATCGCATAAAAATTATAGGAAGCTGGAATGAGTTCAACACACAGAAAATTTTTTTTTTTAGCAACAATGACATTTTTTTTTTACAAACGAGTCACTCAGGAGAAAAAAGGACAATCTGCCGAAAAAAGTAGGCCTACTTTTTTTAGACATGGTTTTAAAATCCCACAATCGGGCTCTAGATTTTTATATATATATATATATATATATATATATATATATATATATATATATATATATATATATATATATATATATATATATATATATATATATATATATATATACATATATATATATATATATATATATATATATATATATATATATATATATATCTATCTATATATATAAAAATAAGTTGTCTGTCTGTCTGTCTGTGGATCAGGTGACGTCATGTTTCTGTGTTGACTGACATCATGAAATAAGTAAGAAAATAAAGCGTTCCGAGGAATCACAAGAACAGCAAGAAAACAGGCTTGCGGCTAAAGAACGCAAAACCGCGCAGTTAGATGAAAATCCACCTGGACAGCGAGAGTCAAAACATATCAAAACTGAAAATGATAGCGATGATGATTGGGTTTGGGATTTTGACTTGGATAAGGTCATCAATGCCTACCAGATTTAAGTTAAAAAAACAAAGGTTCGTCGATATGTACTTCATAGTGACGCTGAAAAATAAAGAAGAAAAAGAAAACTGAAAAAAGAAAAAAGGTAAAAAACTAAAAAAAAAACTAAAAAGAAAAAACACTCAAAGAGAAATTACAGACCGGGACACAAATGACGACCGAGACAGAGGGAATATAAGTGACGACCGGGAACCTCAAAGAGAAATTACAGACTGGGACACCCGGACACAAATCACGACCGGGACACAGGGAATATAAATGACGACCGGGACACAGGGACACAACTACAACGGGGACGCCGGGGGCACAGGCGGGATATATAAATGACGACCGGGACACAGGGATTGTTCGAATAGAAATTACAGACCGGGACACCGGGACACAAATGACGACCGGGACACCGGGACACAGGGAATATAAATGACGACCGGGACACTCAAAGAGAAATTACAAACTGGGACACCGGGACACAAATGACGACCGGGACACAGGGAATATAAATGACGACCTGGACACAGGGACACATCATTAGAATAATGAGGTATAGATCTGAATACGGATTGTTTTTCCCATGGACAATTATATGTTGCATGTTCAAGAGTCAGTAAACCTGACAATCTATTTATAAAAAACAAAGGTTCGTCGATATGTACTTCATAGTGACGCTGAAAAATAAAGAAGAAAAAGAAAACTGAAAAAAGAAAAAAGGTAAAAAACTAAAAAAAAACTAAAAAGAAAAAACACTCAAAGAGAAATTACAGACCGGGACACAAATGACGACCGAGACAGAGGGAATATAAGTGACGACCGGGAACCTCAAAGAGAAATTACAGACTGGGACACCCGGACACAAATCACGACCGGGACACAGGGAATATAAATGACGACCGGGACACAGGGACACAACTACAACGGGGACGCCGGGGGCACAGGCGGGATATATAAATGACGACCGGGACACAGGGATTGTTCGAATAGAAATTACAGACCGGGACACCGGGACACAAATGACGACCGGGACACCGGGACACAGGGAATATAAATGACGACCGGGACACTCAAAGAGAAATTACAAACTGGGACACCGGGACACAAATGACGACCGGGACACAGGGAATATAAATGACGACCGGGACACAGGGACACATCATTAGAATAATGAGGTATAGATCTGAATACGGATTGTTTTTCCCATGGACAATTATATGTTGCATGTTCAAGAGTCAGTAAACCTGACAATCTATTTATATGCACAGAGAATGGGACAGCGAAGAATGTTGTATATTCGCATGTTTTACGTAGTTAAAAACATATATTTATATCTATCTCTATTCACAGGTGGGACACAGGGACACAACTACAATGGCGCGTAACTAATATGGCGCGTAACGACTTACGCGCGCGGGGGGGCTTGGGGGGCGCGAAGCGCCCTACCAACTAGGTGTTGGGGTGGCGCGAAGCGCCACCCCAACAGCTAGTATATATATATATATATATATATATATATATATATATATATATATATATATATATATATATATATATATATATATATATATATATATATATATATATATATATATATATATATATATATATATATATATTTCAAAAGGATCACACCCTTGCATGGGCTATTGTCCTCTTTTTCTAAGATTATGCAAAGTTTCTTTTACTAATAACTTTTGATAGATATGTTTAAAATTCATAAATTTAGGATTATTAATGAAAGTTAAATGATCTGTCGCATATATTGTTGTCAAAATTGTGTTTTAAAGTTCCAGTTTCACTCGACGTAGGTCATTCGTTCATTGCCGCTTCACGATTCAACTGCCAACATTGATGAAAATGTAATACTCAACTAAAATGTTCATGTCTTTGAGACATTTAAAATAAAAACAATTATAGGGAAACTTGTGAAAAAAATATGTTTGCCTGATTTAAAAATTATAAACAAAATTTAGTTTACCTGACGTGAATTTTAAGTCCCTTATTGCAGAAGAAATCAAGAAATTGGTTTCTCTATCATTCTGCGGGAGCTCTGACTCCATCTCCAGCTGAAACATATTTCGTGTATAGCAAAATATTTCAAAAAAAGATCAGATGGAGATGGTGTTTTGGATCATAAAAAGAAAAAGACCAAAATTATACTAGTTTTACTCATTTGTTCTGATAGTCCCATATTTTTTTGTGTTGCCGCGTTGAACTGTGAGGACAAATAAGCAAAAATATTTGTCAAATTTGACAACACTTTTTGTCCGTAAAAATTAAACTTTAACAGTCTGTTGATTTCCAAAAACTACTACACGTGCAAATTAAAGCTACATCTTCATAAGCTGTCGGGTGCCATGTTTTTTAGCTTATTTTTTTCTGATTTTTCTTCCGCGTTTCTGTTTTTTATTTGACATATATAGATGACTTTTTCAAGAAAGATTAAATTCCGGGTTGTTCCTTACTTTGTAATATATATATTATTGTGTAAATTTTTATTTTACCAATTTGGACAATCAGATTTCATTTTCACTGTCAATGATACTTAAGAAAATGTGGTTATAAAGAAGTAGGTACGCATCAATACTCAAGACCTAAGATACGAATTGTTTTTCTATCCAAATTAAACTGAAAGATACAAGATTTTCAAATGATAGTAAAGAGTGACATTAAAATTTAAAACAAACAGGAATATGTATATGAGGGGAACTGCACCCTCTTCAATTCACCGCTCTATACGTCAAAGTGTTATAGTGCTCTAAAAGTACTTCTTATTCCGATTAAACGGAACTTGTGTTTGAGCAGTCCTTGGACCTTTTGTTGTGAAGGGGGTTTATTAATCCCTCATTAGACTCCTGTTTTTGTAATCAAGTTTAATATAATAGGTAGTGCAATAGTACTGCCTTAGCAAAGAGCGATATATCTATATATATATAAATAAGTTGTCTTTGTGTCTGTCGAGTGACGTCATGTTTGTGTGTCGACTGACTTCATGTTTGTCGACTGACGAAATTACAGACCGGGACATCGGGACACAAATGACGACCGGGACACCGGGACATAGGGAATATAAATGACGACCGGGACACTCAAAGAGAAAGCGACCGGGACACAAGGAATGTTCGATTAGCAATCACCATCAACAAAGCACCGGGACACAAATGACGACCGGGACATCTATATATATAAAAATAAGTTGTCTGTGTGTCTGTCGAGTGACGTCATGTTTGTGTGTCGACTGACGTCATGTTTGTCGACTGACGAAATTACAGACCGGGACATCGGGACACAAATGACGACCGGGACACCGGGACATCTATCTATATATATAAAAATAAGTTGTCTGTGGATGTGTCTGTCAGGTGACGTCATGTTTGTGTATTGACTGACGTCATGAAGTTAGTTGTCGTCATTTTTGTTATGACGGTGACGTCAATAAAGATATATAAGACATGCGTTCACGTGGGAATCTATTAATGTTTAACTTTAAAATGACTGATGAACTTACAATGGCAACAGCCGAGGAAGATGCTCAAAGAGTCTATGCCAAAAAACTTGCTGGTGATAGAGAAAGTCAGAAAAGAAAGCGTGCCGAGGAATCAAAAGAACAGCAAGGAAACAGGCTTGAGGCTGATAGAGAAAGAAAGAAATCAGAAAATATAACTCATGTTTCCAAATGACGTCGTTTGGAGCCCAAATCGAAAATCCAGATCAATTTATGTCTACTTTCAAAGTAAAAGGGCAAATTTATCATAGAGCAGGGTCCCTTCTACCATTCTCAGGCGAGAATCATAAATTTTTACGATTGTACTTCATCAGTGATAGAAATTCTGAATTGAATGCACGTTGCGAAATTTCTCCCAACGTTGAAAGGACAATCGTTTCCCAATTGCAACATCTTTTCCACGAAAATAATAATTTAGTGCGTCTGTTCAAAACAGCCATCGATTTGATGCCTACTGATACGCATAAAATTGTTATTTCCGCTGACAAAACGCCTCCTGGCCAACATGTGCGTAGATACAATGCTCCAACTATACCTCGAGATATTATTCTTCATAAGCGAAACGCTCAGTTGTTAAGAATTGCTGAAACTCATCGATGCTACGATGCCCTACAATATCCTATCTTTTTTGGGATGGAGCCGACGGCTATCACTTTCATATTAAATTGATGAATCCAGTTACTAACAAAGAAATGAATAAGAAATGCAATGCAATGCATTATTATTCCTATAGACTAATGATTCGGCAGGATGAAGAAAATTATATTTTAAAATGCTGTCAATTGTTTCACCAACTCGTCGTTGATATGTATGCTAAAATTTAATCAGAACATTTGCTATATATCCGCCTGAATCAGACCAAGCTCCGCTCTGAACAATACATTCATTTGCGAGATGCAGTTATAAATGACGGTAATACCACAAACGTTGGAAGATTAACAATTTTACCTTCGTCATATGCTGGCAGTCCCCGTCATATGCATGAATATGCTCAAGATGCTATTGCGTATGTTCGTCTCTATGGTCGTCCAGATTTATTTATTACATTTACATGTAATCAATCTTGGGACGAGATACTGCAGCTTTTACTTCAAGGACATTTGGCGGTTCATAGACATGACATTACGGCCCGTGTCTTCCGGCAAAAGTTGAAATCACTGATAAACTACATAGTAAATTTTGAAGTGTTTGGGTCAGTGCGATGCTGGATGTACTCAGTGGAATGGCAAAACGAGGTTTGCCACACGCACATATACTAATCTGGCTACATAAAAAAATTAGTTCGAACGAAATTGATGATGTGATTTCCGCTGAAATACCTGATGAAAATGTCGATAAGGGGTTACATGATATTATTGTAAAAAATATGATACATGGACCTTGCGGTGCAAATTCGATTAGCATTTGCAATCACCATTAGCAAAGCTCAAGGTCAATCATTAGAAAAATGTGATATACATCTTAATACTGATTGTTTTTCCCATGGACAATTGTACGTTGCATGTTCGAGGGTCGGTAAACCTGACAATCTATTTAAATGCAGCGACAATTGGACAGCGAAGAATGTTGTATATTCGCAAGTTTTACGCAGTTAATTTGTGTTGTATCTATCTATCTATCTATCTATATAAAAACGAGTTGTGTCTATGCATGTTTGTTTGTTTGTAAAAAGAGCGTTTGCATATGACGTCATTATTAGTACATAAGGCTTTGTATATGCACAGACAATGGGAAAGCCAAGAATCTTGTATATTCGCAGGTTTTACGTAGTTTGAAACACATATATAAATCTATCTATATTCACAGGTGGGACACAGGGACACAACTACAATGGCGCGTAACTAATATGGCGCGTAACGATTTACGCGCGGGGGGCTTGGGGGGGGCGCGAAGCACCCTTGGGGGGGGGGCGAAGCGCCCCCACCAACTAGGTGTTGGGGTGGCGCGAAGCGCCACCCCAACAGCTAGTATATATATAAAAATAAGTTGTTTGTCTGTGGGTCTGTCGAGTGACGTCATGTCATCATGTCGTCATGAAGTTAGTTGTCGTCATGTTTGTTATGACGATGACGTCATTTAAAGTATTTAAGAAAATCGTTCAAAGACAAATTTTTAATTGTTAGAAGATCGTGGACGGAAAAATGTTTAATTGTAAAATGACTGAAGAACCTACAATGGCAACAGCCGAGGAAGCTGCTCAAAGAGTCTATGCCAAAAAATTTGCGGCTGATAGAGAAAGTAAGAAAAGAAAGCGTGCCGAGGAATCACAAGAACAGCAAGAAAACAGGCTTGCGGCTAAAGAACGCAAAACCGCGCAGTTAGATGAAAATCAACCTGGACAGCGAGAGTCAAAACATATCAAAACTGAAAATGATAGCGATGATGATTGGGTTTGGGATTTTGACTTGGATAAGGTCTACCAGATTTTAGTTAAAAAAAACAAAGATTCGGCGATATGTATTTCATAGTGACGCTGAAAAATAAAGAAGAAAAAGAAAACTGAAAAAAGAAAAAAGGTAAAAAACTAAAAAAAAAACTAAAAAGAAAAAACACTCAGAGAATTTACAGACCGGGACACAAATGACGACCGGGACAGAGGGAATATAAATGACGACCGGGACACTCAAAGAGAAATTACAGACTGGGATACCGGGACACAAATGACGACCGGGACACAGGGAATATAAATGACGACCAGGACACAGGTATTTAAGAATATCGTTCAAAGACAAATTTTTAATTGTAAGAAGATCGTTGAAAGAGAAATTTCTAATTGTAAAATGACTGAAGAACCTACAATGGCAACACCCGAGGAAGCTGCTCAAAACGAATGTATTCAAGCCGAAGTAGCTGAGTTGGTAAAGCGTTATGTTTCAGGTTCTAGGTCCGAGAGGCTCCAGGTTTGAACCTTGGCTTTAGCATTAATACAAAAGAAGAAAAAAACTAAAAAAGGTAAAAACTACAAATAAAACTAACAATAAAATACTAAAAAAAAACTAAAAAAGCTAAAACACTAAAAAAACAAAAAAAAGGTAAAAAACTAAAAAAGAAAAAAAACTAAAAAAAGGTAAAAACTACAAAAAAAACTAAAAAGAAAAAAAACTAATAAAAAAAACTAAAAAAAACAAAAAACTGACAAAGAAAAAAAACTAAAAAAGGAAAAAAACTGAAAAATAAAGGAGAAAAAGAAAACTAAAAGCCGGGACACAGGGAATATAAATGACGACCGGGACACTCAAAGAGAAATTACAGACTGGGACACTGGGACACAAATAATGACCGGGAGATATAAATGACGACCGGGAAACTCAAAGATAAATTACAGACCGGGACACCGGGACACAAATGACGACCGGGACACAGGGAATATAAATGACGAACGGGACGCTCAAAGAGAAATTACAGACTGGGACACTGGGACACAAATGACAACCGGGATACTGGGAATATAAATGACGACCGGGACACAGGGAATGTTCGATTAGCAATCACCATCAACAAAGCTCAAGGAGCAATCATTAGAATAATGAGGTATAGATCTAAATACGGATTGTTTTTCCCATGGACAATTTTATGTTGCATGTTCAAGAGTTGGTAAACCTGACAATCTATTTATCTGCACAGACAATGGGACATGGAAGAATGTTGTATATTCGCAATTTTTACGTAGTTAAAAACATATATATATCTATAACGAAAAGAGAAATCTTTTCTCTTTTATCTATATTCACAGGTGGGACACAGGGACACAACTACAATGGCGCGTAACTAATATGGCGCGTAACGACTTACGCGCGCGGGGGGGGGCTTGGGGGGCGCAAAGCGCCTCCAGCTAGTAGGGAATATAAATGACGACCGGGACACTCAAAGAGAAAGCGACCGGTACACAAGGAATCTTCGATTAGCAATCACCATCAACAAAGCACCGGGACACAAATGACGACCCGGACACAGGGAATATAAATGACGACCAGGACACTCAAAGAGAAATTACAGACCGGGACACCGGAACACAAATGACGACCGGGACAAAAATGACGACCGGGACACCGGGACACAGGGAATATAAATGACGACCGCGACACTCAAAGAGAAATTACAGACTGGGACACCGGGACGCAAATGACGACCAGGACACATGGAAACAACAACAACGGGGACGCCGGGGGGCACAGGGGGATATATAAATGACGTCGGGGACACAGGGAATGTTCGATTAGCAATCACCATCAACAAAGCTCAAGGGCAATCATTAGAATAATGAGGTATAGATCTGAATACAGTTTTTTTTTCCCATGGACAATTATAT
This sequence comes from Artemia franciscana, assembly GCF_032884065.1. Classification (NCBI taxonomy): domain Eukaryota; kingdom Metazoa; phylum Arthropoda; class Branchiopoda; order Anostraca; family Artemiidae; genus Artemia; species Artemia franciscana. Next base: position 40,460,951 of record NC_088873.1, read on the forward strand.
GTTGCATGTTCAAGAGTCGGTAAACCTGACAATCTATTTATATGCACAGACAATGGGACAGCCAAGAATGTTGTATATTCGCAAGTTTGACGTAGTTAAAAATATATATATATCTATCTATATTCACAGGTGGGACACAGGGACACAACTACAATGGTGCGTAACTAATATGGCGCGTAACGACTTACTCGCGCGCGGAGGCTGGGGGGGGCGAAGCGCCCCCACCAACTAGGTGTTGGGGTGGCGCGAAGCGCCACCCCATCAGCTAGTATATCAGCTAGTATATTAAAATAAGTTGTTTGTGTGTTATGTCTGTCTGTCCGCATATGACGTCCGAATTATTTCATCATATACCAATTCAAAAACGAATGTGTTCAAGCCCGAAGTAGCTGAGTTGGTAACGCGTTATGTTCCAGGTTCTAGGTCCGAGAGGTTGCAGGTTCGAACCTTGGCTAGGTAAAAACTACAAAAAAAACTAAAAAAAAAACTAAAAACTAAAAAAAAAACTAAAAAAACTAAAAAAAAAAGGTAAAAACTGCAGAAAAACTAAAAACAAAGTGATTGTGTTTGTGATGGAAGATCTGCAGCGTCTAGATACGAGGATATAATCTATTAGATTCTGAGTCTTTCCATCTGTGGAGGTCCAGGTTGTTTTACGTCGGGCTCTGTGTTTGAAAAATGCAGTAGTGATAACAAGATCACTATCTCGGCAAAAGTTGGTTCGGCGCTCACCTCTTTTGTTCAGCTGGCCATGGTCAAATTTACCCGTCACTTCCTCGTTGTCAGATGGGTCGTCATCGACAATGGCGTTGAAATCCCCGATGACAAACGCTATATCTTTTTTCGGTACTGAGTCCACTAGACACTGAAGTTGGAGATAGATGTTTTCAGATTCTTCATCATCTCTGCTATATTTTTGTGCATATACTTGGATGATTGCGAGATTCACTGGTGAGCCTTTCAGGCAGATCATAATCAGACGTTCAGAGATTGGTGTTGCTGCGATTAGTGATCTCCTAGCCTTACTGGAGAGTAGGAAGCCAACTCCCTGCCCGTGTCTCCCATCAGACCGTTCTGAAAGTATAAGAGTAGCGTCATTAAGAGTTTTGTCGCCGGTGACTGGAAGGCGGGTTTCGGTTAGGCCGACTACTTCCCAGTTGTAATGGTTGATGTCTCTCAGGAGGAGTACCGTTTTTCCTTGTTTTGCTAGCGTTCTGATGTTGAGGGTACCAATTGATAAAGTCGATTTAGGTGATATAATAGCCTCCAAGGGTGGAGTTGCTAAAATTGAGGTATTCGCGCGATTTATAGTCGTCGTATCGTTGGCTGCCCCGGATGCGGTAGATTAAAACTCACGGCCATCGTCAGTTTCCCCGGACGCGGAAGCACTGGTTCTCAGATTCATTTGTTTGCTCATAATCGTCATAAAAGCGAAAATAGGGGTTTCTTGGCTGTTTCTTGGCTGAAACAAAGCCACTTGGCCGTATTGCGGGTATTACGTATCTGGACAGGATCTCTAATATTAGGCTGTTTGAAAGCCTTAAGATCAAACACACCATACTTGACAAAATAAAACTGCAACAATTCAAATGGCTAGGCCACATCAAACATATGGAAAATTCCCGTCTTCAAAAATAGTCTTCCATGATCGCGTGCATGGTTCTCGCCCCAGAAGCCGGCACCCGTAGAGACGGAAAGACAACTTCTCTGCACTCAACCTGCCGCAACTTCTACGCCTGACTGAAGGAAGATGCTCATACAGAGGCCAAATCAATAGCATAGTGCATGAAGAGGCCCAAAAACAACCTTCGAGGATGGGTCGGACTTATGCCAAGTCAAATCATATAGCAGATACATGTGCAGTTTAAACCAGTCATAGAAAATAGGTTATAATGAAGCTTATATTGAATCTTATTTACGAATTGACTATTAATTGTATTTTCTGTTATTATTCATTTAGTTTAGAATTCACTTCAGCAGTGAATCTACAGCAGTATCTGTTATCTTTAATGGTTGACGTGATTATCCATTTGAATTTTTGTTTATGTGTCAGTTATTAATTAATCATAATTTCTGTTCGTCGTAAGTTTGAATGACTGCATGACTTCATATGGACAGTCCATAATGGACTGTTCATAGGTTTAACATCACTCTTTACTTTTCTTTGAACAATTTGTTTTTGGAAAACGCTTCTTTGAATTCATATCGTGCTAAATTGAACACGCATATAGCAGTCACATGCACAGTTTAAACAATACATAGAAAATACATTATAATGTGTCTTACTGAATCACAAAAGAAACGTATTCAGATGTTGATAACACAATAATTCCTTTAATTCCAGAAAAGTTTCCGTTTTTCCACTTAATCTGACAGCCTAAGTTGATTGTACTTAGGTAGGAGCATTGTTGCAATTTGTTTCTGCAAGGACTTACGAATATTACTTTTCTTATCGTTCGGTTTGATTGTAGCCTGATTAATATATTGTCTCTCTACACAATATGAAAACATGACCATAAATCATTCTTTTATTGCTGTAGTCGCATATTTAGGCTATTTGCTAAATTGTCCCTTAAGCAATCACCTTAATACTAAGATCCTTCTTAATACCCTTATCTTACCAAGGAGCTGTAAGAAATTATTGCCGTGTTTGTTGTTAATAAAAATTATGAATTTCCTTAACTATTGCTAATATAATTAAGGGCTAACATTTCTTATTAGTTATCAATTCAGAGGTCATTGAATTTAAATACTGCTTATTAGGGAAGATTAGATAAATCTAACCACTTTACGTATTTTGTAGTTGTGTTAAAGCTGTAACCATTATTTATTTAGCTTTGGTGTCTATTGAAAAAAAAGGTTCGCAAATGTTTTTTGGATTCGAGGTTTTATTTTTCCGCCGTTCAAACAAACACTGTTAACTAAATATGTTCAAAAAAATTACGTTTCCACTGTTGAAACAAAAACATTTAACCAACATCGTTGGACAGAAAATTTTTAACATATAGAATCATTGCTGTAGAAAATTGCTAGAGAATTTCAAGCGCACAAACCGTGCAATGCGGCAAAGCAGGATGAATAGTGAATAGTTTCTATGGTTATAGCGTCGATAGAGAATTTAGGACTACTAATATTTCTTGATAAAGCTTTTGAAAAAATTTGAGACAAACTTTATCCAACAAATTGGAGAGAAAAACTTTTTCGACTTGGCCTCACTCGACCAACTTTTCACCATTTTTTTTCTTTCTTGATCTCTTCTTGGCCCCACTAACAATTCCTTAAATTTTCAAGCTCTGAAGTGAACTGGAAGCGAAATCCTCCCCTCTTCCCTGGGGACTTGAGAGGCTCTTTTTCCTCCGATACAGATTGACTTATTTCTCAAGAAGTCATACTAATGTATGACTAAGTGCATGATATGACCAAACTCATACACTATAGTATATGAATTCAATTAGTGTCCTTAATAAGATTGAATATTAATTTGAGCCCTTCACTAAAATTCCTTCACTTCTTATTAGGATCTTCCCTGCTTTTTAAATTGTCTGGTTCCACCATTCTTGTTTCTTTTATTAGCACTTGAAATTTTTTTTCAAGCCGTAATTCCAAGAATGGGTTTTTTTAATCTTCCGCCCGAATTATTACAATTCTGCGAATTGTTAGCAAACAATTTCTGATATCTACAATTCTGTTCTGTCATTCTAATAACAACTTGTTTGCTAACAATGGGATCACTGCTACATTTTGCTGGCTAAAACCAAAGTCGTATTATTTGGTACTAGACTGCAAACAGCTCGCAGACAGCTTTTCGCGGCGTTTTATTTGGCGTTTTATTTGCAGCTTTTATTTGGCGTTTTATGAAAAAAAAAAAAAAAACGTCGGACAGTCAATATCCATGCCTTTTTCTGTTATTTTTTTTCTATTTTTTAGTAGCAAACCCTCGCAAGCAACGTTTTGTTGTGCTACCGACTGATTTTGCCTCTGTTTTTTATTTTTATAATAAATTATTATTACTACTTATTTCTAGTTTTTAAGACTTTTTGTTCTTTTTTCTGTTTTTCTTCTTTTAAGTTTTCTTTCTCTTTTTTCTGTTGTTATTTTCCTTTCTGTTTTTTAGTAGTACACCCTTGCAAGCGACGATTCTGATGTGCTACTGGTTTATTTTGTCTCTAATTTTTATTTTATAAAAAATTACTATTACTATTACTACTCTACTGTGGTGATAAAATAGTTTTCTCGCAAGGTCATTTGTTTATATGTGTTCCGGTTCGTCTTTAAAACGTCAATTTTCTCTTCTGATAATGATAATGTTCCTTTTGACGTGTTGCAAGCAGTTAATACAGGAGTAAAATCTCTTGTCTTGGTCTGATTCCCTAACCTGACTGATTCCATCATTCTTGTTTGATTGTGATAATTGTTTTCCATCTCTATGTTTCAATAATGTTGTCAAAATTGTCTGTAGATATTTAGGTTGTAAGACCCGGTAACTGAAACACCGATTCGACGCCTTGTGCACTAGCAAGGACTCTAGAAGGTCTTAGTGCTAATTAAATAAAAAAAAGTTAACAGAAAGTAAGCAGAAACATTAAAATCTCAAATAAACAGAAATTATTCCGTATATGAGAGGGGCTCTCTCCTCCTCGATCTCTCACTCCTTGCGCTAAAGCCTTAAAGTTTCTGAAAAATACTTTTCATTCAAATTCAATAGCTCTTATGTTTGAGTATTCTTTCTTAAAGGTTTAGGAAAAAATTCGAACTTTCGCGCGCATCTCAAATAATTAAGTGTTTTTTTTTCCAGATGGACCAGGGTGAAGATGCAGCTCTGGCAATTGGATGGCTTCCTTTGGTGTCCCTGATAGTATTCATTGTAGCTTACTCCCTTGGTTTTGCTAATGTGCCATTCTTAATTATGGGTGAACTCTTTCCAGCCAAATACCGTGGACTTCTCGGATCATTTGCCTCTTGTTTTAATCTTGCTTGTACGTTCACTATTGTAAGAACCTTTGATATCATGGCACTCAGTATTGGATATTATGGAGCCTTTTGGCTGTATGCCAGTTGTTGTGCTCTTGGAATCTTTTTCGTGTTTTTCTTACTGCCGGGTAAGTCTTTTCTCAAAATTAATGCATATCATAGACTTGAGAGGCTTTAAGGCCAAGCTCAGGCCAGAGCAACCTAAAAAGCGAAAGTGTGGGTTTTGTGGGTAGTTCTCTTGGTACTGTAAACTTACGGCCTTGGAGTTCACCCCGTATGTGCCAAAAATCGGTTGAATCTTTGGAGCTATCTTTGGTGGAAGAGCTTCTGGATGTTCAGTTCAATTGAATTTATTTCCAAAACGGGCAACGGACATGCCAAATATTCGTTTAGTCGTCAAAACATAAATATACTAGCTGTTGGTGTGGCGCTTCGCGCCACACCATGGGACAGTAACATTCAATGGGAGAGATAATGGGACAGCAACATTCTTGGCTGTCCCATTGTCTGTGCATATAAATAGATTGTCAGGTTTACCGACTCTTGAACATGCAACATATAATTGTCCATGGGAAAACAATCCATATTCAGATCTATACCGCATTTTTCTAATGATTGCCCTTGAGCTTTGTCGATGGTAATTGCTAGTTGAATATTCCTTGTGTCCCCGCCGTCATTTATATATCCCCCATGTGCCCTTCCGGCGTCCCCGTTGTAAGTGTGTCCCTGTGTCCTCGTCATTTATATTCCCTGTGTCCCGGTCGTCATTTGTGTCCCGATGTCTCGGTCTGTAATTTCTCTTTGAGTGTCCCGGTCGTCATTTATATTCCCTGTGTCCTGCTTGTCATTTGTGTCCCAGTGTCCCGGTCTGTAATTTCCCTTTGAATGTCCCGTTCGTCATTTATATTCCTTTTGTCCCGGTGTCTCGGTCTGTAACATACGACAATAGATCAATTGTGTTGTAACTTTGTTCACGATCCCATTCTACACATGTAGAAATAGAAGCAGTACGATTAGGTGAAGGCATTCCCAAATACTTGAGAATTTTGTTTGTAATAGATAAGCACAAATCTTCAATCATAATTAAAGTGCAGTTATAAATTTCTGTTGTAAAGTCCAAGGTCATATCTGACCTTTCTAGCCGTATTCGGTGGAAGGAGAGCAACTTTTGCCGGAAGACACGGGCCGTAACGTCATGTCTATGAACCGGCGATTGTCCAGGATGTAAAAGCTGTTGTATCTAATCCCAAGATGGATTATATGTAAATGTAATAAATGATGAATCATTAATCTATAGGCATAATATTTCATTGCGCTGGATTTCTTATCTATTTCTTTGTTAGTGGCTGGATTTATCAATTTAATATTAAAGTGATAGCCGTCGGCTCCATCCCGAAAAATGATAGGATATTGTAGGGCATCGTAGCATCGATGAGTTTAAGCAATTCTTGTCAACTGATTGTTTCGCCTATAAAGAATATTATCTCAAGGTAAGAACTGATCACCGACCATAACGATTGCCACTTCGTTGATAGTTGCGTATCAGTAGGCATCAGTTCGATTGCTGTTTTGAACAGAAGCACTAAATTATTATTTTTGTGGAGAAGATGTTGCAACTGGGAAACGATAGTCCTTTCAACGTCTTTTTTTATCATCGGTATCACTTTCAAGTTGTTTGGTTTGTTTTACCTTGGCTTGTCTTTCGTCACTATGAAATACATATCGCCGAACCTTTGTTTTTTTAACTAAAATCTGGTAGGCATTGATGACCTTACCCAAGTCAAAATCCCAAACTGGTTTTCATACTGAAAACCAGTTTTAATAATTTCATTAAAAGAAAACTTTTCATATTTTCATACTGGTTTCTATTCAAAGATCTTTGATAAATACCGCAAGTCAGATTTCTAACAACAATTTCTACTAAGCTTGAATTTTTTTTTTTTTTTTTTTTAATGTTTTTGAATTGCTGTAGTCCCTTGTCAAAATATATGCAAATATTTTTGCAATTACCAATTTTTGCTCTTCAAGCAATTTAATATTAACTTCTTCATAGAGGAAAATCTTCAATCTTTCCACATAAGTTGAACAAGTGTGACAACGTCATTGCATACTGATGTATATAAAAATTACTTCAAAATTGTCATGTATTTTACTAGTTTGAATTGAAAAATTAAAATATTACTCAAATATCTAAGTATTTTTGCAGTTTACATAATAACTTTAGCGATTCTAAACTGAACTTAAAAAAAAATTTCAACTTTTTTACACCGGGACACAGGGAATATAAATGACAACCGGGACACTCAAAGGAGAAATTATAGACTGGGACACCGGGACACAAATGACGACCGGAACACAGGGAATATAAATGACGACTGGGACATAGGGACAACTACAACGGGGACGTCGGGGGCACAGGGGGGATATATAGATGACGACGGGGACACAGGGAATGTTCGATTAGCAATCACCATCAACAAAGCTCAAGGGCAATCATTAGAAAAATGCGGTATAGATCTGAATACGGATTGTTTTTCCCATGGACAATTATATGTTGCATGTTCAAGAGTCGGTAAATATGACAATCTATTTATATGCACAGACAATGGGATAGCGAAGAATGTTGTATATTCGCAAATTTTGCGTAGTTGAAAACATATATATAAATATCTATCTATATTCATAGATGGGACACAGGGACACAACTACAATGGCGCGTAACTAATATGGCGCGAAACGACTTACGCGCGTGGGGGAGGCTTGGGGTGGTGGCGCGAAGTGCCCCTACCAACTAGGTGCTGGTGTGGCGCTTCGCACCACACCAACAGCTAGTCCCTTATCAAAATATATACAAATATTTTTTGCAATTACCAGTTTTTTCTTGCTCTTTAAGCATATGACAACGTGGGCGTTTTAACCCTTTTTCGAACATTTGGTAAATTTTTTGAGACTCGGAACTTTTTTGGGGTAATTTTAGCCTTAATGAATTTTACATTTTAAGAATCAACGTAAAAATTCACTTCTTAAAAAATTCACTTAAATTTCACTTTAAAATTCGAACTGATATTGGATAGTTCTCTCTGGCTGTGCCATCATTCAATTGTAATTTTTTTTTTTTGAGAAATTAATTTTGAAAGTATTTGTTTTCTTTTGCACCACTAAAATTGCCAAACCTTTTGTCATTTCCTTTTTATTTTCTACTCAACAATTTTCTTTTCTTTCTTACGCTTCTATTTTATTTTCTATTCACTTTTTTCAATTTTTATTTTATTCTAATGTTTTTTAATGATTATTTCAATTATATCACTTATTCATTCTACTCTTAGTTCATATTTCTTTTACAGAGACGAAGGGAAAGTCCTTTGAAGACATTGAAAGAATGTTTATGAACCCAAAGAAAAGAAAAGCATTAGAGGCAGTGACCCATAGCCCTGTTGATGAGAAGCGGGATTCCGAAAAAGCTTATTATAACAAAGGATTGGAAAGTGAAGATGAAGATGATGATAGTCAAAGTGTTGCTACAGTTATGTAAAAAAAAACATGTTTAAATTATTAAATGGAGTAGATCTACTTTTATAAATCATGAGTTAATAGATTATTTTGAATTCTTTGTGGATGCTGCTTTCTATCTCCCTTCTAGCTAGCAGGGGCGTCGCAAAAGAGGGGGGAACACCCTAAATATTTTGAATTTGGGTAAAATGAAGGATTGGATTATTATTATGATGAAGGACTGGAAAGTGAAGATGAAGATGATGATAGTCCAAGTGTTGCTACAGTCATGTAAAAAAAAAGAAAAAAATGTGTTTAGATCATTAAATGAAAAGATCTACTTTAAAAAAAATATGAGTTAATAGAACAGTTTGAAATTCTCAGGTTTTACTCTTAATACATAAAATTTACTTGATACTTACTCAAAGAGAATTCATGTAAAGCCATGTAAAAAAGCCACGTAAAAAAAAGTGTTTAAATTATTAAATGGAGGAGATCTACTTTTATAAAGCATGAGTTAATAAATTATTTTGAACCCTTTGTGGATGCTGCTTTTTATCTCCATTCTAGCTAGTAAGGGCGTCGCAAAGGAGGGGGTGCATCCTAAATCTTTTGAGTTTCGGTAAAATTTGGACCCTAAGTCCTGAATTTCCTGAATCCAAGACGAAAAACGGAGTAGTTTCTGCATAATCTCAGAGAGTCCAAACGTTCAACGTGGTTTCGATACCAAATCCAAGATCCGGTAGGGAAGGTCCAAAACTCAGTTGTACAATAAAGCCGAATCAAAATTTAAAATCGCTCTGCAAATTTAAAAAAAAATTTGAGGATTTGGTTGAATTTTGCATAAGTCTTTAATCTTATTTCTCTCCCTTTTCGAAAATCCAAGTGAATTCTTTGGAACAGATATGGTAAAATGCGAAATTTATCAACTTTGTATTTTGTAGTTTCACCAAATCAGCCCAATTTAAACTAAGAAAGTATTTTAAAATATTTGAAAAAGTGAAAGTATTTTGTGATGTCGCTGATGCTGTCTTTTGGAAAAAAAAAGTTAGAAACACGGTTGGGAATACTAGTGAGAGTGGTTAATGTTTATTAGAGAAGAGTAGGGGTTTGTACAAGAATTTTCTAAGTGAGTGAAATACTTTCATGAAAATAGAATGAATGTAAGGAGAGTGGAGAAAGCATTAAAATTTGAATTAAGGAGGTTTGAAATGGAGGCCTCGGATAAAATTACTAAAGATCTGGAAGATGTAATCAGACGGCATAATAGTAAAACATTGCACAGGCAGTTTGAACAATTTAAAAGGAAATGCCAATCTGGACTTGTCCCACTTAAAAAAATGAACATTGTAAAATCGATGAAAAGGAAAGTGTTAAAGAGAGATGGGCAGAACTTTTTGAGAATGTATTGAAGTTAAAAGAAAAAATATGGAAAAGAATTGAAAATTTTGTATCACTTTGGAAGTGAATGAAGATTTAATTTTTGAGGAAGAATTAGTAAAAGTAGGCTACTAAAAGGAATAGGAAATAATAAGGCCCCGGGTGCTGATAGTATAGTAAATGAATCTTTTAAATATGGTGGTTGTGAGGTTAGGGATAGATTAATGAAGATTTTGAATATGGTTTTTGAACAAGGTGAAAAAACATAGCTATTTTATCAAAACTTTAATCCAACCGCTCTTAAAGACAGGTGATAAGAGTGAGTTGGGTATTTATAGAGATATTAGCTTGGTTTATGTATGAAGCAAATTGCTTAGTATGATGACGCTTCTTAGAGTTAGAGATGATGTAAGTAAACTATTAAAAGAAGAACAGTGCAGTTTTAGGAAAGGGAGAGGATGCGGCACTCTTAGATTAATTTATGTGAGAAACGCCTAATTCATAAAATTCCTTTAGTCTTTAGCTTTATAGATTATGGGGAAGCATTAATTTTTCTACAAAAAATCTTTAGTTCAGGTCTTATCTTTTTATGGTGTACCAAATGAATACATTAAAGTGATTAGTGCTACGTACGAAGAAACTGCTGATCGGTTATGACAGAAAATGAGGCTAGTAGCTATTTTCTTAATAAATAAGGAATAAGACAGGGTTGCGTTCTATTCATATTTATATGGATCATTTTGATGGACTTTGTCCTAAAGAGCACAGCGAAGATAATGGGAGAACATAGTATGAATTGGGGAAGAAAACTCTCTTAGACTTAAATTGCACCGACGATTTGAGGATTAGATAAAAATGTTATTATAATGAGTTATTTTTGGGGGATGTCTTGAGACTTCAGTGCGTAAGAATTGGTTTGAAAATTAATGGTAAGAAAACTAAGTCGATAAAATTAGGGATCAGTTAAGTTTAATTTCGGTAACGAGAACTTTAATCAGAAGGACAGCTTCACTCACTTAGGTAGTATTATTAATAAGGAAGGTTGGGTCAGTGAAGATGTTGAAATTAGTATAGTCAAGGCCCAGGATGTTTTTTTACATTTGAATAAAGCTTGGAATAAAACAAAATTAAGTTAGCGAACCAAGATAAGAATATTGTTAGCTACAGTGATGACAGTGGTCAAGTATGATTCTGAAGTGTGGGCGCTCCGAAAGACACGTGGTTCACTTGATATTTTCCAGAGAAACTGTCAACGGATGGTTTTGGGTATCCAACTCCCGGACCATTTTCAAAATGTTAGCTGCACTAAAAACGTGGTTCAGTCCGTCTTACAAGGGCTGTAATAAGAGAAAGGTTGAAATGGCTAGGACAGTCCCTTGGAGGAAGGATGTGTGATTGCCAAAGATCATCCGATTCACTATCGTCCTTGTCTCAGTGTCGAAAAGTAGGTCGTTTCTGAATAGGATGGAGGATGCCGTAAGGAAAGACTTAGGAAAAATTGGAACTTCTTAGGAGGTTATAAAGTGAGAAATTTTGAACGTTTTGGATGGGGGAGGAGCGTGCCAAGAAACATAATGCCAAAGAAACGTCAAACAACAAAAACGCATACAAACAAATTGTTAATGCGTTTTTAAAAGTTTTTATTGTAAACCTTCATTCCCTACCCCTAAACGAAAATCCTGGATGTGTCCTTGAGAAGCAGTACAACCTTACCATGAGAAAGCCTCCTTGGCTGAGTTAACCGCCTTCAATACATCTTCAGGCGAACTATCTAGAACTCTGGCCCACATTTTGCCAGACGAGGGCTCAAAATAATACAGCCAGGATCCTAAAGTACTTGGAAAAAAACTTCCACCAATAAAATTCTATACTTTAATTTCAACTTTGGTGAGAGGTGGCATGTTGTGTTATCTACACCTAAAAATAAATGGTTAAGTTTCGAGAACAGTACAATTACATAGAGTATTGAGGAGACGGGTGAAAAAGGTCCAACTCTGAGAGGGTGGGGAGTGGCTGACGGGATCCCTTTTTGCGAAAGTACGGTGAAGTATAGAAAGGGAAATGGCGTCGCATTTACAATAATAATAAAAAAAAATCAAATTTATAAGGCCTTCAATTTAACGGTGGACAATACACTGAAAACTGCTTTGGGTGAGGCATGGATTTTGGGATGTAATTTAGAGAGGGTCATGGGAAATGGCTAATTCTATGGTTCAGAGATTTTTAAAACAGAGCTAAACTATTTAGACTCTTTAGACATTTCAATTTAAAGAAATATAAACAGGCATGACTATTAAATCAATTTTAAAAACATAAAAGAGATAAGCTTTGAAAATCGGGGCTTTTAAATACCCAAGACATTCCTTAGAAGCCAAAAGATACTCTTATGATTTTTCTCTCTTTTTTTACATATTTAGATTGTCTTCATACTAATCTATGGTAAGTTTCTTCAAATATTGTTTCCAGATTTAATACAGACAAGACGCCATTATGTTTATTCCCAGTTATATGGTATTTTCAAAATTTATGGTAAGACCTATGTTCGTCAGACTATGTAACTGGTAAGACTATGTAACTCCGCCTTCAATCTGAACCTATGTTCGGCTGTTGACAGTCCCAAGCCTGCAAAGGAGGAGGGTGGACAGTGAGCTTGTAACCCACTCTCAGAACCAGGGAGGAAACTCCTTGGGGAAAAATAGCTACTCTCACCGTTTACTAGTGTCATTTACCCAAATATTTAGAAAACTATAGGTCTCTCCTTCACCAGTGAGTCTAGGGGACTTGTTGGCTATGTGTTTATCCTAAAACACGATAATCCGCCTGAGAATCTAAGCGGACCAGCCTATTAGGCTTAGCTCACTTGCTCGCGAAGTTCAAACACTAGCACAGCTATAAAGGGTAGAAAAGCTGGAGAAGGACATGACCAGCTATCGGCTACACATCATGACCCTCTTGGAAGTGCAATGTAAGGGAAATGGAAAGTAACTGCTCAGCGGGGGAACTACCTTAATCTTCAGCGGCCATGAAACACAAGGCGAAAAACTGGAGTAGCCGTAGTCATTTGAAAACATGCGGGAAAATCACTGATTAGCTGGAAACCCGTGAACAACCGCAGTATGAGTGCTCGATTCAATGGGAAGCATGCCAAAATGACCCTAACTGTGTGCTATGCACCCACTAATGATGCCACATATGATCAGGAAGAGACTTTCTGCAATGAACTGATATCTGTCCTTAAAGAGGTACCCAGACATGACATATCCTATACGTCATCTTCGCCCATAAAGATATACACAAGTACTCCTGGACTTCACCTAATGGACGCTAAAAAAACCAGATCGACCACTTATTATTAGTAAGAAGAGGCAAACGTTGCTATGTGATGTGCATGCATTTAGAGGCACTGATATTTTTTCTCTGACCATAGCCTGATGGTTACCAAGATAACAACCCTATGACCTAGGCAACAACCCTATGACTGCAAAAATGTGAGTGACCGAGAAATCTGATCACGGGATGTGCTAAAACTGACCAACAGGTTCGAAACCTATCATCTAGTGCGAGATGAAACTCCTGGGGCAGCTTGGACTGCTATCAGGCAAACCAATAATGATACGGCCGACAAAATGCTTCGTATGAAAAAGTCCCCAAAAGAAGAATGGATCTCTGTCGAATTTTGGGATCTGATCAAGAAGAAATCACTTCTCAACATTCTGTCGACTGAGCCACGTCCTTGAACCAGAGCATGCTATGCTTGAAAAGGCCATAAAAAAAGAACGTCCGCGCCGATGAGTGTCGTAGTCCTGAACAGAAAGCTGAGAAGACTGAAGAAGCTGCTAAACGGGGAAACTCTTGGTCATTGTACCGCATCACAAATGAAATAGTTGGAAAACGTCCGAAGAGAGATGGCCCCGTCCAAGATGAGTCTGGACGACTTCTAATTGACCCTGATAAAGTAAACGAAGGCTAGGCCACACATTTTGAAAAGTTGTTAAATAGACCACCACCTGCTGATGCTCCAGATATACCAAACACACTATTTCTAACTCTAGCCGTCAACATCGAAGCACCCTTTGGTGAGGAGAAACTAAAGGCGGCTAAGAAGCTGAAGCCAGGAAAGTCCCCTGGGCAAGACTGGATTACGGCTGAAATGGTTAAATGCTCAGTAGCTGTATGCATAGCAGTGTGGACCATGTTTTTCTTTATGCTTAGAACAGAAAGAAAGAATGTAGTTTTTTAAATAGATTTTAGGTTTAATGGTCGTGTTTTAATGTCAATTTCTTTTATATTTTTCATTTTTTGCTGGTGACGGCCCTTGGATGTAGGATCGAAATATTTAGGGTTAAGGTTCCACTGTCTTAAGAAAAAACAAATTCCCTGCTGTTTTTATTTGTTTGTATTTATGATGGAAAGGCAGTGTAGTCGTCGTCACTATTTAAATCTAGCTTATGGGGAGCTGGTGACCTATGATACCTTTTTTTATTAGTTTAGGAAAAAACATGTGAATATTCAACGATCTAATATTAAAATATAAAATAATCAACAGCTAATATTAAAAATAGCCGACAAAAATTCTTTGAATCTTAAGGAAATAAAATTCTTATTCCAAAGTCTTTTAGATACAGAGTACACTTGAATACCCAGAAAGAAGCCGAATTTACTCATACATTACAATTTAAAAAATTAATACAAATTATTAAAGACAAAAAACAAAAAAGACCAGTTATTTCCTCCGAAAGAAAATCTTTAGACAAATTTTGATTTGAAAATCTATCCGAGGCTGTTTTTTCTCTTATAGCTGATTTTTATTATGGCTGTTATAAAGGGTGTCTAATAGACACCCTTTACAACAGCCAAAAAAAAGTTGTCCCCTACAAATGTGACATCAGAAAACTCGCACGACCTAAAAACAGTATCTAATCTTCACAATTCACTTTTCGTCAAAAACAATTCACTTGTTGTCGTGGATACGTTAGATTATGACAACAAAATTCATTCACGCTTGAAGGGCAAAAATATATGCACAGCAATGACTCAAGATCATATTGATTAGTTTGCTAACAAAATTATAACCGAAATAAAGAATCTAAAATAGAATGGTAAAATCACCTCAAAAGTGTACGATACAATTTTCCCCTGTGGTAGCTTTTGTCGAAAATTTTACGGTTTACAAAAATTACATAAGCAAGGTGTAGCATGTCGTGGCATGTAGGCCTGTCGTAGCATGTACGAAAGCCCCTACTTCCAATATTGGAAAATGGCTATGTACAGCGTTCAAGCGGCTGCTTTATTCCCAAAAATACTACATAAGTGATTTGATAGATTTAGCGGAAAAACTTTAAATGCAAGTATTTCAGAAAACAAAATATCAAATAGTTTTGACATAGTATTTATGATTACAAATATCGAAGTGGTAGTATTTGAGCAATAGTTAAAAGAAAATAGAAGACAATTACCATTTAATCGAATATTCAATAATAGGAATGAACTGCATAGTTTTAACCACCTTAGTTAAGCTTTGTAAGTATTCAATGAATTTTCAATTCAGTAATTTCTTATCAGCAGATAAAGGGTTTACCAATCGGGGTACCTCTCTCGGGGCTACTGGCGAATATTTATCTAGAACACCTGAAAAACTTGGATTTTAATTATTTGAAACATGTCTCCTGAGGACGTTACTTAGGTGACGTAATATCACTCTGGAATTACGGGGAAGATGAACTTAAAGGCTTTTTAGATCACTATAATACATATGACCGAAATTTGTAGCTTAGCTTAGAAAACAAATTACCGTTTCTAAATGTATTAATTATTCGTAGCATTGATAAACTGGATTTTACTATTTACAGAAAGCCCACACAAAATAAAGCACATCTTAATTTTAAATCAAATCACCCCCTCCTCACAAGTTAAAAGAACTGTTGTAACCTCTCTCGTCGATCGCTCCCTAAACATTTGCTCTGAATCTCACACCACAGATAAACGAAACTTTATCAGAAAGATACTCCTTGGAAACGGATATCCCATTGTCTTCATTGATAATACAGTTAACTGGAAAGGGTCTTTTACCATTTGAGGCTCCTGACAAGCTTTCAAATATAATCCATCTCCCTTACATCCCAAAAGTCAATACAAATTAAAAAAAGAGTTGCCCACAAAATAATGTGATTTAGTATTTACTACTGATTTTTAAGTAATGAATTTCTTAAACTCTGGTAGAGATAAAATATCGGTTACTCGCAAAAGAGGGGTTTATCAATTACCATGTGACTATGGCAACCCCTATGTTGGTAGAACCCATCAGAATTTAGAAAAACGCCTACAAGAGCACAAAGACGATATAATTAAAGCTTTAAATTCTAATAGTAGGCTACTAATATTAAACATTCTGTTTTAAGCATGCATATGTTTGATAACTCTAGAGCTCAAATGAATGAATCAGTGGTACTTCTCACGCCTCTCCATAACGCCAATTATGCTACTAACTTTTATGTAGATACGTTGTAACCTGTTTGGAGCAGGATTATTGAAGAGCTTTCAATCCGTACGACCAGAAAACAGAAATCCAGAAGGACAGAAAAAAAAACAAGGTCGTGTTGTAAAAGCCACCCCGCTTCGCAAAAAAGCAAACCCAAAAAAGACAGCCAAAAAAGTAATGATAGGCCTATCAATTTCTTCGCCTCATAATAAGATTCGAAAACAAATTTTTGACAGTAAAAAGAAGTAAATATTTTTCTTTTCAGCCCTGTTGCAACAGCATAATCCTGAAATATAATTTCGATAGCCTAAACAAGTTACAATTTTAAATTTCCCCTCCTTGTAATTACGAAATGAAGATTTTCACCTCGTTGATTCCCTTGATAAACCTAAATTTAATTAAATACTTTTTGGTGGTATGTGACATTAGTAAAATCTAGCAGAGATTGCACAAAGTGACAAAAACCATGTTTCAAACTTGTTTGCAAAAAGAAACAGTCTTAATATTAAAAAGAAATATGAAAAACTCAACTATTAAAAATCAATTAAAAAAGAAAACTTTGTCCCAACCCAAACCAGAGCAAGCTGTCCCAAACAAAAATCCACCATCACGGCGGGGGGGATGCACACCCCCCTGGATCCGCCCCTGTTCAGATTGGAAGATCTAGCTGTCATTTGAAGAGTAGGCTGCTTTGAAGTGATGACGCTTACATGAATGAATCTCAGACGTTTAAAACAAAATAATATATCTTAAAACAATATAACAAACATATCTACAGAAATTTAGGAAACATCAATTGCGCTAATTCAGCCACATCAAGGAATTCTGACCACATGCCTGCCATCTATCTATCTTGAAGATACAATTAAAGAGATTAAACCGAGGAGCAAAACCTAGTAAAAGCTGGGTCGATAACTTATGATTGATAGTAAAACTTAAAATGAACAAAAAATATTCTGTATATGAAAGGGATTGTTCCTTTCTCAACGCCCCGCTCTTTACAATAAAACTTTTTATTAGGTTAAGCCTACTTTAAAAAGTGGAGTTTTGACAAAAAGTCAAACTTTAGAACAAAGAACAGGGTGTTGAAGAGAGTTCAATCCCTTTCATAGACAGAACAATTTCGGCTCATTTTAAGTTTTGATGTCGCTCCTTACTTTCAGTTAAAAAACTTGTTTTTTATTTAATCTGTGAACGTTTTTCAATTATCAGAGGTTCAAATTTGGCTCACTATTCATGAAACATTAGAACAGAATTTGCTTATTAATTTTGGCAAAATCACTCCCCCTTTAAAATTTCCTCTGGAAAGCTCACCTTCAGAAACTACCCTCCCAATGTGAAAATCTCCTAGCATAAAATTTATGTTTCAGCAGTCGCTCCTGAAGAATTGGAACAAAATTCGCATTTTAGCATAAATAGAGAAGTATTGAGGAGGGGACAAGGCACTTCATAAAAGCGATAATTTCTATTTGATTTAAATTTTAATGTTGCTCCCTACTTTAAGTTGAAAAAACTTGTATTTTTACTTAATTTCGGATTGTTTTTTAAATAATGCCAAGAAATCTGGTCTGATCTATTATCTCCACGCGTCGTCAAAGAGAAAGCAAGACATAAGAAGAATTTCATATAATAATTTCAGCAAATCTCTGTACTGTAAAATTTCTCATGAAAAATTCACCTCCTAGAAACTTCTCTCCCATGGGAAATTCTCCTTGTGAAAAATTTCTCTAGCAGAAAATTATCCCCCCACACAAAAAATGTATGTATACTTCCCTATCATAGGCTACGTAAGCAATGGACAAATTTTATAGCTTAGACCTATTCTCAGGGGGATCGTAGTATATACAAAGTTGTTGTTCGGCCTTTCAACTATTCTGAACAAAATAATGCTTCTACTATGAGCAAATTACCGCAGCACCAAGCCGCCTGAGGCCAACACGGGTAAGCAAAGTCGTCTTCCATCCCAATCTATTCAAAGCTTCCCTCTTTACACCCTTCCAGAAAGTTCCCATTTCATTTAAAGCTTTTTTATGACATCCTCCCACCCCAACCGCAGATGACCAGCTTTCTGTTTAGCCCTAGACGGCTGGCAAAAAAGGACAATCTTCGGCAATCTATCATCCTTCTTCCGCAAAGCGTACCCTAGCCATCTTTGCCTGCTCGATTCATTATTCAAAAGTAGAACTGTTAAAAAAATGACTAAAATACTATTATAATAAATGGTTTTGATTATTATTAGTAACAAAAGTGAAATCGAACAGTCTTATACAAGTAATCTAATCACGTTAGATCGAAACACTGATTATGAAATAGTTTTAACTCAATCTACACTATGGTACTCATGGTATAATATTAGTGATCAATTTAAAAACAATACATTTGAATTCAGAGACAAAAACAAGGACGAATGGGTTAACGTTGTTATTCCCAATGGTTTGTATGATAAAGAGGGTTTATATTTCTTAACTCGTTATTTTAGTTCTTCCTTAGATCGGTGCCCGATCAGTATATCATCCAATCTAGCAGCAATGAAATTTGTTATTATTTTGAAAGATAATTATAAATTTCGGTTTAATAGTGATTTATGTTTTATTTTAGGATTTGAAAATGAAGCTGAACTAAGTAGTAAATACAATGAAGCTACTAAAGTTCCTAATATTACAAGAAATGTTGATGAAATACATATTCCCTGCTCATTAGTTGATAGTTCAATTGTTAATGGGAATACCACCTCTGATGTGACTTGGAGTGTTGCTCCAAAAACAGAACAGGGAATGCTACTCTGTGAGATTCTTATACAAAGGCAATATGTTCCAATCAATCGAAGCGAATATATCAACGTGCAAAAAAACGACTATAACTGATCGATTAGGTAGATTAATTCATCTAAATGGAGAGAATATTGAATGTGTTTTGGATTTGAAAAAGTCTTAATGAAGTTTTCCCAAAAGACATAGTTATTAGTTTTTCGATTAAGCTGAACAGAATGGCTATTTCAAAATTTTGATCAGTAAATTTGGAGAAAAACTGTGCGTAGGAGGGGGCCTAGGTGCCCTCCGATTTTTTGGTCACTTAAAAATGGCACTAGAACTTTTAATTTCCGTTAGAATGTGCACTCTTGTGACACTCTAGGACTACTGGGTCGATACGATCACCCCTGGGAAAAAAACAAATAAACACGCATCCGTGATCTGTCTTCTGGCAAAAAAACACAAAATTCCACATTTTTGTAGATAGGAGCTTGAAACTTCTTCAGTAGGGTTCTCTGATAAATTTTATTTATTTTTGAAAAGCATCAGAATTTAATCCTTTTGATGTATATGCTACTGTGAATGTCTAAAATCTGGTTAATGTCGACATTCACCGGTAAAAGTCCGAAATTTGTTTTTTTCTCTTTGGATTCAATTAGCTTTGCGAGTTGGCTTCTTTGTGTTATGCAAGCTATCAAACAGTTCGTGGTAACGAACTGTAGTAAGGAGCGACCCGGCTCAATAGTAACCAAAACTCTAAAAAATTGAATTTTGATATCAATAGCTACATCAAAAGAATCGCATTTTGATGCTGATTTTAAATATATAAGTTTCATCAAGTTTAGTCTTACCCATCAAAAGTTACGAGCCTGAGAAAATTTGCCTTGTTTAAGATAACAGAGGGAAACACCCCCTAAAAGTCGTAGAATCTTAACAAAAATGACACCATCAGATTCAGCGTATCATAGAACCCTACTGTAGAAGTTTCAAGCTCCTATCTACAAAAATGTGGAATTTTATATTTTTTGCCAGAAGACAAATCACGGGTGCGTGTTTATTTGTTTGTTTTTTTTTGTTTTTTTTCCCAGGGGTCATCGTATCGACCAAATGCTCCTAGAATGTCGCAAGAGGGCTCATTCTAACGGAAATGAAAAGTTCTAGTGCCCTTTTTAAGTGACCAAAAAAATTGGAGGGCATCTAGGCCCCCTCCCACGCTCATTTTTTTCCCAAAATCAACGGATCAAAATTTTGAGATAGCCATTTTGTTCAACATAGTCGAAAACCATAATAACTATATCTTTGGGGATGACTTACTCCCCCACAATCCCTGGGGGAGGGGCTGCAAGTTACAAACTTTGACCAGTGTTTACATATAGTAATGGTTATTGGGAAGTGTACAGACGTTTTCAGGGGGATTTTATTTTGTTTGGGGGTGGGGATGAGGGGAGGGGGCTATGCTGGAGGATCTCTCCTTGGAGGAATCTGTAATGGGGGAAGAAAAATACAATGAAAAGGGCGCAGGATTTTCTAGCATTACTATAAGAAAACAATGAAAAATAAACATGAAAACGTTTTTTCAAATGAAAGGAAGGAGTAGCATTGAAACTTAAAACGAACAGAGATTATTACGCATATGAGGGGTTCTAAAAATATTTTAGCATAAAGAGCGAGGTATTTAGGAGGAGATATTTACCTCGCTCTTTATGCTAAAGTATTTTTAGTAATTTCAACTATTTATTCTACGGCCTTTCTGATTCAGGGGTCATTCTTAAAGACTTGGGACAAAACTTACGATTTAGTGTAAAGAGCGAGGTATTAACGAGGGTACAAACCCCCTCGTATACATAATAAAATATAAGATTATGAAAGTTTGTTACGTAAGTTAATTCTTGAGTTACGTATATTTTTTACTGATAAAAACGTTCGTTAAAAATTGAAAGTTCTAGTTTCCTTTTTAAGTAACCGAAAAATTGGAGGGCAACTAGGCTTCCTTCTCCACCCCTTATTTCTCAAAACCGTCTGATCAAAACTAAGAGAAAGTCATTTAGCCAAAAAAAGAACTAATATACAAATTTCATTTTAATAATTTATGTACGGAGAGCCAAAACCAAACATGCATTAATTCAAAAACGTTCAGAAATTAAATAAAAAAAAACTAATTTTTTTTAGCTGAAAGTAAGGAGCGACATTAAAACTTAAAACGAACAGAAATTACTCCGTATATGAAATGGGTTGTCCCCTCCGCAATCCCTCGCTCTTTACGCTAAAGTTTGACTCTTTGCCACAATTCTACTTTTTAAAACAATCAAAAGCTTTAGCATAAAGAGCGAGGGATTGCGGAGGGACAACCCATTTCATATACGGAGTAATTTCTGATAGCCATTAAAAAAAAGAACTAATATACAAATTTCATTTTAATAATTTATGTACGGAGAGCCAAAACCAAACATGCATTAATTCAAAAACGTTCAGAAATTAAATTAAAAAAAACTAATTTTTTTAGCTGAAAGTAAGGAGCGACATTAAAACTTAAAACGAACAGAAATTACTCCGTATATGAAATGGGTTGTCCCTCCGCAATCCCTCGCTCTTTACGCTAAAGCTTTTAATTGTTTTAAAAAGTAGAATTGTGGCAAAGAGTCAAACTTTAGCGTAAAGAGCGAGGGATTGCGGAGGGGACAACCCATTTCATATACGGAGTAATTTCTGTTCGTTTTAAGTTTTAATGTCGCTCCTTACTTTCAGCTAAAAAAAATTAGTTTTTTTTATTTAATGATGGTAAAAGTTAAAGCTAGGTTAGGCTAGGCTATGTTAGGTTAGCTTAAATTTGGTTATATATCTGAAATGGGTTAAAAGCCTAACCTAAGCTAACTTAAACCAACCTAATCTAACCAAACCTAATTTAACCTGTCATCATCAAACCTCCCATTAAACTGAGACAGTTGACTGGCTACGCTGACTACATCCAAGGAGAAAAAAAAAGATATTTCTGATATTCACAGATGAATGTCGACATTCACCAATTCTGGACGTTCACGTTAACATATCTATTAGTATGAAGACTCTGTTTCATAGAGTGTCGGTTACTACAGAGGCATCTGACTCCTCACTTACAATCAGAATTCCCACCAGTAGCCCGAAAGCTCAATTTTATTATGTGTAGCACTGTACCATGCACTCGGAGTTGCTAAATTAGCTTGAAAGTGCTATTTTAGCACTATGGCACTCAATTTTTTTCTATATACCCAGTGTTGCCAGTTGTTTGGTCTAAATTTGCGCCCCTAGAAGGGAAAATGAGCCAAAGGCTCCATTTTTTTAGTGAACATGCGCCGAATGAGTCATTTTCCCCATCAAAAAAGTGCCAACTAGAAATATTCAATTCGCAACCGCCTCAAAAAGCACCAAAATGGCGCAAATGTGCCCCTTCTGGTCACTGGAGCAAATAATCACTGCTGACACGCAAATTTTGGCAATTGTTGCGATTTAAGAACTGACTGTGGTGGCAACTTTACTTACAGTTCGTTACCACGAACTTTTCGAAAATTAAATTTTGGTACCGTATTGGCAATTTTTTATGTTCCAGAAACCTAATATAACTAATATGCTGAAGATTGAATATGAGGGTGTCAATATTTAATCTATTCAGCATTTCAAAAATTGATTAAAACTCAAACGACAGAAAATATCCATACGATCTTAGGCTCTTAGCTAATTTAAGATAGTTCTATTAAACCAACTTTATCAAAAGTCGATGATTCTAAAATATTATATTTCAAAGATTTTTGCAATTTAAAATTAAATTGTATTTTTCTTGTTTTTTAGAAGATATTTTTCATCAAAAAAATAAAAACTAGAAAGAAAAAATATTGCCTTAAAGGTGCTCTTTCGAATATAATGCTTTCAACTTTTGTCAAATCAAAATTTAATGACTACGTCTCATATAAACTAAGGTGACTGAGAAAACAACAAATATTGAAACATTCCTTTATGAAGAAGAAATGTAAGAAGGTGTTTGAATCGTCATATAAATCATCTGAAGTCATTGATAGACGATTATTAATTAGCGAAAGATCCTCCAGAAGGTCGATTTGATAGCCTCGAAATATTTAATTTTGTCCTACGGACATTAATTCAGTCCATTACCTGGTGTCTAGGGAAGTAAGAGTCCATATAAATAGCCAACAAAAGCTATTGAATCCTCAATTGGCGGATTGAAGGGACTGAATCAATTTTAAAAGCAAATATATTTTGGGGCAAACACTCTATAACAGGAAAATGGTCAAATTGCAGATTTTGGCTGCATCATTATATTAGAAAGTTTTGAGTTTAATAAATGAAATTCTCCTGGATCTGTCAAGCCTTAATAATTTAAGTCTCAACATTTGAACTGATAAAGGCTTTTGCATATAAAGGCTGATTTGATGCGTTCTCCTCGTCTCCATCCCTTAGACTTAGATAATTTTATATTTCCCAAACTCCTGTTCGTAGTGATTTTATTCGTTTTACATTTGATTCCAATGTTCATTATAAGTTTTATTCATTGTATGTTTGTTTGCTATGATTGTTTATTTAGTTTCTGTTCGTTTTGGGTGTCATTTATTCTTTAATGATATCTATTCGTTTCGATCCTGAATTGTTATAGATATTTATTATGCTTTTTTTTTAGTTTAATATGGCTCTTTCCTTTTCTTTTAAAAACTTCTTTTTTTAAGTTTTTTTTTAATTAATTAAGTGTAATTCCCTCATACATTAGAATTAAAAACATTATTAATGACGAAAAGACACAAAATTTCCTCAGAAAGAAAACCTGTAGGGAAATTTTTATTTGAAAATCTATCCAATGCTGACTTTTTTCAGGTTGCTAGATTGAAAGGAGTTTGTTTAATCATGATTTTCATATGTCAAAGGAACGACTAATTAAAAAAAAAATTGAAAGCCTGACAAATGGACCTTTGCTGAGTAACCGTATTTTTACTCCGAGATATGCCCCACCGACTATTTTTAATCTCTCTTCTACAACACTTGAACCTAGGAAAATCCAAACTCTAAAAAAAGGGTCCGAAATTCTTTTGTCCACCGGAACAAGTTCTTATGGTAGATATAGTTTCCTCTTTAGAATTCTCTTTGCACAAATGCTATACATTTGCTCCTAACCCAGATGAAGTCGCGTCTTTTCTTAGAGACACCCTTTGCAACAGCCAAAAATAAGTTATGGCTCCTACTAATTTGACACCAAAAATTTCGCACGAACTAGAAATATTATAATAACTATATTATAGGTCTATTATAATAACTAAAGCAGACAAAAGCAAGTAAATTTTTGTCATGGATACGATAGATTATGAAAACAAAATTTATTCAAACCAAAAAGACAAAAATACAGATAAAAAAAAATAACTTGCAATCTTACTGATTATTTTCACAATAGTACTGATTAGTTGAATGAATTGAAAAATCTAAAAGAGAATGGTAAAACACCAGATGGTTTACCACCAGAAAATTCGCACGAACTAAAAATACTATCCAAACTTCGCAAAGACCCGTCTATTATAATAATTAAAGCAGACAAAAGCAAGTAAATTTTTGTCATGGATACGATAGATTATGAAAACAAAATTTATTCAAACATAAAAGACAAAAATACAGGTTTGTAAAATCACCTCACAAATAAATAACACAAATAAATAATAATCCCAAATAAATAACAAATAAATTTTTCCCTCGTGGTAGCTTCTGTCCAAAATATTAAAATTTACCAAAATTACCTTTAGGTCATTTTTCAATTCTCTTAAGGTCTCTCGTAGTAAGAACGAAAGACTCCGCTTCCAATATATTGGAAAATGGCTGTGTGCAGCCTTTAAACTTTCGCTTTATTCCCAAAATTCTAATTATGTATTTCTTTATATTTGGTTGAAAAACTAAAAAAAAATTATATATCAGAAAACATGGTAGTAAGAAGTTTTGACATAATTTATATGCATACAAATATTGATGTGGCAGTATTTGAGCAATTTTTAAAAATTATATAAAAGAAAAATATCATTTAATTGAAGATTCGCCAACACGAATAGATTGCGATGTTTTACTGACCTTAGTTAAATTTTGCAATAAGTATTCAATGAATTTTCAGTTCCGTAATTCTTTTTATCAGTCTATAAAGTGTCGACTGATGGGGCCACCTCTATATGGGTTACTGGCAAATATTTATGCAGAACACCTTGAAACAATAGCGGGACCTAAGAATATCATCCAATCTCCACAAACATCCATCTATTATAATAGCTAAATCAGACAAAAGCAACTCACTTTTGTCATGGATACGACAGTTTATGACAACAAAATTTATTAAAACTTAAAAGACGAAACTACATATAAAACAATATGTCACGATTATACTGATTAGTTTAGTAATTCGAAATTATAAATGAATTAAAAGCCTAAAGCAGATTGGTAAAATTATCCCGTAATTGTATAATAATTTTTCCTGTACTGGTATCCGGGATCATTGCTTTTCCTGAGGCCAAAATAATTTCAAAGAATTAAAGAACATGAAAATTGGAACTTGAAATGTTACGACGTTAAAAAATGACTATCGTATCGACATTTTGACTGACGAATTCAGACGGTTTTAACTGGATTTATTAGGAGTCTCAGAAACTCATATCCCAGGGATAGGAAGCATAAAATTAGGTGAAATAGAATTTGTTTACTCAGGCAGGAAGGATGGGGTAAATAGACAGGGAGTAGGGCTCATGATGAATAAGGAAGCTGCTAAGTCTTGTTTAGACTGTGAAGGTATTAATAATTGAATACTAATCGTTCATTTTATGACTAAAAAGTTCAGGGTGTCAGTTATAGCAGTATATGCCCCTGTTGAACAAACTGACGGAGATACTAGTGACTCAGATGAATTTTGCTTACAGTTACAGGAGCAAATAGACAGGGTACCAGGTAGAAATATGGTGTTTTTGCAAGGAGATTTTAACGCCCAGGTTGGTAGAAATAAACATAGATGGTATCCTAGCCTAGGTAAATTTTGTGTAGGAAAAGAAAACAGTAATGGCTATAGACTTTTGCAATTTTGTAGGTATAACAACCTAGTTATAGCCAATACGGGGTTTGGTCACAAAATGGCCCATAAGTTGACGTGGTATTCACGTGATGGTAAGACAGCAAACCTTATTGATTATGTTATTGTAAACCGAGGACTAACAGAATCAATATAAGATACTAGGGTGTATAGGAGTACTGTTATTGATGTTAAAGGTAAAGATCACCATCTAGCAGTGTCTAAGGTTAATTTAAAGCTGAAATTTTGGAAGGATAACTACCTAGTAAAATATTATACTGGCATGTTAATAAATTGAAAGGGAGCAGTAAATCCGGACTAGTCTCAGTTAAACATAGGAAGGGGGCCACAATTAGTGATAAGGAAAAAGTTAAAGAAAGATGGGTGGAACATTTTGAGAATATGCTAAACCGAGATGCAGTTGCAGGAAAAGATATAGATGAAAATGAAAAGTTTGTGATACCTTGGATGTGAAGGAAGATTTGTTTTATGAGGAAGAATTAGCGACAGTACTTAAAGGATTAAAAAATAATAAGGCTCCAGGTGCTGATAGTGTGATAAATGAGTTTCTTAAATATGGTGGCTCTGAGGTTAGAAATAAGCTACTGAAGATTATGAATATGATTTTTGAAAAAGCGGAAGTACCTAATGATTCTTAGGAAAACCTTAATTAAACCACTGTATAAGAAAGGTGACAAGAGTGAGTTTCGTAATTATCGAGGCATTAGCCAGGTCTCTGCAGGTAGCAAATTACTTAGTAATATGATACTTTTTAGACTGAGAGATACTGTAGACAAAGTTTTAAGGGAAGAACAGTGTGGTTTTAGAAAAGGTAGAGTATGTGTAGACCAAGTTTTCACTCTTAGGTTAATAATTGAGAAGTCCCTTCGCTGTCGAACATCTTTGGTCCTCAGTTTTATCCATTATGAGCAAGCTTTCGATTCTGTTGATAGAAAAGCGTTAGCAAAGGTCTTATACTTATATGGCATACCCGAAAAATACATTAAAGTGATTTGTGCTATGTACGAGAATAATACTGCTGCGGTTAAAGTAGGAAATGAGGTTAAGAACTGGTTTTGTGTTAAATTAGGAGTTAAGCAGGGTTGTGTTCTATCCCCATTTATATGGATCATTTTGATGGACTTCGTCTTAAGGAGCACAGGAAAGGCAATTGGAAACCACGGAATCAAATGAAGAGGAAAAATACTCCTGGACTTAGATTATGCTGATGATTTAAGCATATTAGATGAAAGTGTGAGCTAAATGAACGAATTTTTAGAGGTTTTGCGAGTTCAGGGTGCTAGACTAGGCTTGAAATTTAATGTTAAGAAGACTAAGTCACTAAGGCTAGGAATAAGTGAAGATGAAAAGGTGACGTTGGGTAACGAAAAGATTGATCAGGTTGGCAGCTTCACTTACCTTGGTAGTATTCGTATTCGTATTCGTATTCGTTTATTTAAAATAGGTATCGTAGCACTAAAAATGAACGCTAAATTACGCTACTTTTACAATTACAAAACACTTTTAGATTACACTTTTACAATTCACTTGTTAAATGTTCATACGAAATATGGTACAAAGGAATTTTCGAATCTGTTCGTACGGCACTTGACTGGTTCTAGTTTGTTGTAATACCTAGTATGTCTGCTGATTGATGCGGATGGTGGAAGTATGGATTGGTGCTTCTCGTTTGTTAATATTGATTTCCCAAATTTCAATATTAGCTAATGTCTTCGATCGAATAAAGTGGGCAAATTCTAGAGCTCAAGGGCACTTTCGTAGCTGCTGAAACTGGATCCAAGTATTATCCTAGTAGCTTGTTTTTGGACATTTTCTAGTTCATCTGCAATGCAAGCTTTGTTCTGAGTTTTGGGACCCCAAACGGGACACCAATACTCAAGGAAAGGCCTGATGTAGGTTGTATACGCCAGCAGGAGCTGACGATCAGAGAAGCCTAACCTGCGCATACTTGTTAAACCCTGGATTGAGTAGTGACCTTTGTGCACAATATTGCCTACATGCAGCTTAAACGAGCAGTCACTTGTAAATGTTACGCCAAGGATTGTTGCAGAGGAAACAATTGGAAAGAGAGCATCTGGGATAGTGATATATCGCTTAAGTGGATTAAATCGTAAAACTTTGGATTTCTGTTCATTCACTTGTAGACTATTCGACTTACACTGGTTGATGAAGTCTGTGAAGAAAGTCGGGTCAGACTGCTGCTTTGCTACTGCATTTAAGACTGTATATTTGAGAAGTGCAGACAAGTCATCAACAAAGTAGAAACGCTCTTCAAATTCCGCAAGGATAGGGTTGATGACGGCAAGAAATAAAAGAGCAGCAAATTTCGTTCCTTGGGGGCATCCACAGGTTAATTCTGACCACTCAGAGCAGGTATCTTCTGCAAACAAAGGGTAAACTGATTGCCGTCTTCCCTGTAAAAATTCTCTCACTCATAGTAGTATTTGTTTTTTAGCTCCCATTTCTTTCAGATTAGTTAATGAGGTCATGTGTTTGATAAGGCTGAATGCTTTTTGGTAGTCCGCCAGAAATAAGTCGACAGTACTATTAGAAGTGTCCAACGACTAGACGATTAAGTGATACATTCGCACTAGATATATTACCGTGTTACTGCCTCGTATGCAACCATATTGGTGCAAATCACAGGAGCAATTTGTTCTAACAAAGAACGGTAGATAAAACCCTCAGCTACTTTTGTTAAGTTAGGAGTTATCGATATTGGTCTCAGTTGGTCACAGGACTAGGGTGTCTTGACTTTCGATATAACACGGACATATGCAGCTTTCCACATCGTCGGAAATGATTGTTCTGAGAAACATTGGTTTATCGCTGTTGCGATAGGCTTGGCTAAGAAAGGTGAGTACTCTTTCAATAATTTCACGGGGAGTTCACCTGGGTATGAGGCACAGTTGTCCCGTAGCCGTCCAATTGCATAGTGAACTGTCATTTCTGACACTTCGACGATTTCATCAGTACTACTGCTGTCAATGATGTCACACATTTGTTCATCACTTACGGTTAGGTGGGTAGTACAAATCTGAGTAAGGAATTCGTTGACTTCTGAGGCTTTTATCAGACTACCGTCTGGGCTATTGATTCGTATTTCGTTTCCTTTCTTTTTGCCACTAAGCCGTTTTACTGCACCATGCCCCTTATGAGAATCTGACTTGAGAAGCGGTGTTATTTTTTCCCATACATATCTTTTTCGGGAAGCTCGGAGGTCTGAGACGACTTTGTTTCATATTTCGTTTGCATTCAGTATGTCTCCTACAGCATGGAGTTTACATCGTTCTTTGATCATTTTTTTTTATATTAGTATCTAACCGCGGCTTATCCGTCTCACATATCGTGCGTTCGTTAACTGGAAAAAATTCATGGTACATTTGCTGCAGAAACGAGTATAATGTCTCTCTCAACCTTTTCATCAATATTGGTTATAACACAAATTGGATCAAAGTCAAAGTTAGCGATCCACCTGCCAAATGTTTGGATGGAGCTTTCACTGAGGGGTCTGTAAACTATTTTAACCTTTTTTGGTTTCGGTATATGATCTCTGCTCTTTGATTTCTACCAGAGAACGTTGTGGTCTGACTTAGCGAGTGGTCCTAGGGAAACCGGTGGTTCACAAAACACCTCAAAATTCGTTAGTATGAGGTCTAGTATGCTTCCAGTTTCATGAGTGGCGACATCGACCACTTGTTTTAGATCCAACACGCGTGATATCCACTTTTTTTCGCTTAAGTTATAGTTTCCAGCTACGATGAAAGCTGGATTACTGAATTGTTTTCGAAAGTTGTCAACTTGATGCTGCAGAAGCGTCACTAATTCACGTCTGTTGTGAGCACCTTCGGGATAGTATACTGCAGCTAGAATGATGCACGAGTAAGTTCTTGGTAACTCTCTCGGTCTGCACCACAGCCAGATTGTTTCATGACAGGAATCGGAAGGGTTATTAAGTTGCCTGCATGGCAAGTCTTCACGGCAATTGATGCCTACTCCACCTCCACGTCATGTGTCGTCTTTGTCTCACTTAGTATTGAAGAAGTTCCGATAGCCTCTTATAGCGCCTGTTTCAGTAGTAATATCCCAACATTCGGTAGTTGTTGCTAGTGGTGTCGAGTTGATGCGTAAGACAAGTTCTAACTCGTCCACTTTATTCATCAGTGATCTGGAATTGCACAGAGTTAGTCTTGGGAAATTTGTTTTGGCACTTAGAGTGACAGGTTTTAGCACAGGAGGGGGATTATCCGAGTTGTTCGAAGCCTCGTCGCGGTCGTAAGGCTTCAATGTTGGTTTAGGTTCTAAGGAATTTATAGTAACTAAGCATGTCTCATATTGCTTATTCTTTGACTTTTTTGTTCCGCTGTCATTGCAAACTATACTGATTACTGGAATACTGTGATCACCGATATAAAGTACACGGCACTTTCTACGTTCTCAAACCCTTCTACCTGCGCGCTTGCCACACCATTTCTTTTTCTTTTTTGGCTTAAGCTGAACAGTATTGACATCTTCGTAAGGTTTGTACAGTTGGTATGCGATGAGAATTTCAATTATAGATAACACCAGCGGTCAGGATTTTAAACGCTTACTTTTCAGAATGCTTTTTAGGCTAACATCAGCTTCTTCTGCTTCTATTTTCAGATATATTTGTAGCAACAGAATCACTGCATAAGTGATTGAAATTATTGTCACTCGAAAATAGGTATACCTCAAACACAAACAAGCTAAACTAAAGTAGCATGGTATGCAAGCCTCAAGCAGTGAACATATTAAAAATAGAATAGCTAAAGCTCAGGGTGTTTTTTCACAGTTAAAAAAAAGTTTGGAAGAATAGGAAGATAGGTCTGCAAACCAAGATTAGAGTACTGGAAGCTACAGTGATGACAGTGGTCAAATATGGCTCTGAAGCATGGGCGCTCCAAAAAGCAGACGAAAATTTACTAGACGTTTTTCAGAGAAATTGTCTACGGATTGCTCTGGGTACCCGGCTGACTGACCGTATTTAAAACAGTAGGTTGTACGAAAAATGTGGTTCAATCCCGCTTTCTATGGCTATAACGAAAGAAAGGTTGAGATGGCTAGGCCACGTTCTGCGGATGAAGGATAACAGATTGCCGAAGATTGTCCTTTTAGGCCAACCGTCTGGGGTAACACGGAAAGCAGGTCGTCCTCATCTAGGTTGGGAGGATGTCATAAATAAAGATTTAAAACGGTTTATCAAAATTACAATAGCAAGGTATTGCTTTAATGCCTCTCGTACCATGTACGAAAATCTCCACTTCTAACATTGGAAAATGGCTATGTACTTCCTTTAAACCTCTGCTTTATTCCCAAAATTCCTACATGTATTAAGAATCCTAAGTATTTCTTTAGATTTAGTTGAAAAACTTAAAAATGTTAGTAAATCAGAAAAGTAAATCAGTAAATCAGTAGTTTTGACACAATTTCTAAGTATATAAATATTTATATGACTGTGTTTCATCAATAAATCAGCGTGGTGCTGCGGTATCAAACAGTTTGTGGCAATAAACTGTAAATTAGGTGCGACACAACTCAATAGTAACTGAAACTCTAAAAAACGGAATTTTGATACCAAGAGATACATCAAAAGAATCGGATTTTTATGCAGATTTTGAATATGTAGGTTTCATAAAGTTTAGTCATACTCATAAAAAGTTAAGAGCCTGAGAAAATTTGCCTTGTTCTGGGAAAAAAGTGGAAAAACCCCTAAAGTCATAAAATCTTAGCAAAAATTTCACTACCAAACTCAGCGTATCAGATAACCCTACTGTAGAGGTTTAAAAATGATATCTTCAAATATGTGGAATTTCGTATTTTCTGCCGGAAGAAAGATCACGGATGCGTGTTTATTTGGTTTTTTGTTTTGTTTTTTTCTCTTGGAGTGATCGTATTGACCCAATGGTCCTAAAATGTTGCGAGAGGGCTCATTTGAACGGGAATAAAATTTTCTACTGCTCTTTTTAAGCTACCAGAAAATTGGAGGACAACTAAGCCCCCTCCAAAGCTCATTTTTTCCCAAGTCATCGGACCAAAATTTTGAGATAGCCATTTTGTTCAGCATAGTCGAAAAATATGATAGCTATATCTTTGAGGACGACTTATCCCCCACAGTCCCTGGGGTAAGGGCTGCAAGTTGTAAGCTTTGTCCATTGTTTACATATAGTATTGGTTATTGGGATGTATACAAACCTTTTCAGGGGGATTTTTTCTGCTGCGGGGTTGGGGGAAGAGGGTCACGTGGGAGGATCTTTCCATGGAAGAATTTTTCATGGTATTGAAGAAGTTCAAACCCCCTCATATACGTAATAATTTTTTTCGTTTTAAGTTTTAATGTTGCTCCTTACTTTCAGTTGAAAAGACTTTTTTTTTAATTAATCTATAAATATAAAAATAAGTTGTCTGTGTGTGGATCTGTGGATCTGTGGATCAGGTGACGTCACCTGAAAAAACTGGATCAGGTGACGTCAAAACTGAAAAAACTAAAAAAAAAGCAAAAACTACAAAAAAAACTAAAAACTAATAAAAAAAATAAAAAAGC
This sequence comes from Artemia franciscana, assembly GCF_032884065.1. Taxonomy (NCBI): domain Eukaryota; kingdom Metazoa; phylum Arthropoda; class Branchiopoda; order Anostraca; family Artemiidae; genus Artemia; species Artemia franciscana. Next base: position 40,493,671 of record NC_088873.1, read on the forward strand.
TAAAAAACTAAAAAAACTAAAAAAAGACAAAAACTACAAAAAAAACTAAAAACTAATAAAAAAGCTAAAAAACTAAAAAAACTAAAAAAAGGCAAAAACTACAAAAAAAAACTAAAAACTAATAAAAAAAATAAAAAAGCTAAAAAACTAAAAAAACTAAAAAAAGGTAAAAAACTAAAAAAACTAAAAACTAAAAAAAACTAAAAAAAAGGAAAAAACTGAAAAATAAGCTAAAATAAAGGTAAAAACCAATAAAAAACTAAAAAAAAACTGAAAAAACTAAAAAAAGGCAAAAACTACAAAAAAAACTAAAAACTAATAAAAAAAGTAAAAAAGCAAAACTAAAAAAACTAAAAAACTAAAAAAAGGTAAAAAACTAAAAAAAATAAAAAATAAAAAAAAACTAAAAAAAAGGAAAAAACTGAAAAATAAGCTAAAATAAAGGTAAAAACCAATAAAAAACTAAAAAGAAAAAAAGGAAAAAACTAAAAAAAATTTTCATCTAAAAAACTAAAAAAAACTAAAAAAGGTAAAAACTAAAAGAACTAAAAAAGAAAAAAATAAATGACGACACTCAAAGAGAAAGCGACCAGGACAAAAGGAATGTTCGATTAGCAATCAACAAAGCACCGGGACACAGGGAGTATAAATGACAACCAGGACATAAGTAAAAAAAAAACTAACAAAACTAAAAAGAAGGTAAAAACTACAAAAAAACTAAAAAGAAAAAAACTAAAAAAAGGCAAAAACTACAAAAAAAACTAAAAACTAATAAAAAAGCTAAAAAACCAAAAAAACTAAAAAAAAGGCAAAAACTACAAAAAAAACTAAAAACTAATAAAAAAAATAAAAAAGCTAAAAAACTAAAAAAACTAAAAAAACTAAAAAAAAGGTAAAAAACTAAAAAAACTAAAAACTAAAAAAAACTAAAAAAAAGGAAAAAACTGAAAAATAAGCTAAAATAAAGGTAAAAACCAATAAAAAACTAAAAAAAAAACTGAAAAAACTAAAAAAAGGCAAAAACTAAAAGGTAAAAACTAAAAGAACTAAAAAAGAAAAAAATAAATGACGACACTCAAAGAGAAAGCGACCAGGACAAAAGGAATGTTCGATTAGCAATCAACAAAGCACCGGGACACAGGGAGTATAAATGACGACCAGGACATAAGTAAAAAAAAAAACTAACAAAACTAAAAAGAAGGTAAAAACTACAAAAAAACTAAAAAGAAAAAAAAACTAAAAACTAATAAAAAAACTAAAAAATCTAAAAATCTAAATAAACTAAAAAAGAAAAAAAAAGGAAAAAAATAAAGGAGAAAAACAAAACTAAAAAACGAATGTATATACAGACCGGGACACCGGGATGCAAATGACGACCGGGACACAGGGAATATAAATGACGACCGGGACACAGGGACACAACTACAACGGGGACACCGGGGGAAACAGGGGGATATAAATGACGACCGGGACACCGGGACAGGGAATGGTTGATTAGCAATCACCATCAACAAAGCTCAAGGGCAATCATTAGAATCATGAGGTATAGATCTGAATACAAATTGTTTTCCCATGGACCATTATATGTTGCATGTTCAAGAGTCGGTAAACCTGACAATCTATTTATATGCAAAGACAATGGGACAGCAAAGAATGTTGTATATTCGCAAGTTTTACGTAGTTAAAACCATATATATATATATATATATATATATATATATATATATATATATATATATATCTATCTATATTCACAGGTGGGACATAGGGACACAACTACAATGGCGCGTAACTATTATGGCGCGTAACGACTTACGCGCGCGGGGGGGCTTGGGGGGGGCGCGAAGCGCCCCCACCAACTAGGTGTTGGGGTGGCGCGAAGCGCCACCCCAACAGCTAGTTATAAATAAAATTGACTTCCAGAACGCCGTCTGATCAAATTTCGGAAACAAACTTTCGGCCTAAATTTCTCTATTCCCCGTGATACTCGTTTTTACTAAAAACTAGTAAAAGTCGGTAAACCTGACAATCTATTTATATGCAAAGACAATGGGACAGCAAAGAATGTTGTATATTCGCAAGTTTTACGTAGTTAAAACCTAAAAAAAACTAAAAAAAAAGGAAAAAACTGAAAAATAAGCTAAAATAAAGGTAAAAACCAATAAAAAACTAAAAAGAAAAAAATGAAAAAACTAAAAAAAATTTTCATCTAAAAAACTAAAAAAAACTAAAAAAGGTAAAAACTAAAAGAACTAAAAAAGAAAAAAATAAATGACGACACTCAAAGAGAAAGCGACCAGGACAAAAGGAATGTTCGATTAGCAATCAACAAAGCACCGGGACACAGGGAGTATAAATGACGACCAGGACATAAGTAAAAAAAAAAACTAACAAAACTAAAAAGAAGGTAAAAACTACAAAAAAACTAAAAACAAAAAAAACTAAAAAAAGGCAAAAACTACAAAAAAAAACTAAAAACTAATAAAAAAGCTAAAAAACTAAAAAAACTAAAAAAAGGCAAAAACTACAAAAAAACTAAAAACTAATAAAAAAAATAAAAAAGCTAAAAAACTAAAAAAACTAAAAAAACTAAAAAAAGGTAAAAAACTAAAAAAACTAAAAACTAAAAAAAACTAAAAAAAAGGAAAAAACTGAAAAATAAGCTAAAATAAAGGTAAAAACCAATAAAAAACTAAAAAAAAAACTGAAAAAACTAAAAAAAGGCAAAAACTAAAAGGTAAAAACTAAAAGAACTAAAAAAGAAAAAAATAAATGACGACACTCAAAGAGAAAGCGACCAGGACAAAAGGAATGTTCGATTAGCAATCAACAAAGCACCGGGACACAGGGAGTATAAATGACGACCAGGACATAAGTAAAAAAAAAAACTAACAAAACTAAAAAGAAGGTAAAAACTACAAAAAAACTAAAAAGAAAAAAAAAAACTAAAAACTAATAAAAAAACTAAAAAATCTAAAAATCTAAATAAACTAAAAAAGAAAAAAAAAGGAAAAAAATAAAGGAGAAAAACAAAACTAAAAAACGAATGTATATACAGACCGGGACACCGGGATACAAATGACGACCGGGACACAGGGAATATAAATGACGACCGGGACACAGGGACACAACTACAACGGGGACACCGGGGGAAACAGGGGGATATAAATGACGACCGGGACACCGGGACAGGGAATGGTCGATTAGCAATCACCATCAACAAAGCTCAAGGGCATTCATTAGAATCATGAGGTATAGATCTGAATACAGATTGTTTTCCCATGGACCATTATATGTTGCATGTTCAAGAGTCGGTAAACCTGACAATCTATTTATATGCAAAGACAATGGGACAGCAAAGAATGTTGTATATTCGCAAGTTTTACGTAGTTAAAACCATATATATATATATATATATATATATATATATATATATATATATATATATATATATATATATATATATATATATATATATATATATTCACAGGTGGGACATAGGGACACAACTACAATGGCGCGTAACTATTATGGCGCGTAACGACTTACGCGCGCGGGGGGGCTTGGGGGGGGGGGCGCGAAGCGCCCCCACCAACTAGGTGTTGGGGTGGCGCGAAGCGCCACCCCAACAGCTAGTTATAAATAAAATTGACTTCCAGAACGCCGTCTGATCAAATTTCGGAAACAAACTTTCGGCCTAAATTTCTCTATTCCCCGTGATACTCATTTTTACTAAAAACTAGCAAAATATTTAAAAAAAAAATCCATGGTTGACAAATGGCAATAAAACTTGCAAGAAAGTCTTTTATATTACCAAGCAAAGAGCTCACCCACTGGTTCCCAGGTCATATGAGCAAAGGTATAACCTGTTAAAGGTTGATAATATTGAGTAGATAATATAATATGAGTAGATAATAAAAGTTGATAATATTGATAATATAGCATACACTAGTGAGTATGTTTGGATAGGACTTTCTTGAAATGCTTAGCTTAAAAAGCAGTAGAAGCCCACCGTATTACAAACATAAAATAGGTTAGTGTAGTTTATTAATAGAAAAAAGATCCATAATGAAATATCACTTGGGAAACATTATGATAGAACTGTTATAAGGAAAACCTGGTAAATTTGTAGCTGACAATGTAATTTTGTAAGGATGAAAGGGAATACATGACTTGATGTTTTTTTGTCCTTTCATAGTTCAATAATTAATTCTAAAGTAAATTACATTTGATCTCTTAAAGGGCTCAAAACATCCCATTGTGACAAATTTTTTAAAAATATATTTCTGAAGAAAAAAACTGGCTAGTTAGAAAATAGTGGTGGCTGCTTCTGGAATGGTAATTACTATTTCCGTTTGGCTTAATAATATAATGTTATTATGAGAACACATTTGTAAAAAAAAAAAAAAAATAAGAAGAACCAGAAGCCCATCAAAAATGACACCAGTTTTGCTGTTGTGTCATTTTTAGGGGTTTCATAATCTTTTTCAAAAACTCTTACAATTTTGGTTTCAAAATGATATGGTAAAATTCTAGTTTAGTGAATTCTTGCTATCTTGGAAAGGGGTCAGGTTAGGAAAATGAAACTTCCAGGGATGGGTCTACAGGCTAAAGTATGTCCTGGGAAGGTATTTTGAAGTACCTACCTCTACTCCCTCTCCCTCTAGAGGGTCCTGAATTTTGATGACCTTTAAAAATATGTGTGTTGTAAAAGTGAAACCTTGCAAAATAGATCTTCTGCTTGAATGAAATACAACAAAATTGTTTTCAGCTTCACAATTTTGCTCAATCCTAATTTATAGGGTTTTAAAGATATTCAAATACATTTCCTAATTTTTGAGAAAAAAAAACATTGATATGGCTCAGAATTCTACTCAAATAACAGGAATTGCATTTTCAGAACTAAAGGCAAAGAAAAAGCAACTGGTAACTGAAAATTAAGGTAAAATGTTGTTTTGTCAAAATTTCAATAGGTCATGTAGGCAAACTTCAGGGCCCTCTAGAGGGAGAAGGAGTGGGGATGGGCACTTTAAAATACCTTTCTGGGATATACTTTATCCTGTAGACCCATCCCCAAAAGTTTCGTTTTCCTAACCTAAATAACTGTCATAGCAGTAATTAACAGCTCTGGGACATTTTTTGTGGGTAGTAGTGACCTTTTTTTTAAAATGATGATTGAAAATATTACTTGGACAATTGAAAATGAGGAAATTTTTTTTTTTCAAAAATCATGAAGTATTATATTGTATCAAATCAAAAGAGTATAGATTTACTTAATTGCATCAATCCTTTTTTTTCAGCATTCTCCTTCTTCAAAGCATTTTTACAAATAAATTTGAATGAAAATAAAAAAAACAGTTAAGAGGCTTTAACAGAACATACAAATTCTTAAAGGTATGGTTTCCTAGAAAACACTGCTGTTATCTAGTGCCTGTAATGTAACATTGAATGACATTACAAAAACGTTGTCTATACAAACTGCCAGAACAGGTTTCCCAGAACACATCAAGTCTCATCATAACATCAAGTCTCACCATAATGTCAAGTATGAGTGCTTTCAGCTGTATGATGATTATGATAGCTATAATTAACAGCTCTGGGACATTTTTTGTGTGTAGTAGTGACCTTTTTTAAAAATGATGAGTGAAAATATAACTTGGACAATTGAAAATGAGGAAAAACTAATTTTTTTATTCAAAAATCATAAAGTATTGTATTATATTAAATCAAAAGAGTATAGACAAGCAAAGTTGAAGAAAACTTTGTGTAAAAATGCTGAGATGACAATTTGAGATAACACTACACTCTTCTGCAAACAATTTTTTTGTCATCTGGTTACTCTTCATCACCCAAATATACTAATAATTCTATGTCCATTTTTTCACTAGTTCACATCACACTGCTCAAGTGGGTGTTGAGTGACTATAATTATACATGATTACACCACTTTTCACGAAACCAATGGCTAGTCACTGCAAAGATGGCTATTATTAACAGCCATCATACAACAGCTGCTAGATAACAGTACTGAACAAGGAAACTCAGGAAATTAATTAAAGAAAAATACACTACAAATAAATCACCCTTGGCATTAACGCTTTACAAAGTTGGATTATAAAAGTAAGAATGCATATAACATTAGAATCACAAGCATTGATGTGGTAGAAAGTAAAGTTAAGAAAGTGTAGACAGTGAAGACAAATACTAGTTTCAACATTATTGTTTTTTGTTTTTTCACCAATTTGACTTTTTAGTCCTTCCATGCAAAATCTTTTGATTCTGCTATTCCTTTGTTGTGTCAAAATGGACATAGGTCTATGATAAATATGTTAGCTGTATATGGTGTTTTTTATCCAGTTTTAGAGTTTTGAATATACTTTATTTTTAGGTATGAAGCAGATGGAGGCAAAAATGAGCAAAGTTGACTGTGTGATTGAAGTTCATGATAGCAGAATATCCTTTTAATTTTACTTTTAAATCTTATGCTTTTACTTTCTTTTTAAATGGCTACAGGGCTGCTTAAGAGCACTTTTTTATCGACAGCTAATATTTAATTGGTTGTATTCTGTTTGAAAGATTTCTTCTTGTAATAAATTGATGCAAAACTGCAAAGAAAAAAAACAACTTGAAATCAAAATAATTTTTTAAAACCATTTGTAAATCCATTCAATTAGAATTAAGATATTTCCTCACCCTATTTTAAATTTAGGAAGTGAAAATGAGAATAATATGTAGACAGTGCTGTTACTACCATTAGGATAAAAACAAATAAGTCTGTATTTTGTATTCTTTTAAATGGCTACAATGCTTTTTAAGAACACCTTTTATCAACAGCTAATATGTCAAGATTGCATTCTGCTTGAAAGATTTCTCATTTTCATAAATTTATGCAAAGAAAATAAAAAATTGAAATCAAAATGTCTTTTTTAATACCATTTGTAAATCTCTTCCATTGGGATAAAAATATGTCCTAGTCTGATTTTAAATTTAGGAAATGAAAATAATATGTTAACAGTGTTGTTACTACCATGGGGATAAAGACAAATAAGTCTATTTTGTATTCAGAACCATTGTGTTGGAAATGATAATATCATCTGATAATCATTATTTATGAGAGAGTCAAACTGGAAGAGGGGACTCCCCTTGAGCCTACATGACACCCCTGCTGTTGATTATGCTTGGTAATTGAACATTCCTGTAAGGTCAGTGAACTAAAATTTGGTTTGAGATAAGGATTTGAATGACGTTATTGGTGAAGAAATTATAAAAGGGAGAGAGGGGAGGCAATGGAAAGGTGTTACAGGGGGATTTCGCGATGTTTTTTTTTTTCTTTTTTTTTTAAAAATCATGGAATGATAGTAAGACAAGGTTGAAAAAAAAATCAACCTCGGAAAATGAAAGAAAATCAAAATTCATTGTGAATATTCTTAAAGGATCCAATTAAAGTTTTTCAAGAAAACTTGACAACCTGAAAACATGAATTTATTTTTTTAAACGGTTAGAAAAAAGGGGTAAATATTCCTTTATTTTATAGAAAATGTTACACCATCTTTGAAGGCTGGGGTGCTGTTTTACCATTGGGATTGAATTTACCTCAAGGACTAGAAATTATAATTATTAAAAAGATTAAATTACAGAACTAGAAAAGTAAAAGATGTCCAAACTGGACTTGTGTTTTCATTTGACTGAGAGAACAATTACCTTACCTTAATTACCTTAATCCATCTGAGAGCTTTAAGGTCTTCCAGACCTGTAGTGCTCTTGAGTTGATGACTGCCAGAAGTAGAACCTCCACTACTTCTTCTCCCACTCTTTGTCAAGTTGGTTTTTGAAGGACTGGATGGAGGGAGCACTGATAGTTGAATCTTTCAGTTTATTCCAATGATTTATGACTCTTCTCGAAAAGAATGTTTGGCGAGTTTTAGATCGGGAGCTTGACTTTGATAGCTTCTTGGAGCGTCCTCTTGTGTTGTGCTGGCTGGTACTGAGATTTCCGCCAAAGATTGACTTTTCGTTCTTTAGCTTGTAAGTAAGCATCATATCGCTGCGCAAGCATCGGTAAACCAGAGTGGGAAGTTTGAGGTACTTGAGGCGGGCCTCATATGAGGTTGATGCTAGACTTCTTATGCATTTCGTTGCTCGTCTCTGTACGTTTTCGATGAGCCCCACATCTTGTTGATAAGAAGGACCAGCAAGACACATGCCAAAATCGAGATGGGGTCTGACGAGAGCCTTGTATAATTTTATAAATATAGATGCCTTTCTGCTGTTGATGGTTCGTTTTAGTAGTCCAAGACTGGAGCTTGCACGGGAAACAACATGCTGGACATGTTTTGCAATTGATAGCAAAAATGTAAGAAATGTAAGAGCGCTTACTCAAGTATGAAAAAGGCTAAGACCAACAAATAGTATTGTAAGATACACTGGAAATATGGTATATGTTCATTTGATTAAGGTGATAGAATCCAAATACTGACTAAGGAAATAAAGTTATATGTAGACTAATATTTGATGTTGAAATTACCGTTGTAATTGTCTTTCAAACATGGAACAAACTTCTAACTTCCTTAAATTAGCCTGTAGTATTCAACAGTGACGTTGTTTCAGTAAAGAAATCACTAACACGCTTAAAAAGAAGAATAATCCTGGAAATTTTAACTGGTTCCCCAAGCCATAGGGTAAAATAGGACATGATTACCAAAAGCAAATAAAAATAAAAAGAAACCTGTTTACTGTATGTGTTCTCTAGAATGAGGTATTACTGCTTGCCTTTAGGAAAACAAAAAAGCGTGTGCTCTCTTTTGAGCCAACTGACTTATCTAGTCTTGCCTAACTGGGGAAACTATTTTGTTACCCACTTTTTTAGCATCTTGTCGGAGTTTTCAGTTTTCAGCAACATTCTCAATTATGTAAAGTAAAACTTCATGGATAAACATCAAAATAGCAGGAATAAAAATATTTTAGGGATACAGTTATTTACTTAAAACACAATTTTCTTAGAATGAAACCCTTAAATGATTTACCTTGGAATATAAAAAATTTAATTAGAAAATACTGAAAATGAAGTGTGTAACACATATCTTAAAATAACTTTATCAAACAGTTTGTGGGAACAAACTGTAAGTAAGATGCAACCCAGCTTTGGTAACCGAAATTCTAAAAAACAGAATTTTGATACCAACAGATACGCCAAAAGAATTACATTTTTATGCTGATTTCAAATATGCAAATTTTATCAAGTTTAGTCTTACCTATCAAAAGCTACAAACCTGAGAAAATTTGTCTCATTTTGGAAAAAGGGGGGAAATGCCCTAAAAGTCATATAATCCTAATGAAAATCACACCGTCAGATTCAGCATATCAGAGAACCCTATTGTAGAAATTTCAAGCTCCTTTCTGCAAAAATGTGAATTTTGTATTTTTTGCCAGAAGAAAGATCATGGATGCGTGTTTATTTGTTTTGATTTTTGTTTTTTGAGGGGTGATTGTATTGACCCAGTGTTCCTAGAATATCGTGAGAGGGTTCATTTGAATGTAAATTAAAAGTTCTAGTGCCCTTTTTAAGTGATCAAAAAAATTGGAGGGCCACTAGGCTCCCTCCCACGCTCAATTTCTCCCAAAGTAACCCGATCAAAATTTTTAGATAGACATTTTGTTCACAGTCCCAGGGGGAAGGGCTGCAAGTTTTGATCTTTGCCCATTTTTAACATATTGTATAGAATATTGCAAAGTATACAGAGTTTTCAGGGAGATTTTTTATGGTTGGGGGGAGAGCTGGTTATGTGGGAGGATCTTTCCATAGGGTAAGAGAATTTTCCATGAAGGGGGCGCCGGATTTCCGAGCATTTAAAAAAAAAAACGATCAGAGTTTATATAAAAAAGGTTTTTCTACTGAAAGTAAGGAGTAACATTAAAACTGAAAACGAACAAGATATTATTACGTATATGGGGGGGGGGGTTGTCCCCTCGTCAATACCTCACTCTTTGCGCTAAATTTTTTTTATTACTTTCAAAAGAGCTATTTATTATAATTAAACGACTTTTGTGATGCAGGGGTCATTCTTAAAGAATTGGAACAAAATTCGAACTTTAGCGTAAAGTGCGAGGTATTGACGAGGGGGGAACCCTCTCATATACGTAATAATCGTTTCAAGTTTTAGTGTTGTTCCTTACTTTCAGTTGAACAAACTTTTTTTTTTTTAAGAACACATAAATCAATCCTTAGAATAAAACCGATGGAATACTCGTGCAAAAAAAAACTAAAAAATAAAAATACCCTATGTAATTTCATATTCCTACTGTTTACCTAAAGATAATACTATATTAATTGGATAGCGTTTTTGTAATATTTTTATTCCCTTTGATATACAAGTAGTCTTACGCCTTGTTATAGTTCTTAGCTGACAGGTTGTAACTAAATTCCATTTTACTAAATTAATTCATCCTAAATTAGAAAGAATCTTTAAATTTAAAAAATAATAATTGAGCCTGATTAAGAAGGGGGGGGGGTACTTATTTTCGGCAGGAACCAGACAAAGATTGGTCCTGTCTAACACCAGTGGATGGCAGGATGACTGATATTCTTCTACATGATCTGTCAGCACTAGCCTCTTTTACAATCTTCTGCCAAGCATCCCAATGACGACTGTATTGGTGGAAGCCACCTCAAAGATCTATGTCATTTTCAGTGGCGGTCTTAGGAGGGAGGACTGAGGGGAACTTACCTCAGTTCTTCTGCACGATCTGTCAGCAGCAGCCTCTTCCATAATCTTCAACCAATCTTTCCATTGGCGACTTTGTTGGAGGGAAGCCACCTGAAGAATCTATTTCATCCTAAGCGGCGGTCCTAGGGGGGGGGAGACTTGCCTCAGGCGCAGAAATTTAGGGGTGCAAAATTTCAAATAGATAATCCAGCATATATAATCATTTTATAAGTTTGAATTTTTTTTCTTATTAATTAATTAATTAATTAATAATTAATTAATTAATCATTAACTAATTAATTAATCAATAACTAACTAATTTTAGTTATTAAATGAAAATAACTAATTAATAAAATTAAAGTTAATTAAATCATAATAATTAAATTGAAATTATTAATAATAATAAGAAAATAAGCCTTTTGATTAATGAATAAATTGAAAATAATTTATGAATATTAGACTTTTTTTGCGAGACAGGGGGGGGGCTAATTAAGATTTTGCCTCCTGTGCAAGGGCTTCCTTGGTTTTTAGAGGGCAGAATTCGCAAGGCGTACAGTACATACTTCGTCATATTTGTGAGAATGCTCCTTAATTTTCCGATTTTTGCTGTAAAATTGGTTTTCTCACAACCAGCTGGAATTGGGATACATGAAAAGTAGTTGAACTCCTCGCAGTACCGACGGATTCACTTTCAAGTTTAATTTATTTGTGATTTTGGGAGTTTGTAGCTTGCTAATCATCAGACTAGCATTCTTGTACATGCAGGAGGAAGACCATAGACCATTTTCTTGAGTTCTCCAGACTTATTATTCAAAACAGCTACTCAAAGGGTGAAGTCGATCTTTGTAAGGGTAAATATGTTGTCTTATTTCTGGCCGACTACCAACGCTTAAGAGAAAGGAGCCACCCTTGTTTAATTCTGACTTGAGACTTCAAATTATGTTATCTTACTGTTGGCAGATTAAGAAGAGGGTTGGTATTCTCCTTTGTCTTCTTGCTCTTAATAGCAAACTGTCACTTCTGCTTTACTTTAGACGTTGTCAAGAAGGTAGGCCTACTTTTACTCCAATGATCGAAAAATCAATATGCTTAACTGAGGATATGGTGAATAATACGCCAAATTTTAGGAAAGCTAAAACTAAATATTAGCCCTTGGACCTGATGGCCTAAGGATGCTTGGCAGTAGGCCAAGCCCCTTTGTTCTACTTGCACAAGTTCGAACATGTCTCGAACTATAGGTGCTAATGTGTTCAAGGGCAATAAGGCATGCACAAGGGAACAATCTTTAGAAATTTAAGTCTATAGTGTGGAAGCAATGAACTTTTTTGCATGCTGACCAATGATCTGCGCTGTGCAGCTACCGGTCTCCTGATTCAATGCCTTCGGCTAGGAGTGCAGTGCGTGGTTGGGGGCAAATCATCCGACGCTTCCTGTGTTTTCCCCCAGATTTCTCCACGTACCCATTTAGAGCTGGACAGACTCTGGCTGAGCTTACAGGGTCAAACAATTGACCCTCGTTCCAAACCAAATAACCAGCGACACCAGGACTCGAACCCCTTACCTCAGAATTTCAAGTCCGGAGTGGTAATTCCAGAGCAATATATCAAGTGTATGGCTAATGTTGGAAGTAAACTATTGGTTGTAAAAAATATATATATACTTTAAAAGCACTTTTTTTCTCTCCAAAGCATAAAAAAATGAACGCATACTCTTTTACGAGGATGGTTTGTATCAGAGGTGTGGCTAGCGTTTCCAGCGCCCGGAGTCAAGGTAGGTTTGGTTGCCCCCCCCCCCCCCCCGCCCTCGTCACTACCGCAAAACGAGTAAACAAAACATAGTTTATTTTTAGGCTAAAAAACCTGACCCCCTAGCTACACCACTAGTTTTGTTTGAGTTGTATTAAACCAGAAAACTGAATGTTGTCATTGCACTTGTTTATGGGAAATTCTTCTTTTTTTTCATATCTTGTTGTCGCAATTGTTCAAATTAGTGCCTTTGTCTCTACATCTTCTGTTTTTTTTTCTTGTGTGTGTTTACAGATTGTTTTCATATTTTGCTGCACTTGGTTCGTTTGCATATGTTGTAGGCTCTTTCATTGTTTTTCTTTATAAACAAACCTCATTTTAGACTTGCACGTAGATTTTCCTTAACTGAATTATTTACATACCTCTTACTGGTAGAAATCCGCTTCTGCGTGACGTAATAACGAAGAACAAACCTCACATTCTCGTATTGAACAAAATGGATTTAATCACTGCCGAAGATAGAAGAAACGCACATCAAAAATTACTGAACGAGAGGGTAGCTGATGAGATTATTTTTACTTATTGCAAAAATGAACAGTCCCCTGGAATAAGAAAAGTAAGATGCTTTGGCCTTGCTCAGCTTCAGAGATAATTTTAGGGGGGACAAAGGGGGCACTTGCTCTGGCTTCAGAAAATTTAGGGGTGCAAAATTTCAAACAAAAAATCTAGCGGTTGTAATCACTCTGTATTTTTTTTATTAAAATATAGTAAAGGGCGCAGTTAATAAATGAAAATAATTAACAAATCGTTTATTAATTAATGATATAAAAATAAATAAAAAAACTATTAACCAATAATAATCAAATGATGAAATAATTTAAATAATAAGCTATAAAATGATAGAAAAATTATTTTATCAATAAATAATCCAAATAATTTTGTTAAAGTAAGTAGTTGTGAAGTAAAATATTATAAATAGTTGTAAGAGTAAAATTTTGTTAAAATTTGACCTGAAAAAGTTTGAGAGACATCAGGGTGGCGCTAATCAAGATTTTACCCCGGGCGCAAGAGATGCCAGAACTATAGAACTATTTATTTTAAAATCATACATAACATACAAAATATGCAAATATCTGGTCGAGACACAAGCTCGTTTTGCACAGATATTTTTTTTATAAACAAATAGATGGATATTCAGTCAAAATGAAAGACATGATATAAAGTGAATAGTAAGAAAAAATCAATAAACGTAAAGCTAATTACTCACCACGCCACAGTGGTCATACAGGTTTTCTTTTTTTTTCTTTTTTTATGGTTTTTTATCCAGGTTTCTTCTCTTGAATTGAACGCCAAAATCGCATAACTGCATATCAAAGTCTTTTTCATTATTCAGGTTCATTTATTTTCAATCGTACATGCGTAACATGCTAAATTTAGAATTATCTTGCAGAGAGACAAGCTCACTTTGCGCAAATATAAAAAAAAACAATAAATGGCTCTTCAATAAAAATGAAAGATTTGACAAACAAAAAAAATTATTAGAAAGATTTATAAATGTCAGATTAACTGCTCACCAGGCCATAGTAGACATCCTACCTGACGATACATAAAGAAAACACGCTCAATCAGCGACACGAAGAGGGATATCAAGACCCGAGTGAAACCCCCAATAAATAAAATGAGAACAATAAATAACTAATAATTTTCCAAAAGGAATGATTTAGCATGTCTATTACATGTTTTACCTAAATTTTGCAAATTAATTGAGGATGTCTTTCCTCACTCGGAATTAAAGCTAATTAAATCAATTAATTCGATTAAATCTAAATTAATTAAATCTAATTAAATCTAAATTAATTAAATCTAATTTCAAATTAATTAAATCTAATTAATTAATTCGGTAATTAAAGCTAGGTTTCTAATCCTAATTAGTTGAATGTAGCTGCCTCTTATCTTTTCAGATTCAGATTCATTTATTCAAAAATTCATATTCATCAAAATCTTCAACTTGCCCTATGCTTCAAGTGTAAGACTCCCCCTTTAGGTTTCTTCCAGTTATCTAAGAAACCTCAAAGTAAACCAATAAATAACAAGACCAAAATAACTAAAAACCAACAAACATATTACAAAATCAATATAACCAAAAACCAGTTAATATTAGACAAAGCTAATATTATCGAGAACCAATAAACAAATATCAAAACCAATGTAACTAAAAAACAATTAATATGTATAAAAATTTGTGTAGCTAAAAACCAATCTGATGCATGACAAAACTAATATAACCGAAAACCAATAAAGATATGACAAAATCTATATAACCAAAAACTAATTAACATTAGACAAAACTAATATTACCGAAAACACAAGACCAATAAGAATGTAATGAAATCAATGTAACCAATAAACATATAACATAGCTAATATAGCCAAATACCAATAAAACACAAGGCAGAAAACCAATCAGACAAACGTTTTTGGACCCACAAGGACACCCTCAGCAATATTCTCAGAGGGGAGTGGGAGAATCTGCAATAATTGTTTCATGGCTGAGGGGCTAAGGTTTTTAACAACTTCATTTTATTTGAATTTAGTTATTTAATTAAATAATTAGATTAACTAATTTAATGAGATTTATCTATTAAATTATTGAAAAATAATAATTTTAAAAATGCATATACTGATTTTAAAAAATAATTGATTAATTAATGCATTTTAATTTATTAAATCATTTTAAATAAACTGGATTTAATTACCAAGTAAGATAGAAGAAATGTATATAAAAACTTCTCCATGAAGTGGGTGCTGAGGAAATTATTTTCTCTTATTTCGAAAATAGACGATCCCCTAGAATAGCGAAAATAACACCTTGGCTTAACATATATATTATATGTATGGGCCAAATTTTCCAAATTAAAATAAGGTTGTCTCTCCTCCCCCGGAATTGCAAGCTGATCAGAGCCAAATTTCTAATACTAATTAACTAAATGAAGCTACTGCTTCTCTTATTTCTATTTTTCTAACTGTGGCGGTGAAACTACCCATCATTTTTTCAGGGGAGGAGGGTTCAAAAAAAGTTTCGAATAACAAGCAAATTTGCCCCTTTTTTTCTTCGTTTTTCTTTTGCCTTCTAATGGAAGAAGGGGCTGAGACCCCGTAAATTCTCGTCTTTGAACCACTTAGACCTTTGGATCTCAAGGTGTAGTATATCTGCAAGAAGGTGACAAAAACCCGACCTCATATTTCAAAACACTGTCTAGGGTTTTACTGGATATTACTGGTTTTTCTGGTTCTGCTGAATTTATTGGAAAGTTTTACTGGATAAGAAGGGGTTAAGACCCCGTATATTATCGTCTGTGAACTGCTTGGGCCTTTGGATCTAAGGTGTAGTATCTCTTCAAGAAGGTGACAAAAATCCTACCTCACATTTCCACACACTTTCTAGAGTTTTACTGGATATTTACCCAGCTTATCAGTGAGCAGAAGGGATAGGTGATGGAAAGGAGTTTCAGAATTTCCTTGAAAAGTTACACTAAAAAAAATTAATGTGATTTGGTTGTTTTTTATTCAAGCATTTATAGGTAAAAGTGTAATTGAATTACAAAGCATGTTCTTTGGTCCTCCTCAGTTAGGGTTTCCATTTGATGAGCATTTTTTGTGTTTGGATGATCTGGCTTGTGAGGATATGTCCAAGGTATCACTATCTTCATTGTCTCACATCAAAAGTGATATCTGGTAAGTCCGCGCAGGCACGAATCTCGCCCTTGCTGATATTATCTCTCCAGATGAATCTTAGAATTTGACAAAGACAATTTTTCTCGAAAGCAGTAATGTGGTTCTCCTATTCAGCAGTTAATTTTATGTATTTCTTAGAGAAACTCAGAATAAACATAACATAGCTCTGGAAGAGTCTGAGTTTTAGCTTCTGAGAGTATACTATGGATTCCCAGACTCGTAAAAGTCTCTGAATTGCTGCGTTTTCTAGGGCTATTCAGGTGTGTAGTTCTTTTTCAGAGTTACCACTGCAAGCTACTGTACTTCTTAAGTACTTGAAGCCTTTCGCCTGTTTGGTGTCTTCGTTTCCTAGTTAGATACCTATGGATGAACTGCCAATTGACATAACTTTAGTCTTTGGTATGTAATTTAAACCGTTCAGCTTTCTTAGAGAGTTTGTTCAGGTATTTCTGAAACTACTTTTTATCGGTTTCTATGAGCCCAACATCGCTCCTTTAAATCTGTGTCTTGAACAAGCTTTCCAGTAATTTGGATTCCACGTCTATTTATCGGTCTAAAGCTGTGGTCTACAACTAGGACGAAGAGAAGAGGTGACAGACACGCCTTGCTTGACACCAGTCATGACTTTGAAGAAGCCAGCGCTTCTGTCAGAGGCTTTAACACTGCATTTTGTTTCTTAGTTCATGGCAACTATTAGATGAGCTAGTTTCTTGGGAATACCGAAGAACTGTAGTATCTACAAACATTATCTCCATTTGTAGATTCATTCAGTATCGTGCGGAGAGTAAGTAAAAATAAGGTCGGCATAGGATAATTTTTTCTGGAATCCATGTTGTTTTTTACGCAAGTGAAGATCTAGTGTAATTTGGAGTCTTCCTAGTATTATTGTCGAGATGAGCTTAGCCGAGATTGACAGAAGATGGATACTTCTGTAGTTGTCCTATTCTTTTGCATTTCCTTATAGTTCGACTATAGTCCCTGTTGTCCATTCTTTAGGGAGCCTTTTGCTCTGCCACAAGAGTAAGAAGAAGGATATCTAGATGACAAGGTGCGTTGCAGGTTGGACCAGATCGTTTCTGCTGAATCAAGGTCTGTATGATGGGCCTTCGCTTTTCCCCCTTTTTTAGCTGCTGAAATTATCTCGTCGGCTGCCGACTTATCATCACTTGTACAAAGATTGAAGAGAGGCTGATCTGGTATATCAGGCGGAGCTACAGGTGTATAGTGATTTAAAAGAATTTCAAAACAACTAGCCCATCGTTCATTTTTGTTCCTCCACGTCTTTCAGGAGCCTCTCTTCTTCATCTTATACTATTCGTCATCCTTTACGTTGCCCCGCTCCTATATTTTAAAAATACATTTACCCCCCCCCCAACATTTTTGTATTGGCACCGCTGGACGGAGTTTCTTTTTTCTGGTTTATAGTTCATACATTAAGCTTTTTTTTTCTTTTTTTTTTGCTCTAGAGTTTAAATGCTGAAATTTTTATAAAGACATTTCTGGAAGGACTAAATTATTCCCGAGAAAGTCCACTCGGGTTAAAATATGTGATAAATCAAGGGATTGTTATTTAACCCTATACGTAACCACCCATCTCCCCTGAAGGGCCATAGGCATAGATGCCTTTAGGGGAGGGGCATCTATGCCAAACCTCCAAGAGTTACTCTTGGAGATTATTTTAAAGTAGAGAGAGCATTGTATCGACGCTATTCGGCAAAATATAACATTTCTGGCATATTAGCCTTTTTCAGTCACCCCTCCCTCTCTGTAAAAATTTCTAGAAATACCCATGGCATGGTGGCCATCTACATGTTATACCATTAAATCCACCACTGAAAAACAATAAAAATGATGCAGAACATTTTTTATTACATTTATTTTTACGATATTAACGATTTTGTTATAGAAGTGTTTTTAAATGGTGTTTTTCTTCGCTTTAATTGTTTTGTTCAGTTGTTTAATTCAATTTTTAATCGTTTTTGTATTATCTTTGCTTTTTTTGTGGCCACGACCCTGGGGTTTTTTTTGGTATCAAATATGCTATACTATAATATTGCAAAATTGTTTGGTTTTTCTATCAATTCTTTTTTACTCTTATGCTACAAACAGGTAACCTCCTTAAATCTTTAAATGTCTTAAATATCAGAAGGACTTCAAATTTCAGTAACCAAGTGTTGCAACGTGCTTGAATCGTTTTCCTTCCAGATCCTTCCGACGCTTCAGAAACTTCTAAAAAGAAAGCTGTCTATATCTGTAGAAACAGGAAGAACATCAGATATTAATCTAATGATTGTTGGAATACCAAATGTTGGAAAATCATCGCTGATCAATATGCTTCGAGCTAAGCATCTTAGTAAAGGTACAAAATTTTAATATTTCTTTCATATTTCTATTAAAATTATGAATAACCGGTAGGGCAAGAATAAAAATTGGGGAGAAAATTTTGAAAAAATTATCGATAGCGTGTTTGTGGAGGAGCTGGGATTTATGAATTTCACAGCCTAGTGGGGGAAAGTCCTTCCTATTGTGCATCTTAACGTACAGGGACTAAATTCTTCATTTGATGATATTGAGCTGTTATGTAGGACGAATTTTCGTCCTGCAGTAATTGGCCTATTTGAAGTATTTTTAGGAATGAGAACCATCTGCTTATGGATATTCCTGGATGTACGTCTATGTTTTTGTACCGAAAGACGGCAAAAAACGGGGGACTCGGATTTTTTATTTTGATTGATTATTTTTAGAAATTAAAATTAATACTGGCGAAAAAATAATTTTTGGTGAAATTTATAGATCTCTAAGCGGATCTACGGCGTTTTTTTTTTTTTTTTTTTTTTTTTTTTTTTTTTTTTTTTTTTTTTTTTTTTTTTTTTTTTTTTTTTTTTTTTTTTTTTATCTTGGAAGAAGCTCTTTTGAAAATTCGAAAAAAATCTAAAAATAATCATTCAAAATAAAAAATCCGAGTCCCCCCTTTTTTACTGTCTTTCGGTTCAAAAACATAGCAAGGAAAATTCATAAGCAGCTGATTCTCATTGCTCAAAAATGTTTTACGTAGGCCAATTACTGCAGGACGAGAATATTTAATTATAGGATATTTAGGAAATCATAGGATATAGCAGGGCTTCTTAAACTTTTTTATATAGCGACCCCCTTCAAGCTGAGGAAATTTTAAACGACCCCCTCCTCCATATAATGAAATATATATTAACCGTAGATGTAGATGTAATATCGCACTATTTTACAATGTAAATAAAATAAGGATTAAAGAATACGTACCCAATCATTTCACATATATATAATTGGAAACGTTGACGGGATATCGGTCGTAATAAAACACAATAAATAGAATGACATAAAACTATATATATATATATATTTATTCAATAGAAAAAATAAACTTTTGTAACAATTTTTTTTATAAGAAAACATAAAACTATATGTATATATTCAATAGAAAAAGTAAACTTTTGTAACAAGTTTTTTAATAAAAACATATTATTAACATCAAACAATATTAATGTGACGGATGTGATTGTTTATTTTTACACAAATAATTAAATCTAGGCTCAATTTGAGTTAGTGCAGATCGTAATAAATTTTCAACGTTTATTAAAGTTGAACAGTATTTTGATTTTATGTAAGTTAATGTAGAAAAGGCTGATCCACATAAATATGTTTTACAAAATGGCAGTAATTTGTTCATTGCCATTTCCGATAGTATTGCCATTTCCGATAGTAGGGGATATTCTGATTTGATTTCTATCCAAAATTCATGCACAGGCACTTGAGAAAATCTGAGTCGCAAGGTAGTATCACTTGTTAATTCGGCAAATTCTTCCTGTGCTTTTAAGTTTAAATAATCAATTTCTTCCATTTCAACTGAAAATGGATTGCAAATCCATTGTTGTGTATCGATATCATTGGGAAAATACCTATGCATGTAAACTTCCATATCCTTCAAATGATTAACTATAATTTTTGTTATAGGAGTATCTTTTTTTGAAATATTGTTACTAATTATATACTCTTCAGTAAATGGAAACATTTCGAGCGAGCCTTAAGTTTATTTTTTAACATAAACATATTAAGGCAGACTCCCTGTATTGATAAATTCATATAATTGATTTTATCAAAAATATCTGCCAAAAAGCACAGCTTGAGAAGCCATAAATTATCGTGAAAATAATCGGCCAAATTAGAATTTTGCTCTGTTAGAAATATAAGAACTTCATCTTTTAAAGTTAATAATCGTTTCAAACTTCGACCTCTTGATAGCCACCTAACTTCAGCATGTAGCAATAATATTAGCAATATAACAAACTATTAAGTGCTCGACTTTTAATAAAGTTAATGATTTTGACTGCATCAAAAAACACAGTGTTTAATTCTGGTGCAGTTTTTTTTAACAACAAGTGCCTCTCGGTGAATCGTACAATGTGTAAATGTAATATGATCATTTCCAGCTTTAACAAATGCTGTAAAACCAAGATCTTGTCCGGTCATTGCTGCAGCACCGTCCGTGCACACACCAACACAATTTTTCCAATTTAATCCTTCTTTTTCGAAAAACTCATTTACTTTTTTATAATATATCTTTTCCACGAGTATGACTTTCTAGAGGACGACAAAACAGTATATCTTCATGAATGCTTCCCTCATAAATATATCTAAAAGTAACAACTGTGCCATTTTTGAAATGTCTGTCGACTCGTCCAGTTGTATTGCAAACTTTGAGCTGTCTTTAAGCCTCATAAGAAGCTGTTGAAATTGATCATTGCTAATGTCTGAAATTCTTTTGGACGCAGTGTCATTTGGTAATGGAATTTTACTCATTTCAGCAGCATACTGCTTTCCATGAACAATTTCAGACATTCTTATAGCTGTAGGTAGTAAAAGTTGCTCTCCAATAGTAAAAGGCTCTTTCGTTTTTGCTATCAAATACGAAACTTCATACGATGCCAATAGATATTTATCATTCAAAGTAACATACTTCTCCAAAGTGTTCTTTTCTTTATTTGATGTTTGCAAAAGATGCTCAAAATATTCTATCGGCTTTTTTGATAACGTTGCATGTTAAGTATTCAAATGATGTTGCAGTTTTGACGGTTTCATGCTTTCTGCAGCCAAAACTTCTTTGCATATTAAGCACACTGGTTGTTCTTCATTGTTGTGAGAAGAGCATGTGAAGCCATATTGCAAATATGATTCGTCATATTTTCTTTTTTTGTTTTGCTAGAAGTCGGATTTGAAGCACTGCAACTTGGTTGTGACGGCGTGGCAGACTTATTATTTGGAATTTTAATTAGCCATTTATCCATGATGGTTAAACAATTAAACAAAATGTAGCTGAACTTTAACGTAATAATTAAAAACACCGACTGAAAATTACACAGTAAATGCACACGTGTCACTACTAAGACAAAGTTGAGTCCAAACTGAAGTACAAACAGTATGTGTAAGCTGTAAGGCGACGCGGCGTCTGGGTACTTATAATCACTAAGTTATCTTGCAAACACTAACGCCGGCGGCCAGACATCAATGTCGAAGGTTCAGTTGAAAATCGAGGAGCGCGTTGTATTTATTATTTTAAATGCCACTTCCATATTTTCATTTATAGGCCCTGCATAACAGTTTTGCATTGCCACTTTTTTTGAAAAAAAGTTATAATAAAACTACAATAGTATTTTGTATGATTTTTATTTGTATTTATATTTGTACGTAGTGTATATACTAATTTTAAAATTTTATTTATAATAATTGAAAAGTATCAGATCTTTGCGACCCCTTTCAGTAGTCTCGCGACCCCCCTGAGGGTCGCGACCCACAGTTTAAGAAGCCCTGGGATATAGGATATAAGTTTTGTTATTTTTGCAAAAGTAATTTTTTGGAACGTTGTCTAAAATCTCCGACTAGTTGGTCTGAAAGATCAACACCTATAGCCCCGTGGACAACAAATAAATTTCTACCGTTAATAAAAAGAAAGTAATATCTCTTGAAAGCTTATAAGAAAAGACCAAGCAACGAACATTTAATGGAAATATGCTAAAATCACTGACACGCAAAGCTAAAGTGGCATATTTTACCAGGAGACTTGTAGATTCTGGAAATAATGTTAAGAAGATATGGCATGGGATAAAAGAGGCTACACGAAAATCAACAAAACCACTAGGTTGCCCCAAATCTCTGAAAATGGATGATAGGGTGAATACAGATGAAGACGAAGTTCGACATTAGCTGATGAAATTTTTGTTGAGGTGAAAAAAAACAACAGCGGAACGTGTGCCTGCTTCTTCTAAAGTGCAGTCTTGGAAACAGTTTCTTGGTCCTCCGTGCTCTAAATCAATGGTTGTCGAGCCAGTCACAGAGCAGGAATTGGAGAAAATAATTTTAATCCTCAAGAATTCTTCTGCCGGTTTCAACCAAGTTCCTACTAAAGTCAATAAGTTCGTTCTTCCATCAATTACAAAGCTACTTTGTCATTTGGTTAATAAGTCATTGCAATTAGGAGTTTGGAATGCGACTTAAGTTGGCACGAGTGATATCTCCTTTTGAATTAGGTGACTGTGGCCAATCTCTCCTATCCGTCTTTTCTAAAATATTTGAAAAACCAGTGCTGAAGTAACTAATGAGTTACCTCGACGCTAAACAGCTTTTTCATAAATATCAATTTGGATTTCGTGCAAAATATTCAACGGAACATGCCTGCAATTGGCTTTTGAGTTCATACGGTAGTCATTGGATTCTGGTCTCACACCAGCAGCCATTTCCCTCGATGTTAGGAAGCTTTCGACAGTCTGACCCACGAGATCCTTATTGATAAGCTGTCTCGTCACGGAGTTCGTGAGGAGCAAGTGTCATGGTTTTCTTCATACCTCACTAGCCGTTCTATCGCTACTGAAGATTCAGACGACCAAGCTCCAGTTAATTATGGAGTGCCTCAAGGCTCAATTCTTAGGCCTTCACTATTCCTCGTCTACGTTAATGACCTCTATCGGCTTTTTACTACCACGACACCAAATCTCTGCTGTGGATTATGTCATAAATATGATTCCCGAATCGCACCAATAGCTGCATCCAATAAACATGAAGAATTAATCGCATTCGCTGATGACAGTACGTTACGTGCATTGGTGATAGATGAAAAATCCCTTACGCATTTTTCCTTTTTCTATTCTCTGTCTTTTATATTTCTCTTATTTACTAGAGTCAGTCCAAAAACGGGCAACCAGGATCATCCTGAGTAATAGAGAAATTTCTTACCATGATGCCCTAGCAACCCTTGAACTCCAAAGTTTGGAACTCCGTTTGTGTGACGGAAAAATGCAGCTTTGGCAAAATGCTGCTGTCTAACACTCCTCATCGTGACATTTTACCTCTGGAAGCCCCGACAGTCAGCCGTACGAGACAGAAGCTAAAACTTGTGCATGTGCGTGCTTGACAAACTGCTACCGGAACTCTTTCGTCCCTTTTTTACGTCATCATGTAATAGTGCATAATAACATGTTTTGTATTTCAACATCAAATTAGTCATTTGAGCTACGATTGTTGTATTAAATAAACCTTCTCTCTCTCTCTCTCTCTCTCTCTCTCTCTCTCTCTCTCTCTCTCTCTCTCTCTCTCTCTCTCTCTCTCTCTCTCTCTCTCTCTCTCTCTCTCTCTCTATCTCTCTCTCTCTCTCTCTCTCTCTCTCTCTCTCTCTCTCTCTCTCTCTCTCTCTCTCTCTCTCTCTTTATCCTTATCTTTACTATTGCTCGTCTGCTCGGATGTCTAATTTGCCGTATCTACTTTCCCCCATCCGTAATCTCCAAATTTCTGCCAATCCCGCCACTTATCCTCCTGTCCAGCTCTTAAAGCTGAAGGATATCTTTGATGTGCTCAATGGCATTGAGCACCCATATACAGCTCGAAATCGGGAGCATATACTGGTCCCCCCCCCTTAGTGTGGTCAGACTTTGGTCTTGCCGTTGCTCTGGGGCATGCCTGGAACTCTATTCCTGTTGGCGTTCGGAATTCCCATACCCTTGGTTGCTTAAAAAAATACCTAAAAATATTTTGTTGGAGAAAAATAGTTGGATGTAATATTTTCTAAATATTGGAATTTTAAGTTGGATTTTTATGGGTTTCATTTAGCGTTAGTTCTTTATGTCGATGATAAAGTGAGATTTGTTGTTGGTGTTAGGTGATCTGTAGATTGGTAGTCTCCGTTTGAGCATTTGTATGAGCAGTACTTCTTATTTATTTTTGTCTAGGCCTAGTTCAGTAACCTGTAAATGATTAATATTTAGTTTTAATTTGTTTTTTTTTATTGTAGTGTTTTTTCTTTTAAGAAGCGCGAAAGAATTGACTTCAGCACCGAAAATCGTTGTTTAGCACGCAAATTTGGGCAATTTTAATACTTTAGGATAATGACCGTGGTGGCAACTCCGCACATTAAAATACGGAAAAGATAAGAAATTGCGCAATACTACGTGACAGATAAAAACGGGTAAGGTCTATAACTTGTAGGTGTGTAAATTTCTTACAAAAGATGTATACAGCACCAATGCAAAGAGCATCCCATAGAACTTGTATTAAAAGTTACAGAAAAATAATATTGAAAGTAAAATTAATAAAAAAAAATGGCAATGTAATATCGTTCGGTGCTTAGGTTTGGGCATATTCAAGCTTATTGGTTCACCTGCACAATAATATGGCGGTCCAATATATTAATAACACACTGTCAAAACGAATTGGTAGATAATTGATAAAACAAAAGAGAACACAATAGGAAGACTTAACAGAATGAAAAAAAAGAAAGAGACCTATTTAACTTATGAAAATCATTAAATCAATCAAATTATTTCACAAAAAAATAAATAAAAGACAATGTAAGTTCATCATCCACCGCTAGGCTAGGCTGTCTGGTAGACAGACGGGAACGTAATAAGTGTGACTACTAGCATTTAGAGCGATGCAGAATATTTAAAAGCTTATAGGCACTCTTCTTAGGAGTCGAGGAGTGTTTTTCTATCCATTATTAATTTCTTTCTGATTCTGAAAAGAACTGTATCCTTCTTTAACTCATGTTAGAACGTGAAACATGAATGAAAATCATATCTAAAAAAGTTAATCTCTTGGAATGTTTTTCAGGGGATGGGTCTTCCTACTGAAAATGGATTTTAGGGTCGTCAAATTTCAAGTCTTTTCTTCGTAAACCTTGTTTTTAGTAAATGCCCCTCCACCCCTAACCCATCTGTGTAGGTATGTAGAGAACATATGAATGTAATATACTAAGTTACCCACAAAAAAAATACTTTGTCAATGAGAGGGAGACTGTCACCTTGCAGTCTTCATATTGCAAAAGTAGCCTAAAAGTGTCCCTCATAATAAAGGAAGGTTAGAAGCCGTCCCTCCTTGTCAAAAAGACCCTTTCCAAACTCAGTCAATGAAGCTTAAAAGTAATTCTCTATACTAATGGTCTAAGATTAAAAGTAATTTTCACTAATCGTCTATTTTATATAGATTGCATGGATCTTTTGAGACAGATGCACCAAATGCGGTATTATGGAACTAGGAGGCTGTTCAAACAAGTTTTTGATGATTCTAATTCTCAGAATTTTCAATTAATAGCATTTTAGCCCTATTTGGGTGAGAATTAATGTGTTTAGGCACACACTGGTAGAGCGTGCCACTTTACCGTGACGTGATATCTTTTGTTAATTAAAATGACAATAGAACTTTCAGTTTTTGTTTGAACAAGCCCTCTCCCGATATTTTACAGCCACTGATAGATTTGCTCATCTCATCTCTAATGAAACCTTCCCTCCCCCCAGTATGTTTGACCGACTCGTAAAACGTAATAAAAATGCATAAAACACCTTTATTGTGCGTTTTTTAAAGTTTTTTTTGTAACCCCCCCCCCTTGAATTGAAACTTTTACTACAGGATTTTCTAATAGGCTGAATCAGAGAGATTACTTTTTACTGAAATCGTTCCCCTTTTTCTTTTCCCCCTTTTCTAAATGTATGCAACTTTTCGTATGCTAATCAATTTTTATGTCTAACCCTTAACTTACTGAATTTCAAATTTTTAGGACCATCTTGAAAATTAGATGAACTTATCGTTATCAATAATCCTATTTTTATGCTTTCATTTACTTTTGACACAGGTTGTACTTGCCTTCCATTGTCTTACCACAAACTTTTTGAAAAATGTGCCATTAAAGAAACATCTAAGATACGTCTTAAAGAAACAAAGATTTCGTGCTCCCTCATTTATTTTTTTTTTTTATAGTAAAATTCTGTCAATTTTTTTTAGGCAATGCTGCACCCGTAGGAGCTGTTGCTGGAATCACCAGAAGTCTTCAAGAAAAAGTCAAAATTTGCGAAAATCCAAAAATATATTTACTTGATACTCCTGGTATTATGATCCCTGCAATTAAAGATGCGGAAACTGGGATGAAACTAGCAGCGTGTGGTATTTTATTTTTATTTGTTTTCATCTTCCTCGTCTTAGATACGATATTTATTTATTTTTAATTTATATCACAAGCCCTTAACGGCCAAATTCGAATTCAGAATTTTCTATAACCTTTAAAATCATACCTTTGTCTGGTTTTTTAAATTTCTTTTAAGATCGGATGCTTTAGAAACAAAACGCTTAATTGCCAATAGATCAACCATTTCACATTTAGAAACAATAATGATAACGATTTTCTTTCTATATTTAGCTGTAACACATTTCATTGCTTTAATTGTGTATTCCATTCCAATGTCTAAATCTTCTTTCCCAATAATTTGATAATATTTATTTTCCATTTTCATTTCGTTTAAAAGTTTCTCCTTTTATTAGTAAATAATTTCATTAAACAAATTTCTAAATCGAAAATAATTTATATATTAACATATAATTTACTATCAATGACCTCCATGATTGCTTTTCTTTCTTAAAATATAACGCAGTAAGTGGTATACGGATTAGCAGGTACTTGATCTAATAAAAGTTTAATTTTCTATAGCAGCAGTTGATCCACTTCGACAAATATTCGATTCATTCTTTGAAACATCAAAAAAAAAAAAAAAAATAATGGATATACTGTTTTAAAATCATTGTAACTTACAATTGTTCCACTATCAACATTTTTATGTTTATATCCTAATTGTAAAAATGATTGATAGGCGTTAAAATAATCTTCATTAGCATCACTGAAATCACATCTAGAATCTTCTTGTGGATACATTCATTATAGTTATTACTTAGTTCAGCTTCATATTCAAATCCTAAAATAAAACATAAATCACTGATAAACCAAAATTTATAATTCTCTTTCAAAATCATAACAAATTTCATTGTTGCTATATTGGATGATATACTGATTGGGCATCGATCTAGTGATGAATTGAAATGAAGAGCTAAGAATTAATTTAAACCCTCTTCATCATACAACCCATTGGGTATAACAACGTTAACCCATTCATCCTTGTTTGTTCCCCTGTGTTCAAACGTATTGTTTTTAAATTGATCTCTAATGTTAAACCATGAATACCATAGTCTACGTTGAGTTAAAGCTATTTCATAATCAATATTTCGATCCAACGTGATCGGATTACTTGTATAAGACTGTTCGATTTCACCTTTGTTACCACCAATAATAATCAATAACATTAAATAGCAAAGTATTTTTCATCTTAAACTTAAAATTCTGAGATAGTTGTTGTAAATGGTATTATAGTTATTTTTTAATAATTTTACTTCTGAATAATAAATCGAGCAGGTCAATAGCTTCGTTTCTCATTTCATCGGATGTATTTCCAGCAGCTCTGCTACCTAGCAAACTATTTAACTTTTCGATCATATCATTTGCGCTCATGTTAATCTCAGTTCCTTGCTGAGGTTTTATAACATCAAAATTATCTTTAATAGCTTTTGACCTTCTTTTGTAGATTTTTACGAACTGAGGCTCGATTCACTAGATTTCACACCTTTCATCTTGCATTCCTATCTTTAGTTAAGTGTTCCTGATTCATTTATTGCCTCTTTTAAATATTAATAATTTTCTAAATAAAATCTAGGCATTTCAAAATAGAATCCCTTAGGGTCATAGTCCTTGTGGATTTCTCTCAATAGTAATTTCATCTATCCTGGAATCGACATTAGCAATGAAACTTGGTTTATTTGGGGCTAAAATTGCTTGACTTGAATGAGCTTGATTGCTTGCTTGCTTGAAAACTTGATGCGTTGCTTAAAGGTTGATCCAGTCGTTTAAATCATCTTCTTAAATTAGTGTCATTTCCATGAAATTTATCAATAATCATATTTTTGTTTTTATTTCCTGCTTCAGCGATTAGAGCAACCATCTTTTCAGCATAGTCACGAAATCCAGCTTGCTCTAAGGAACATTTTTGAACTATACTTCTTTGTATCTCTCTACTTTTCACTATAATCGCTAGTAATTTATTCAACTTTTTAGGATCCATTTATAGAATGAAAGTGTTTGTTGAATGACTTTCGAGAGTTCTTTTTCGGAAGAACTACCAATAATGAGTTCACCATGTTTATCCGACAGTCCATACGTTATAGGGGTTTTATGTTTCACTGCTGCTATTTGAAACACTTCAAGTGTAATTTGGTAGGTAACCTTTATCAGAAACATCCTTACTTTTATTAATTCCAACCAAATCACCATCATTGAATTTGTTTGTGGAAGGTTTTTGAACTTCGAGATCTGGAAATAAATTAGTGTACGTCTTGTTTTCATTGTCTTTTTTAATCGCTTCTATTAGTTTCATTTTGATGGATCGATTATAATAATTGTTATAATTGTAAACGAAAGAGGGCAGTACTTCTATCCAATGTTCTGTGTTGTTATGAGTAAAATATTTCAATAATTTCTCTTTGATTAAACCATGTTCTATTAAACCATTCAACAATTTGAACTTTCAATTCACCTTCAGATGAGAACCAATGAATTTCATAACTCTCAAAAATATTTGAACATTTTTCATAAGAAATTCTTTACCTTTATTTGTTTGTAATTTTTTCGGTTTTCTATTTTTAAATAAATCCGTAAAATCGTTAATAATTTCCTTACCCGTTTTATCCTTTAAAGGAATACAACACACATATATACTAAGAAAATCGATGACTATAGGAATGTAATTAAAATTATTATTTTCACTTTTATACTGCTGCATATGAACCAAATTTGCTTGACACTGGTCATCGACGCTATGAATGTAAACGTGTCTTAGCTGGATGGTGTAAAGAATAACTGTTTGATTTTGAAACACTTCATTGATTTTAGTTTTTGATACAGTAGAACAATGTTCTTTTAATTTTCTACGTAAATCACCAATCTCCGAAAAGTGTGAATACTAGAGTTCTAAAAGTTTCTTTTCTATGCTACTCTTTACAGTACATAGACCACTTCCTTTTATCCAGGGTCTTTGCTCATTGCTTCCTTTTTTTTAAACGATTTTTCTTGCAACCACAAAGTCTACAAATACCTTTAATCAATGGCACATCATTTCTTTTTGAAACTGCCCTATTTAAAGACTCGGTTGCAATAACCTTTTTACGTCGCATACAAGAAATTTCCAGTTATTACGGATTTAAACTATTAAACAAATTTAAATTATTAAGTATATTAATAAACAGTATCAAATTTTTACGTTCTCAAGAAAGTCTCAAGAATAGTAAATAGGAAGAAATAAAATTCCTCAGGCTTGACTATTTTATAAGATTTGGAATCTTGATTAATCAAATCAGCTCTTGATAAATGGCTGACATTGCAGAAGTCATTAAAAGTTGTTTGCATCGAAAATCCAAATTCGTCAAAATAAAAATAAAATATCGCGTTGCGCAATAAATGGATTACGTGGAGCAGTGAAACTATTTGATATAAGAGCTGTTGGTAGAAAAGATAAACTATTAAATAAAATCAATAGTCATCTTAATAATAAAATATTAATTGAAGATAATCTAATGAGTTAGAATGTAATGCAAAGCGTCAAGATGATAAGAAATCATCTTGATTTAATATTTTATATTTAATATTATATACTAATATATTTTCAGTTTTCTTGGTTATATTACTATAAGGTTAAATATATTATATTTCTTGGCATTCTGAGTTGTATTAGTTTTCTTGGAAAACTAATATAATTATATCTAATATTTAATACAGATTTAATATTATTCCAGGTTCAAAAACAGGATTAGAAAAGGAAAGAATAAAAAATATAAAACCATTTCAGATTTACGAAATCAATTTAACACAATGAGAAATAAAGATATTATTGAACCTAAAAATTTTTTTAATGAAAACATTCCAACTACAGGAAATTATAATAAAGTGAAGAATAAGTAAAAGGTTATTTCGATCAATCAGAACTAGAATACTGTACTAGAATACTCATAACATACAATCATAGGAACATACAATCTGGACTAGAATCCTCAAAAACGCAATAGAGATTTAATCGGCACAAACAAAGCTAAAAAAGATGGGAATATTGACATTTTGAATCTATTTGTAAATAAGAAAAAAACAAGAGAAGTTCCAGTTATCCCAGAGTATATGTTTAAAGAAGAAGAACACGATAATTATCCAAGTATTCAATGGATTAGAGAAAATTCTCTTACAGTTAATTTTTCAATTATTGCAAATGGAGCTGATTTTTGACCACTTTTGACTGTTGTTAGAGATTATAAAAAAAAATTAGAATGAACGATAGAGATGGCTACAGAGTTCAATTTACAACACGGGTAACTTTTTATTCTTAGAAGGATAATGAAGAACTC
Source organism: Artemia franciscana (assembly GCF_032884065.1). NCBI lineage: Eukaryota > Metazoa > Arthropoda > Branchiopoda > Anostraca > Artemiidae > Artemia > Artemia franciscana. The sequence continues at coordinate 40,524,635 of NC_088873.1, forward strand.
GAGCCTATCCTTAACCATAGCTTTTCGCAAATTTTTAATAAAAATACTGACATTTAATAAAGCCATCTAAATAGTAATCAGTGGAATATACAAACATTAGCCATAGGGAATACACCCGAAACACGTTTACAATTTGAAAGAGTTGACGGAATTGATTATCGAATGACAAGATTTCCAAGTTATGTTGGAGGTACTTATAAAGAACTACTTGAATTTGTAAAAAAAATATAATGTAATGTTCCAAGTTATGTTGGAGGTACTTAAAAAGAACTACTTGAATTTATAAAAAATATAATGTAATGCAATGGAAAAACTGCTTCACCTGTGATTAATTTACTATATTTTGATAATCATTATGTTTTAATTAAAGATATAAGTAGATTACTTGCATCTCAAATCACTAAAAATGAGCATAAAATTTGTCTATGTGCATTCTGTGGAAAACACCTTAATGAACAAGACAAATTTGAAAGACATAATAAAAAAGAGAATTGTGAAGATCCGAACATCATAATGCCAAAACCAGGATCTAAAATTGAATTTAAAAATATAGCTAAACAAATGAAAGTACCTTACTGTTTTATAGCTGATTTTGAACCGTAATGCAGAATTTAATCAAAAGAAAAGTAAAAAGACAATTAAAGTAGCAGAGCGAAGGCCATTTGCTTATGGATTCTAAGTATGTTGTTCTTTTGGCATAGCAAAAAATAACTGTTATGAATACTTCGATGAAGATGCTAGTGGGTATTTTGTGGCTATCATAAGAAAATGTGTACCGAAATAGCCAATGAGCATTATTTTGAAGAATTTAATCAAAAGAAACGTAAAAAGACAATTAAAGTAGCAGAGCAAAAGCCATTTGCTTATGGATTTTAAAAACGTTGTTATTTTGACACAGCACAAAATAAATATTACAGATACTTTTGTGAAGATACTAGCGGGCATTTTGTAACTACCATAAAAGAAGTGTGCAAAGAAATAGCCAATGAGTATGAAAATAGGCAGAGAGATCATGGTTATACACGAGAACAAGTAAGAGAAAAATGGAATAATACAAATAATAAAAGCCGCCATATTTGTGAAAGGATATGGTAGATAATAATTTTCGTTAGGTCATGACTATATGACTGGTAATATACGTGGATTTACTCATTAGAATGTAATAAATCCTTTAGAATTCCCAAAAATATACCTATTATAATATACAATCTCTAAAAATATGACTCATTTATTTCTTAGAGAATTAGTACCTGATAACGGTATTTTGGATTCAGTGGAAAGTTTTATATCTATACTAGCTGTTGGGGTGGCGCTTCGCGCCACCCCAACACCTAGTTGGTGGGGGCGCTTCGCGCCCCCCCAAGCCCCCCCGCGCGCGTAAGTCGTTACGCGCCATATTAGTTACGCGCCATTGTAGTTGTGTCCCTATGTCCCACCTGTGAATATAGATATATATATATATATATATATATATATATATATATATATATATATATATATATATATATATATATATATATATATATATATATATATATATATATGTTTTTAACTACGTAAAACTTGCGAATATACAACATTCTTTGCTGTCCCATTGTCTGTGCATATAAATAGATTGTCAGGTTTACCGACTCTTGAACATGCAACATATAATGGTCCATGGGAAAACAATCCGTATTCAGATCTATACCTCATGATTCTAATGATTGCCCTTGAGCTTTGTTGATGGTGATTGCTAATCGACCATTCCCTGAGTCGCCATCGTCATTTATATATCCCCCTGTGCACCCCGGCGTCCCCTTTGTAGTTATGTCCCTGTGTCCCGGTCGTCATTTATATTCCCTGTGTCCCGGTCGTCATTTGTGTCCCGGTGTTCCAGTCTGTTATTTCTCTTTGAGTGTCCCGGGCGTCATTTATATTCCTTGTGTCCCGGTGTCCCGGTCGTCATTTATATCCCCCTGTGCCCCCCGGCGTCCCCATTGTAGTTGTGTCCCTGTGTCCCGGTCGTCATTTATATTCCCTGTGTCCCGGTCGTCATTTGTATCCCGGTGTCCCGGTCTGTATATACATTCGTTTTTTAGTTTTGTTTTTCTCCTTTATTTTTTTCCTTTTTTCTTTTTTTTCTTTTTTAGTTTATTTAGATTTTTAGATTTTTTAGTTTTTTTATTAGTTTTTAGTTTTTTTGTAGTTTTTACCATTTTTTTAGTTTTTTTAGTTTTTTTTTTTACTTATGTCCTGGTCGTCATTTATACTCCCTGTGTCCCGGTCGTCATTTGTGTCTCGGTTTTTTTTTAGTTTTTATTTTTTTTTGTAGTTTTTGCCTTTTTTTATTTTTTTCAGTTTTTTTTTAGTTATTAGATTTTTACCTTTTTTTAGTTTTTTTTAGTTTTTTAGCTTTTTTAGTTTTTTTTTCTTTTTAGTTTTTTTTTGTAGTTTTTACCTTTTTTAGTTTTTTTCTTCTTTTGTATTAGTGTGAAATAATTCAGACGTCATATGCGGACAAACATGACGTCACCTGATCCACAGATCCACACACAGACAACTTATTTTTATATATATAGAATCTATATATATAAAAATAAGTTGTCTGTGTGTGTGTGTGTATGTGTCGAGTGACGTCATGTTTGTGTGTCGACTGACGTCATGTTTGTCGACTGACGAAATTAAAGACCGGGACATCGGGACACAAATGACGACCGGGACACCGAGACATAGGGAATATAAATGACGACCGGGACAATCAAAGAGAAAGCGACCGGGACACAAGGAATGTTCGATTAGCAATCACCATCAACAAAGCACCGGGACACAAATGACGACCGGGACACAGGGAATATAAATGACGACCAGGACACATAAATGACGACCGGGACACAGGGAAACAACAACAACGGGGACACCGGGGGGCACAGGGAATGTTCGATTAGCAATCACCATCAACAAAGCTCAAGGGCAATCATTAGAATAATGAGGTATAGATCTGAATACAGATTGTTTTACCCATGGAAAATTATATGGTACATGTTCAAGAGTCGGTAAACCTGACAATCTATTTATATGCACAGACAATGGGACAGCCAAGAATGTTGTATATTCGCAAGTTTTACGTAGTTAAATATATATATATATATATATATATATATATATATATATATATATATATATATATATATATATACATATATATATATATATATATATATATATATATATATATATATATATATATATATATATATCTATATTTACAGGTGGGACACAGGGACACAATAGGGAATATAAATGACGACCGGGACGCTCAAAGAGAAAGCGACCGGGACGCAAGGAATGTTCGATTAGCAATCAGGGACACAGGGAAACAACAACAACGGGGACGCTGGGGGGCACAGGGGGATATATAAATGACGACGGGGACAAAGGGAATGTTCGATTAGCAATCACCATCAACAAAGCTCAAGGGCAATCATTAGAATAATAAGGTATAGATCTGAATACAGATTGTTTTTCCCATGGACAATTATATGTTGCATGGACGCCGGGGGACACAGGGGGATATATAGATGACGACGGGGACACAAGGAATGTTCGATTAGCAATCACCATCAACAAAGTTCAAGGGCAATCATTAGAATAATGAGGTATAGATCTGAATACAGATTGTTTTTCCCATGGACAATTATATGTTGCATGTTCAAGAGTCGGTAAACCTGACAATCTATTTATATGTACAGACAATGGGACAGCCAAGAATGTTGTATATTCGCAAGTTTTATGTAGTTAAAAATATATATTTATCTATCTATATTCACAGGTGGGACACAGGGACACAGCTACAATGGCGCGTAACTTATATGGCGCTTAACGACTTACGCGCGCGGGGGGGGCTTGGGGGGGGCGCGAAGCGCCCCTACCAACTAGGTGTTGGGATGGCGCGAAGCGCCACCCCAACAGCTAGTCATTTTATAAAACGATAACTGTTAATGAAACCCGATACGAAATGCATTTCATATATTCACTCCGTTTTATGGCTTCGTTGTTAGATAGGCTTTCTGAAAATTTAGCACAATGTGAATGTAAGGTAAATTGCAATTGTTTAAGGAATAATCTTAAGTATACTTTTGATGTATGTTGAAATACTGAATAATCCAACGAAACAATGAAGAAAGCGATTGATCCCTATGAATATATTGATAGCTATGAAAAAATAAATGATACTAAATTACCTTCAATAGACAAGTTTTATCCTAGATTAACAGGGGAGAATATTTCTGAAGAAGAACGTATAATAGCAAAATCTATTTGGAAATTATTTAAATGTAAAACATTATTAGATTACAATAAATTATACCTAAAAAGCGACGTTTTAATTTTATCAGATGTCTTTAAAAAGTTTTGAAATGTATGTTTAAAGAATTATAACTAGATCCACTGCACTTTTTCTCAGCATCAGGACTAGCATGGGAAGCTTTTCTCAAACACTCAAAAGCTGAAATTCCCTTATTTTTTGACAAAGATTATTTTTTAACAATGTTAAAGCTAATAATAAATATATGGAACCCTTTGATAAAACAAACCTTCAAATCATTTAATTTATTTAGATTATAATAACTTATACGGTTTGGCAGTGTCTCAAAATTTACCTGAAAAAGATTTAAATTTGTCAATATACCCAACCATTTAAAAGAAAACAACACCTCAGACTATTAGCAACAGTTAAGATATTACGTTCAATCAGAAATGAATAAGGATAATGTAGAGACAATTTATGAAGTTGATTTAGAATATTCAAGTGAGTTACACAATTTACATAAAGATTTACCACTAGCTCTTGAACATTTTCAATATATTTTAAGTACAGCTTTACTTAATAATATAAATTATGTTGTTCATTATAAGAATTTAAAATTATATTTAAAGTATGGCTTAATATTGAAAAAGTATATAGAATACTAGCATTTTCTGAGTCGCCTTATTTAGAAGAATGTGTTAATCATAATAATAAATTACGACAAAGGGGAACAAATAGTTTCGAGGAAGTTTTTCTTTTAATTAATGAATAATGCTTGTTTTGAGAAAACCATGGAAAATTTTAGAAAAAGAGCTAGTATTGAAACAATCACTAGTGATAAACAGAGACAAAAAATAATCAAAAACATAACTTTAGATGGGAAATAATCTTTTGCGAGAATTTCCCGGTAGCTAGCCAGAATGTTCAAGTCAAAAATAAATCGAGATAACCCTATTTATATTATAGTCACCTTAAAGACAGGTGACTAAGAATGAAAAATGTAAAAATGAAAATAGAGGACGTGTTATTGATTTATCCTACAAACAACTACTTCACAATCATCCAAGATTACCACTCTAATTTCTTCTCGATAAATTTGAAATCAATAAAAAAGCTAACTTTATTGAATACATAATTCATTTATCTCCTCTTCAAAAAGTAAAAATAAACAGATATTTTAAGACAAAAAAAAATTGCCAAATTCGAATAGAAAATATTGTTATTGGTAAAGAGTCTGTTGAACTATTGCTTAAAAGAAAACAAATTGAACAAATTGAATGAGGAAAAATAAAGAATAAAGATGTTTATATAAATATATCATACCATCAACTGATTCAAAATGGCGGCTTACTTTCATTTTAACACGATTAGCAGCTACAACAGGTAAAGCTGCTCTAACAAGTTGTGCTGCTGCATTAGGTACATACACTGGAAAGAAAATTACTGATAAAATTAATCATCCTTCAGATGCTAAAGGTGGAGGTTTAACATTACCGGGGATTTTACCGAAAGGTCGAGGTTTAAAATTACCAGGTACACACAAAATTGTTGGATCAGGATCGGAAGCCGTTGTTAAAGATCCTAAAAATGTGGTATACCCAAGGAAATACAAGTAGAAATGGTTAAAGTATCTAAATAGCAGAGAATTGTGAGATTTTACAATTCAAAGAACGATCACTTCCAAAAAATGAGGAACGCCAGAAAGAATCAAAAATCACATGATACCGCTGACAAATATTTAGTACATTGAATGAATTAGGTCATATACCTTATTTTCGAGGTGTTTTTTCCTGAGATAATTTACTAAGTAAAATTAAAAAAGAATGTCGTGTAATCAATTGTGACTGCATCGGATCGAGTGGGATGCATTGGACTTGTTATTTCAATGTTATTTCTATTTCAAATACTCATTTGTAGAATGTTATGATTCTTTTGGAATCCAACCTGGAAATGAAATCGTCAACTACTTAAAGACTTCAAATAAGCAAATTGCCTATCATTCTACTCAAGTCCGAAATTTTAACGATGTGAATTGTGGTTGTTTGTGTTTTGATTAAATAAAAAGAAGATTTAAGGAAATGAATCCACAGAATTTTGTCACTACTCAGTTTGTTTCTGACGCGTGTTTGGACTTCCTCCCAAAAATCTTTCACTGGTGAAATTCATCTGGGAAAAAAGCCAAAGTTTATTAAAGGAGCACCTAAGCGTTCAGTATCTGATGTTAAAATGATGTAAAATGAACTGAAAATTATGTAAATTTAGTGAATGAGATAGTTGAGGCCGAATCGGCAACTACTATACTACTGCTGTAGCCTATGATTCCTACTTTCTTTAAGTATGAAAGATATAGCCTACCCTCTTAAGCTGTTTGTTCCTATACTTTTTTAGATTATTTTTTGCTGACTTTAATTGACAAAAAGAAAAAAGGTAATCCCTAGATATTAAATTGTACATTTTGCCCTATCCCTCCTCCGACATTTTCGTGTCGACTGAAAATGTGAAAGAAACATTAAAAAGGAATTCCGAAAGTCGTTAATGTGAATTGTAATTCTGCCCATAATCAAAGAACAACTCTATTTTGACCAAAAGTGCAGTTTGTGAATTACCAAACTACCGATGCAATGCATGTTACCAAATTGCAATTACCCGTGCAAATTACCGGAAACTGATTGACTTCATTGGATGTACTTATCATTAAAAATTGAATTACCAATTTTTCTTAATAGCCGTGTAAGTTTTCAAATTGTTCAGTAAAAACATTTTCACTGTCCTTGGTAATTCAATTTGTTTATGTCCCTTTTCCGTACAATTTTTTTTTTATGCCAAACAAACTGCTGATTAACATATTATTTAGCTTATTCACTCTGCTTTAAAGTTTCCTGTCTTGTTACATGACGCTTTTTGAGTCACTGTAGCCCGCTTGCAGTGGTCTGATGCGAAAAAACCCGATCTCACTTAAGCATATGCTGAGAGTTTTTCTGTTGCAGCTTTAGTAACTGAAACCATCGTGTCTTAATTTATTCAAAGGGTTTATAATGGTTTTAATAGTTTTTTATGAAGGGTCAGGGGCGAACTACCCCTGACAGACGTGTTGAAATTCTCCCTCGGTGTGTCGCGCTCAAAAGCTGTTTTAAGGGAATATTACTCCTTACCTATTCCTTGCTTATCCTTTTACTTTTGTATCCTACTTTTTATGCATCCATTTATTATATGTTATGTTTTTATAAATTTTTCACCTTTTTGGCCAACCGTCAAGGGCCAAACGGAAAGTAGGTCGTCCGTGGTCGGGGTGGGTGAAATTCATAAAGAGAGATTTAAGGGAAATGGGAACTTCCTGGGAGTCTTTAAACAAATCTGGGTGGAGGAGGAGTGTGCGTGGCTGTGTTGGCCTCAGGGATTTGGTGACGCGCTGAGTTGTTATTAATAGTAGCATTATTTTTTTCAAATTTGGTATGCCCTTGTAAATGGTCCATGTCTATTAATGTTATCAAACATAGAACATTCATGATATACAATAGAAGTAAGAGGAAAGAGGGATGAATAAGCCTTCATCATAGGCCTTCATTAGGCTGTACAGTAAAGCTCAAGATTTCCTTTTGTTTAAAATCGGTACCTTTCTAGATGCTTTTTTTTATAGAGCAATAAGGCTTGTCTCTCTCTTCTCCTCCCGCTCTAACCAGAAAAAAAGTGCAAGTAGATATTTATATATACTAGATAGATCAAACTATGGTGAGTTAGTCCCCCTTTCCTCCTCCAGCTTTTTGGTCACATTCTTCCCCCCGCGAAAATTTAAAATACTGTATTAAACCTTAGTGTATTCGTTTGACGGGTTTAATATATTCGTTTTGTTTTATTTTTAGCAACTTTGAAGGATCATCTTGTTGGCCCAGAACTGATCGCTGACTACATTCTTTACTGGATGAATAAAGAGGGCATTTACTCGTGAGTTTTAAATTTTCAATATTTTGGATGTGTATGGTCTGCTTTCTTACGGTTTAATGTGTCAACAAAAGACGGCAATTTTGCTACCCTTCAATAGCTGAGACTCAGTCCCATCCATCTACTGAGTTGCATTTTACAAAGTTTGGTGCACATGGTTATTTAGATTTAAAACGCGTTGATATTTGGTTGGAAATTGTTAAAAAAGAACAATTTTCCTATTTTAAGCAAGTTTAGAAAAATTCTCCTATTCTAACCAAGTTTTCAAGAAAAATCGTAAGCAAAATACGATTCTGAATCGGTGAATGGATAGATCTAAGACTAATAAATTCAGATGTATCTTATCTTTTTAAAGCACATTACAGTTGTGGGGTTGTCGCAAATTCATTTGTTTCCGAGGGAACATATACCTTAATAAAAATAGCTTGGTATATTCTTTTAATAAATAAATACTCTTTATTTCTATAATAACTTACGGCTAGCGGTGGACGTTGCATAACAAGAAAATATAACACAACAAAACGAAATTGATATGAAAATGAATTGTCAAAACTTTGCACAGCATTTTTATCATTTTGTATTTTTACAACATTTTCAAGTTCACCATTGTAGTACTTCAAAAAATATAGAGCAGAGGACGGTAGATACCATTTTGATACCATGTCTTTGCTGTGCAAGTCTTCAGTGCATCTTTATTCTTCTATCAGTCAGAGCTGTTCCTAGAGTTGGTGGTGTCGGTGGAAAAATCAATTTCAGCGCACCCTTCGCGACTCAAATATAAGATAAGAACCAAATATGGCGAGAAATTTAATCAAAGTTTGTAACATCCCAGCTGTAGTGCCCCGGTACTGCGGTCAGCTAGTTTGGTTGCAATCTCCTCCTCCCCTTGAAAGGCTCTGACTGCAGTCCTTATAATATTCCAACAGAAAATGAGCAATTCGCTATTATTTGTTAGCTGAGATTTTGGTTTATCCATCTACCGATTAACATTTTTGGAATATATTATCCTTTTTTTATGGCACTTGGTATTTACCAAGTGACATATAGCGATTGCAAATCCTGTCGGTCTGTCTGTCTGTCTTTCCCGGTTTTGCTAGTTTAGGCACTTCCATATAAGCAAAGACGATGAAATTTGGCAGGCGTATCAGGGACAAAACCAGATTAAATTAGAAATATTCGTTTCCCCGATTCGACCATATGGGAGGGATTGGGGGGCCGGATAATTTGGAAAAATTAGAAAAAATGAGGTATTTTTAACTTATGAACGGGTGATCAGATGTTAATGAAATTTGATATTTAGAAAGATATCGTGTCTCAGAGCTCTCATTTTGAATTCCCGACCGGATCCTGTCACATTGGGGGGAGTTGGAGGTGGAAACCTGAAATCTTAGAAAACGTTTAGAGTGGAGCGATCGGGATGAAACTTGGTGGCAAAAATAAGCACAAGTCCAAGATACGTGATTTACAGAACCAGAATGGTTCTGCTCTCTTTGGGGGAGTTAGGGGGGTTAATTTGGAAAAATTAGAAAAATGGCATATTTTTAACTTACGAATGATTGATCGGATCTTAATGAAATTTGATATTTAGAAGGACCTTGTATCTCTGAGCTCTTATTCTACGTTCTGACCGGATCTGGTTACATTTGGGGGAGCTGGTGGGAGAAACTGGAAATCTTGGAAAACGCTTAGAGTGGAGAAATCGTAATGAAACTTAGTGGGAAGAAGCTTTTGGCTCTTGGCTCTTCCGACCTCGTCACAAGTGCCATATGAGCTATTGGCTCTTTTTTTAGATTGAAAGGTCCGTTTGAAATAGGGCAGAAGCGTAAGAAAATTAGTCAATTTGCCTATTTTTGAACATGTTCAGACCATTCCCTAATAAAAAGTCTAAACAGAATCATAATTTGATTGGTGGACCTGAAAGATAGACCTGAAGCTAATGAATTCAATGATAAAAATATATTGTCTTTTTCTCCAAATAACATCCATAGGCTTGTCAGAAAATCTCATTTTTCAGAGTGAACATAAACATGAAGAGAATGATACTAATGGTTGCAAGTTCCTCATTATTATCACTTAACTTATAGTAGTTGTTTATTCGTTTCCCTTTAGTTTTCTATTTGGAATGTATTTTTAGATAAAATATCCTCTGGCAAATACAAAAGGCTGATCATAATACTGTTTCCTTATTATTAATTAGTGTTCTTTTAAGTGTCTTTTTGTGGGTGTTCATATTGTGGTTTTCCACATTAAATATGGTATGGGATTCCCCACTGACTTTTTCGTATCTGTTTAATGAAGTGGTTTAAAAAAAACAAGTTTTTTCAACGGAAAGTAAGGAGCAACATTAAACTTAAAACAAACACAAATTGTTACGTATATGAGGAGGCTTGCCCCTTCTTCAACACCTCACTATTCACGCTAAGGTTTTTCGGCACTTTTGAAAAAGTTACTTATTGTTCTAATTAAACGACCCTTATATTTCAGGAGTCGTTTTCAAATAATTGGGACAAATTTTAACTTTAGCGTCAAGAGCGGTGTGTTAAGGAAGGGGCAACCCTCCTCATTTACGCAGTAATTTCTATTCGTGTTAATTTTTAATGTTGCTTCTTACTTTCAGTAGAAAAAACTTGTTTTTCTATTTAATTTCTGATTGTTTTTAAATAACACCAAGAATCTGGCACCGGTAGGGAAAAATCCCCTGCCCACGGAAAAATTCTGATGAAAATTTAGCCTGGAAAATTCCCCTTAACACATCCACGCGTAAAATTGAGTCGGTAAAGAGAAAGCAAGACATATAAAGAAATTTCGTATAGGATTTCTGGCAAATTCCCCCCGTATACAATTTCCCCTGAAAAGTTCAACTCTTGGAAACTTCCCTGTCCATGGAAAATTCTCCCCGTGCAAAATTCCCCCATCAGAAAATTTGTCCTTCCCTCTCCACCCGAAAAATGTGTGCTTGCTTTTCAATAACAAATACTATACGTAAACAATGGGCAAATTTTATAACTTAAAGAGCTTTCCCCAGTGGCTGTGGGGGGGGGGGTCATGTTATCTTCAAAGACATAATTATTAGGGCTTTCAAATTAGCTGTCTCAGAATTTTGATCTAGCGATTTTGGGAAAAAAGTGACGTGGGAGGGGGCCTAGTTGTACCTGTTTTTTTTTTCACTGTTTAAACAAATGGATTTATCCTGATTTGAAAATTTATTTGTTCTTGATAGAACGGCAATGTGGTCTAAGGAGGGAACACCTAGTTAATTTAAGGTGCTACGTCGAAAATACGGTAGTCAGTACAAGCGTGGCTGTTATACAACACGAGTCGGCCGAAATCTGGGAACTCAACTTACTTAAATTTATGCTGATTTTCTTCTGTTATGTGATAGTTCAATTGTTTTCAGGTATGTCGATGCCTTTCAGCTCCCTACGCCTTCTGATGATATAACAGAAGTTCTGACGCGGATTGCTATATCGCAGAGCAAGTTTCTTAGTATACGACAAGGAAATGGTAATTATATATATATATATATATATATATCTCTCTCTCTCTCTCTCTCTCTCTCTCTCTCTCTCTCTCTCTCTCTCTCTCTCTCTCTCTTTCTCTTTCTCTTTCTCTTTCTCTCTCTCTACAGCATAAATCCTGATATCTTTCTCAATTTACTATGTATCTATAGTACATAAAAAATTATATGAAACACTAAGGTATAACTTTGCACCAAGAATATAGAGACACACTCTTTCTAGAAATCTCCCGACAATGACTAAATTAATTCGGATCAGAGCAAAAAGTTATACGCTAATGATAAGAAATTCCGGGAATTATCTTCGGGGAATTATTCCGGGATTCGGGAAATTATTCCGGAAGCACATATTTTATGGCTTATATTAATGATTGCCAAGAAATTGTTTTGGTATCATAACAAGATAGTGGTTTATGTACCATGATAGTGGGAAAATTTATATATATTTTTGCAGTGTATATTATTATTATTATGATGAGGGTGTACCCCATATCCCTGGATCAAGACTCGGGCCTCCAAGGGGAATTGCTACTACACCCCAAAACTACGCTATTTGTGGCTGGAGGGGGAGGGGGCAACGATGGATTTGGCCTTCCAATCCTTACCATAAATATTGCCAACTGTCGGACTTCTCCTTCCCTGAATATGTCCTCTAGCATAACAATAACATTATAAAATGTCTTAAGCCAGTGTCTAAACCTAGCTGAACATTCTCTTATCAGATGCTTTCTTGCTTTGATGGCAGCCAATTTCACAGTTTTGGCATAATGTGGATTCTGTTCTCCCTACTCTGGAAAGATGTTTCTTAAAACTTCCAATTCCTGTAATGGCCTCTATAACCAATCTCATCTCAGACCTTTTCAGTAGTAGAAAATTTTCTGTCAAGGTGGATATAAATTTTGGGAGCAATTCCTTTGTTTCCTGACATCTCACCTTCCTGTACTAATTTTGTTCCTCTCTCTTATTGCCCCAACCCCACATCGCCGCCTTCCCACAGCCCTGAGGAATGGGGATGAAAGGTTGGTTTTGAACCATAGTATCACGGCGGTGTCCCAGCCGTTACTGCTTCATCTGCCATTTCTTTATCCTTACTACCAACATTAAGGTGATTTGGCAGCATTCCAACTGTCTTTTTTTACAGCTCTTTACATTCTGAATAGTCTTTACACATGCTTGATTGTCAGTTAAGACGTACAAATTTTTCCTGTGCTTCCTTTTTCTGACAGTCTTCCAGTCGCTCTTTCTATTCTAAATATATCACCCTGAAAAAACATAGAAAGTGTTCCTAGATGATAACTAATTACCTCCTCGTCAACATTGGGAGTATCAAACTGCGAACAATCAGTATAACAGACTATCGAATTACTTTGATGGAGCAGCCCTTTCTCCTGCTCTACTTATTTCCTATCCTTTATGACAACCTGGAATGGCCTCTCCGCTTTTATTTTAGGGATAGAACTATCTTTTTGCATCGGCAGCTCCCTGCACGGAAGTAACGAGTTACAAAGAGTCGACATGGGAATTATTTCCCCATTTTGTATTCGCTGTCGTTAGGTCATTGACTATTTATCTGTAAGCCATATATTACTTTTTATTGCTTCCTCCTCTAGAAGATTTTCTTCGGATAAAAGTCCCAAGATAGGATCAATGGATGCCGTAGGGGTCCCATGATGTGCTGATGGCATTCTTACCTTTGCACCCTTATAAAAGGGGTAATGTGGCTCGCAATTCGAGTTCAATTGATTCAAACAACTATTTTCGGTCAGTGAGCTTTCCAATTTAGCTGGTGTCAATTATTACCTCTAGATATTTCACCTGTTTCTTCATCAGCTACTTCACTCTTTTCAAGAGCTAATCGCAGTTTATGTGACCATTTGAGTTTCGTCCAGCATGTTCTGTCCCAATTCAAAAAGGGTCCTTGTATGTTTTCCTCTCAATAGGGATGCTATATCATCCGTTTATGCCTGGCTATGTACGTATTGCTGCTTTAGAATTCATAAAACTATTCATGACCAAATTTCACGTATATTGGAACTTATATCCCTACCCTCTGCGAAAAACCTTTCTAAATAGTTTTTGATTTGTTGATTCTGTCTAAGATTACCTATCCCAGAGCATATTGGAATTCAATTTCTGAATAGTTAATCTAGTTTTGCCTCCTCCATAGCCAGTTCTATGGATTCAAAGGTAGCATTATCAAATGCTCATTCTATGTCAATGAATATGCCCAAGGCTTATTTTTTACGTCCTAAACCTTGCTCTACCATTAGGATGAGCAAGGGTAGTATTCTACCCTTAGGATACTCCTCCATCCCAGTCTCTTCAACGCCTCCCTCTTTACACCCTCTGAAAAAGTTCCCATTTCTCTTAAATCTTTCCTTACGATATCCTTATCCTTATAATTGATTTTAAAAAAAATGAAAAAGAACTTGTTCAAGCAAAAGTAAAGGCCATATTGAACTTAAGATCAACAGAAATAAACTCCTATGATAATTAAAACTCAAAACGACCAGAAATTACTGTTAAAGAGAAAGTAAAACCGAAAACGAACAGAAATTAAATAAACAATCATAGCAAACAAACATACAACAGGTAATAAGGATAAATATATTTTAAAACGAGTAAGGTTTAAATTGAATATGTAAATCAAGCCTATAACGAACAAAAATCACTACAAATAAAAGTTTGGCTACTGCTTCCTTTCCTAACTGTAAAAGTCTAAAGCCTACTGTGTCATTGGTGCTTCACGGAAAATGAATTATATTACAAATATTTTCTTTTGTACTTATTAGAAAATTGGAAAACAAATTGCAGTGAAATAAAATCTTGAACTGCTGAGCCTTCAGTAAATAATATTCAATCAAATTATTGAAGGCTGAGCCTTCTGCTTTCAATCCAATATTCAGTTTAATTGTATGTGTTCTTTCCAAGGACCGTATCTGTCATCCTTCATCCGCAGAACGTGACCTAGCCATTTCAAACTTTCCTTCATTATAGCCCTAGAAACCGAAATTGATCTACATTTTTCGTGCAGCCTACTGTTTGAAATACGGTCAGTCAGCTGAGTACCAAGAACAATCCGTAGGCAATTTTTCTGGAAAATATCTAGTAAATTTTCATCGGCTTTTCGGAGCACCCATGCTTCAGAGCCATATTTGACAACTATCATCACGTGTAGCTTCCAATATACTAATCTTGGTTTGCAGTCTTACCTTCCTATTCTTCCAAACTCTTTTTATTTGTGAAAAAACCGAGCCTTGACTATTCTACTTTTAACATCTTCACTGCTCCCACCGTCTTTACTAATAATGCTACCAAGGTAAGTGAAGCTGCCCACCTTATCAATCTCTTCGTTACCCAACGTCTTTCTGTCTTCACTTATTCCTGGCCTTGGTGACTTAGTCTTCTTAGCATTAATTTTCAAAACCTATTCTAGCACTTTGAACTCGCAAAACCTCTAAAAGCTCATTTATTTTGCTCACACTTTAATATGTTTAAATCATCAGCATAATCTAAGTCCAGGAGATTTTTTCCTCCCCATTTGATTTTGTGGTCTCCCATTGCCTTTCCTGTGCTCCTTAAGACAAAGTATAGATATAAAAATAGCGACAAAGACCACACTACCTTTCCATAGCAAACAAACTCAAAGTAGAAGCAATAGGGAATTTTTTTTCCAAGACGGTGGAATCCAATTAGGGGGATATTTCGGCCCTATGTCCAAGGGCCGTCTATATATATATATATATATATATATATATATATATATATATATATATATATATATATATATATATATATATATATATATATATATATATATATATATGGTTGAGGACACTCTTGTGGATGTTTTAGGTATGAAAATCTTTCGTTCCCCCTCTCCAAGGCCTTACTTTTCGCGCTAACTGAAATTAGAGACAGCTCAATACAAATGATTGACTGGCCCTTCTGGTCATATTATTCATATTTTGCAGATATTCAATCAATGGATTAGTTAATTATGAATTCTGTCATCTAACACGCTTCCAAATTATCAAATTTCTTTTTAATAAATTCTCTGAATAGGTTATTCAACGGTTTTGTTTATTTGATATCTGACATAGTACTTTCCAAATTTAAAAATTCTACTGTTATACATGTGTTCATCCACATTCTACATGCGGGAATCTTACATGTATTCTACATGTATGATAACCCCTGCGGGGGTTATGGATTCGATTCCAGAATGAAGGGGAATTGCCAGGGGGGAGGGGAGGCATTATTCTTCGGGGATTTCCCGCGGGGGAAAATTTTTCGAACATTTTAAAATTCAATCGCTGTTAGTCATTAATATGCAGGGGAGACTTTCTGTGATTGCGGAATTTCCCTAGAATTTTCTTTTTTTTTAGATCGCAGCACAGCGTAACGGGTAAGCTACTCCCAAATAAACCCCAAAACAATAGTGCCTCACTTCGAAAGCGGAAGTAATTAGCTTATAAATATTTGAAATACAGGGGTGTGGCTGAGTGTTCCCTCCTATGTTGTTGAAATATGAGCCAAGGTGGAAACAAAACTAAATGGTCATCAAACAGTTCGCGGTAACGAACTGTACTAAGGAGCGACCAGGCTGAATAGTAACCGAAATTTAAAAAATGGAATTTTGATACCAATAGTTACATCAAAAGAATCGCATTTTAATGCTGATTTTCAATATATAAGTTTCATCAAGATCAGTTATACCCATCAAAAGTTACGAGCCAGAGAAAATTTGCTTCATTTTAGAAAATAGGGGGAAACACCCCCTAACAGTCATACAATCTTAACAAAAATCACACCATCAGATTCAGCGTTTCAGAGAACCTTATTGTAGGAGTTTCATGCTACTATCTACAAAAATGTGGAATTTCGCATTTTTTGCCAGAAGACAGACCACGGATGCGTGTTTATTTGTTTTTTGTTTGTTTTTTTCCCAGGGGTGATTGTATTGACTGATCAGTCCTTGAATGTCGCGAGAGGGCTCATTCTAACGGAAATTAAAAGTTCTAGTGCCCTTTTTAAGTGACCAAAAAAATTGGAGGGCACCTAGGCCCCCTCACACGCTCATTTTTTCCCAAAAGTCAGCAGATCAAAATTCTGAGATAGCCATTTTATTCACCATAGTCGAAAAACCTAATAACTATGTCTTTGGTGACGACTTACTCCCCCGCAGTCCCCGTGTGAGGGCCTGCAAGTTGCAAACTTTGACCTGTGTTTACATATAGTAATGGTTACTAGGAAGTGTACAGACGTTTTCAGGGGGATTTTTTTGGTTTAGGGGGGAGATTTGAGGGGGGGGTACATGGGATGATATTTCCATGGAGAAACTTCTCATGGGGGAAGAGAATTTCAATGAAGGGGCGCAGGATTTTCTAGCATTATTTGAAAAAACAATGAAAAAATAAGTATGAAAAGTTTTTTGTACTGAAAGTAAGGAGCAGCATTAAAACTTAAAACGAACAAAAATTATTACGCATATGAGGGGTTTACCTCCTCGTTATACATCACTCTTTACGCTAAAGTATTTTTAGTAATTTCAACTATTTATTCTACGGCCTTTGTGATTCAGAGGTCATTCTTAAGGAATTAGGACAAATCTAAGCTTTAGTGTAAAGAGCGACGAAGGTTGAACCCTTCATATACGCAATAAAAACATACGAATATAGAAGTTCGTTACGTAAACTAATTCGTAAGTTACGTATATTTTTTACCAATGAAAATGTTTGTAAACAATTAAAAGTTCTAGTTGCTTTTTTAAGTAATCAAAAAGTTGGAGGGCAACTAGGCCTCCTCCCTCACTCATTTTTTCTCAAAATCTTCCGATTAATTGCAATTAATTAATATGCAAATTTTGTTTTAATTATTTATGTGTGGAGAGCCAAGATCAAAACATGCATTAATTCAAAAACGTCCAGAAATTAAATTAAAAAAAAATAAGTTTTTTTTTAAATGAAAGTAAGGAGCAACATTAAAACTTAAAACGAACAGAAATTACTCCGTATATGAAAGGGGCTTTTCCTCCTCAACGCCCCGCTCTTTACGCTAAAGTTTCTTACTGTTTTAAAAATAGAGTTGAGAGAAAGAGTCAAACTTTAGCGTAAAGAGTGAGGCGTTGAGGAGGGAAAGCCCCTTTCATATACGGAGTAATTTCTGTTCGTTTTAAGTTTTAATGTTGCTCCTTACTTTCATTTAAAAAACTTGTTTTTTTTTATTTAATCTAAATAAACGTTAGTAGAAGGCGATCTAGGCAGTCCAAAATCAATTCATGTAGATGTTCATCACGTAGATGAACAATTAATAAAAAGCCCTTCGTGAACCACTTGCTAACTATAAAAAAGGCAGTTTTTAGCTATTCAAACTGTGCATGTTAAGAATACAGTTTTTCACAATTCGATAAGGGAAAGGAGAGGGCATCAAAAACGGAATTCATCCTGAATATAACACTTGTCAAACACAAAAAGCATTAGTCTACGACTGAAAATATCTTCGAACCATTCGAATATAGTAATTTTACCATAAAATTTGGAGGAACCGAATCGCCACTTAAATTTGCCCTTTCCCCTTTTTATATAGGCCAATTCAGTTCAGAGCATTGGACAACAGCTCAGTCAGTCTATCCCCTTTTCTGTACGTAATGGCTATAATGACATAATTTTTAGTTTGTTGTATTCACAAAACTTTTATTTATTGAAAATTCTTAGTTGCTTGCAACTCAACTGGTAAAATGAAATGAATAAATCGGTTTATCAAAAGGGTGGTTTTATTTTAAAAGTGAAATGGAATCAATGAATTAGGTCGTTAGACAATAGCTTTATTTTACAGGTGAAATGAAATGAATGAATTGGTTTATTAAAAGAGTGGTTATATTTTACAAATGAAATGAAATGAATGAATCAGGTCGCTTAGGCGATAGCTATATTTTACAGGTGAAATGAAATGAATGAATTGGTTTATTAAAAGAGTGGTTTTATTTTACAAATGAAATGAAATGAATGAATCAGGTCGCTTAGGCGATAGCTATATTTTACAGGTGAAATGAAATGAATGAATTGGTTTATTAAAAGAGTGGTTTTATTTTACAAATGAAATGAAATGAATGAATCAGGTCGCTTAGGCGATAGCTATATTTTACAGGTGAAATGAAATGAATGAATTGGTTTATTAAAAGAGTGGTTTTATTTTACAAATAAAATGAAATGAATGAATCAGGTCGCTTAGGCAATAGCTATATTTTACAGGTGAAATGAAATGAATGAATTGGTTTATTAAAAGAGTGGTTATATTTTACAAATGAAATGAAATGAATGAATCAGGTCGCTTAGGCAATAGCTTTATTTTACAGGTGAAATGAAATGACTGAATCGATTTATTAAAAGAGTGGTCTTATTTTACAGGTGAAAAGAGAAGTTATCCTAATTTTAAGCATGCTGCTGAACAGTTCATTAAAGCCTTTCGGACCGGACAATTTGGAAAACTAATGTTGGATAGTGATCTAATGTAGCTTAATTATAACTATAGGCATATTAATTATGATATATATATATATATATATATATATATATATATATATATATATATATATATATATATATATATATATATATATATATATATATATATATATATATATATATGTTATATATATATATATATATATATATATATATATATATATATATATATATATATTTTAACTTATAATATTATGTATTATATATGTGTGTAATATAAAATTAAATATTAAATATGAGAATCACTAACTTTGCAAATCATCATCTAGTTTTTAAATACTTTTTCAATTACATTGTGCTTCCTCTATATTATCTTGACGATTTTAGCATCTTAGGCATAGGTACATTCTTGCCCTCAAAGGGGAAAAGAGAAGATCAAGACTTCCTAAATTAGACTGGAAAGATTGGCTTTTTACTTGGCTGCAGCCAAGGTCGTATCCAGGATTTGAGAGGGGGAGGGGGTATTCCCTGGAGGGGGACAAACAAAATTTGTTACGTGGATTGTTGTTACTTTTTTTAAAAAGCTTGAGTGGGGGAGTATTTCAAGCCGATCAACTCCCCTCCTGGATACAGTCCTGATTGCTGCTATTACTGCAACCATGAACTATTTCATTTACTGTTTTCATAATATTTTTGCCGCAAAGCAGTAAATATGGAAACCCCCATCACAAAATACGACTTCACGTCCTTTGTGTTTCTCCTTAATTATTACTTAATTAATATACGTACAAAGAGTGTGAGTAAAGTTATAGCTGGATCTAGAGGAGGCAAGTGCCCCAAGGGAACCTAACTCCAGCTTTGAGTAAATTATAAGAGCAGGAGCTGTTATCAACAAAAGAAATTATTAGCGCCATCTAGCGTTTGGCGACACTTGGCATACACTCTACTTCGTAGAAAATGAACTACTATGTTCCTAAGTACTGCTTAAGCTGGAGTACTTTAAGAAATAAAATGAACTACATGTTTCTAAGTACTCCTTAAGCTATTTACCTTAAGGAGTACTTTAAGAAATAAAATGAGTTATTGTTATTTGGCACGTTCCAAATTTTGACTGGTTAATGCCTCTGACATCCTTTACGTTTTCAGAAATACGAAATTAAATATTCGTTTTCAACTCAAAGCTGGTGGAAAATAGTTTTTATTACAAAAGACCTTTCAGAATTAAGCAAAAAACTTTAAACAAAATTATTTTAAAACAGATACGTATGCTTGAAAATTGTGGAGGGAGGAAATAAAAAAGGCAAACTGTATTAAGAAATATAAGAAACTGTAGAGGGGGACCCGATATCCTTGGTTCCTTATCGTCGGATGAGTCTCTCAAAGAAAAAGCGCTCATTAAGGAATTCGCTCAGAGCAACAGTTATCATTGAAAGTTAGTGAGAATTTGTGGTTTTTGTGTGAAATTGTATTGAAAAGACAGTATAAAAGTGTGTCGACAGGATATTCAATCAAAGCAGGTAGCACCTAAGGGAACTCCCAAAGTTTCAAAACTGATTAAGCTACACTCTTTTTGAGCGGACTCTTGTGTAGGTACGCTGGACATTTTTAGGGACTGCTTTTCCTAAACCTTAAAAAGAAAATATTGCTCTGTTAAATCGAGAAACAACATTCACACCTTCTAATGATTTTCTTTCTCATTAAGACTTAATATCTATATCTTCAGCACATAATTAGAGAATCTAAATTGTTCTTCTAACATTTCTGGGAACATAGGCATCACTTTTTAGCTTTCTGTCGTTTATTCGGACCTCTTACCAAGCTACATATGGCAGAGATTTTCTCAATGTCAAAGGGAATGTGAAACCTACAAGAGCTGTAAAGCATGCTGGCTATTTAAGATGTAAGGCTCTCCGAAAATGTTCAGAGACGAGCAACAAAGTACGGGAAAAGCCTAAACTCAGCTTTTTTTCTAACTTCAAGTTTTTATTTCAACATTCACAAATAAATAAATAAAATACAACACTTTCGCGCTGGGGAAAACCTATGAGGGTTTGTATTCGCGCGAAAGTCCACATATCTTCTTACCTATAATAAAAAATCCAATCTCTCTTATTCATTAATACACATACTCTCCCTCCCCCCTTTCATTCCTCCCAACCTAATCTTAACCCCCCCCCCTGCCCACCCTTACCTCCCAAAACCCATCCTTCCTCCCTTAATCACCCTGCCACCCATAATAAAATTCAACAATTATCCCCAAAAAAATAATCTTTTAATTTCTTTTTAAACTGAGGTACGTGTTCCGCCGCCCTAATGCTCACTGGTAGTTCATTCCATACACTTGGACCCAGGTGTTTCATTGAGAATGAAGATCGGGTATCATGACGTAAATCCACAACTATATCACTACTATGCCTTGTTCTATAATTATGCAGATGACTCTTTGTTTGCTAAAAACTCTTAAAGACATCCGGGGCTAGGCCATTCATACACTGAAACACAAATACAGCAGCCTGGTAATCTCTTATCTGACCGATATTAAGGAGCTTCAGCGATATTAAGCAAGCACAGGTGTCATGCACATCCTGGACATATCTACCTATTGTTCTAACAGTTTTATTTTGTAGACTTTGCACTCTTCTATAGTTGGATAAGAAGTTGCTACGCTATAGGAGGCAGCCCTAGGAGATATATGGATAAACCAACGAATAATAAATAGTTAGAAGTATCCTCTGTGGGAGAAAGTGCTGTAGACGCCGAAGTATGCTTACCCCACGGGCGATTTTTGATGAAATAGCGTCACTGTGACATTTCCATGACAGGTGGTAATCCAGATAAAAAACCAAGATAGCGGAGATGATAAACTTGCTGAATTGGTTTACCACATAAAGTTACGAGTCCATGCGCATCTAGCGGTGTACCAACTCTGCAGAACGTCATTAAAAATGTCTTGCGCACATTTACGCACAATAGACTTAATGAGGTAAAGACCTCTAGCCTTTCCAGTGCAAGATTGGCTTTTCTCACAAGACCCTCCACAGATGAGGCAAATACAGTTAAAACGGTATCATCAGGAAACGAGGTAAGACACATCTTTCAGGTAAAAACGCACGAGATTAACATAGATAAGGTAAAGAAGTGGACCCAACACTGAACCTTGTAGTACTCCAGACATCACTGGAAATGCTGCTGAGTTCACATCACTCCAGACTACTTTGAGAGATATTCCTGTGAGACAGCTATCAAACCATTTCAGGGACTTTCCGTGGACAACTAACGACTCCATCCGACTTAGTAGCGTTTGAAATTCAACTGTATCGAATGCTTTGCGAATATCAATAAATATATATCGTCGTCGAGTGCCCTTTGTGAAATCCGAATTGGGTATCACTCAGTACACTATTAGCCTGTAGGAAGCCATATAGACGATTATGAAACACTTTTTCTAGTAGTTTAGAAAACAATGGGAGAATAGAAATCGGTCTCCAATTCTCAATTTCCTTTTTAGGGCCACCTTTATGAAGTGGTATCACTTTCGCAACTTTTAGCTGATCAGGAAAACTGCCCCTTTCAAGTGACACATTAATGATGAAGAGCAAGCACGGTAGTATATAATGCATTATTGCTTTAAACGCTCGAAGAGATAAATCGTCTACTCCAGCAGAATTTGATTTAAGAGATTTTAACTATTTTAAGTAGTTCATCACGTGTACACGGATCAAACGCTAATTCAAAACTCTCGCCTCTATTATCACATATTATATGTTCTTGAACCTGTTGAAATCTATTTTTTACACTATTTTGCACTTCACAACCAATATTAGAGAATAAACTACCAAACTTATTTACAATTCTACTCTTATCTTCATGGACAAAGCCCATGAAGTGGAACTTCATCCCCCCTCCAGTATCAGCATTCCTCTCAGTCACTTCTTTAATCAGTATCCAGGTTTCTTTCATATTTCCTTTACTATTTGAAAACTTTATATCATAATACTCAGCCATTGCTTTGCGACGTAATTTATTCACTAAATTGCGTTGCTTTTTAAACAATTTAAATGAAGCATCACTTTTATCATGTAGATATCCTTGATAAAGCTCCCTCCTTCGCTTTCTCTCTTCCAGTATATCACTTGTTATCCATGGCTTACGGAATTCCTGTTTCTTCACTTTCATTTTCTTAATGGGACATGCATTATTATAAATAGGTAAAATAATAGTCATCAGATTATAAAGTGCTCTCGTAGGGGATTCTTCTTCAGAAAATGTCCAATCGATGACACTAACTTCCTCCACAAACTTCCGAAGATTTTCTTTTTTCGTCAACCTTGTCTTTATTTTCTTTTTATTGGGTCTACCTAAGTGACACTTAAAAAACCAACCAAAGGAAGATGGTCAGAACCAGGGAAAGTCACAACATCAGCATAACAAAGCTTCAAATCAGCAGAACGAACGAAAATGTTATCAATTAGGGTTGAACTCTGTCCAGTAATTCTCGTAGGTCACTGACAAGCGGGTATAGATCATTCCATATCATAAAATTTGAAAAATCAACATTATAACTAGATAAATCCAACAGGTTAAAGGTAAAATCACCCATAACAATATGACTTGCTCCAAACGGTACTTTCGATATCAGCTGACTCATTTCTTCCACGAAATCATCCAAGTGAGGACTGGGCGGCTTATACACCATACTAATTATATTCTTTTTTCCATCAAATCAAATTTCAATTGAAAAAACTTCAACCTTACCTTTCGTCCATATACCAAGATCATCCCTTTCCTGATACTTCAACCCATTCTTTACAAAGAAACCAACACCACCACGACCCATCAATGCTCGGTTCTTGATGCAAAGATCATAACCTGGAAATGAATACAGAGGGATCGACTGGTTTGAGCTAAGAAAAGAAGAAGAAAATTTATCAATTAATTCTAAAATATCTAGGTAACTCGTAGTTACGTGGACATTCCAAGAACATAGTTGCAGAATCCTTTCATTTACATCTTGATTATACGGTAGCCGAATATAATCACTCTGTCTCATAGGCTTTAGCTCAACACGCGTTATACCATCATCACCAGCAATACCTCTCGATAAATAATACTAAAGACTAAAACGATCTTGATCAGACGTTGCCATTTTTCACATAAAAAAGGACAAAAAGTAAAACTTCAGTATAAACAGGAAAAAAAACAGAGGAAGAAGAGTAAACAGGGAAGACAGATAAATCACGGGGATAAGAAAAGATAATAATGAATCTAAATAATAAATTAAACATAAATATGCGTAAAAAATGCGAAAAAAATACCGTTAAAAAAGAATAATAGAAAAGAAATAAAGAAGAATGGAAGAAAAACAGTTTTAATACGCATAAATCGAAAATGCTATATGAGGTCGGTTTCGCGCACAAAAATACGGCCTTGATCGGACCACACACTGCGAATTCCGAACTTATCTCTTAAGGCGCTCAGAAGATCACGCTGTCGTTTAGTAAGATTCTCGGCAACAAACAATCCCGAGCCAATAAGCTGCTTCTTTGCTTTAAATACATGGCGGGATCAAAATTTCTTTTGATCGAAACTGAACGAGGACAGGGGCAACTTTATCTGGTATTTGAGCAATATTTGAACCAACACTAAATCGCTTAACACTAACTATGTCTGAAACCGCAATATTAGTTAGGCCCATCTTTACAAACAATACGTGTTTTATAGCATCACCAACACTTTGTGAAGAAATCTGTTTGACACCGTTGACTAGTAGGGAATCATTTCTCTCTTCCTGCTCTATGTCATCTAGTTTCAGCTCAATCTGATTAATACGATTTTGTAGTAATTCAGTCATATGCATTCAGGTTTTCAGATGTTTTTCGATTAATTCAAATCCGGGCTGAAACTCAATGTTTACTGCATCATAAATTTCAGAAAAGATCGTTTCAACCGGAAATTTAGCATGAATATTAGCTGTAGTTTGGAATGTCAAATCTTTAGGCTTTTCAGCAATTGTTTCTTGATTTCTTCAGCTAGATTTGACTTTGTAGCCGCAAGTTCATTCTCTGTAGTGGCCACTAGGCTACGGAGACTAGCGGCGGGAATCGAAAGCTGGCTATACGTTACCGAATATTGCCCTTTCTTTAGAAACTGCCGGTAAACATCAGGATGATTTTTTAGCCCATCAAACGCATAATTTACACCCTTAGTTTTCTTTGTTGATGCTTCCTTCTCATTATCATTAAAACTAAGAAGATTAGCGACTGATACAAGCTGACGATCGTGTTTTTCGCCGTAGCAAAAAACAACAAATTTTCAGTCTCCGGTATTCGTCGTCATTACCTTTAGGATTCGAACTGGCCGGAGGGGATATCCCGCAAATTTGGCTAGGAATAAACCACCGATTTTAATGTTCGCAGGATTCATGCCTTATAATTGAAAGATTATAAATTGAAAGAAACATATCTTTCTGTGAGGGCCAAGCCTCACTAATGTATCCAAGTGAACAATCAGTCCAAACTGTGCGAGGTCGGCCCAACTGCTAATGCTTCTTGACACTAAACAATGTAATTAACACCCAGGTAAATTATATCTCATTTTCTCTACACACCACATTTGGCTATCGTATCTAATTTTCTCAATTTAAAATGCCAAAAATCTGATTGTGTGATAGATTCAATTATCACATTGCACAATTTCTGTAGTCACTGAATTAATTCATGGTTAAGGAATCAATTTCAAACAATTCAAAAGTTCAAACAGGTGTAATCCCTTTGAGAGCTAGTTCAATAATGATTGAACTTTATATGAGGACCGCTTCAAGCGACTAAAACTACCTACTCTCGTCTACCGACGCATGCGTAACGATATGATGTTAATTTAAAAACTAAAAAAAAAAAAATACTTCCTTCATTGGCAGTCATAGTACCAGCCATCATCACACAAGAGGAAACTTAAAGAAGCTGCCAAAGCTAAGCACCCGATCGAGAATCCGGTAAATATGCTTCTCAAGAAAAGTAATAAGCCACTGGAAAGAGTGGAAGGACTCAACTGTCAGCGCTCCCTCCATCCAGTATTTCAAATACCAGCTTGACAAAGTATACGAGAAGAGGGAGTAGAGGTTCGACTGCTAGTCATCAATTTAACTTCGACTGCATTTTGATTTTAGATAATCCATGAAAATAAAAAGTGCTGGTTAACTTCCCCTTACGGACAAATTTCAGCTCTAAAATCTGTTGTATTATAAGTTAATCATTTCAAAAAATAATTTTCTTTGAAATTTTGACTTTATAATCAAGTCGAGGAGGCATTGCTATATTTTCTTTGGACTATTTTGAGTAAAATGGTTATCTCAAAATTTCATTTGGATGCATTTGGCAAAAAAGAGTATACAGGGGGGGGATTATTTGCCCTCCATCACGTTTGACTCTTAAAGGGAACTAAGAATTCCAATTTTCAAGCAAATGAGCCTCCTCTTAACTTTGTACCACCATCTCTTCAATAAAAATCTTGATAAATAAAACTTACAACACTTGCCCCCTGGCTCTGGTTTTTTTTTTCAATCCCAGAAGCCTTTTTATATGATCTTTGAACTATTTTTAATAAAATTCCTACATCAAAATTTCTATTAGATTGATTTCGAGAAAATACGACGTGTGTGTTGGAGAGGGGGGGGGGGCTGGCTGCCTTCAAATCACTTTGACTCTTAAAAAGAGCACTAGAACTTTTGAATTCCAATCCAATGAGCTCCCTCGAATTTTATATGATCAGCCTTTCAATAAAATCCTTATATACTCCCAGGGCATAACTTAGAACTCGTGCCCTGAGGGCTATGGGGGTTGTCATCCTCAAAGGCATAATTTCTAGACCTCTCAACTAAGCTGAACGAAATTACTATCTTAAAATTTTAATTGGAGTGTTTGGGGAAATGATGGGCGTGGGGAGGGAGGGGTGTATTTGCCTTCCGTTCACTTTCTACTATTAAAAAGAGCACTAGCCCTCTCAATTTCAAATTAAATGAGTCCCTTTCGGAGTTTCTGCGACAACTTCTAAGCGAAGTGCCCTGTTCTAAAAACAAACCAAAAAAATATAAATAAATAAAATAATACATCGTGCCTACATTGTCATAATTTCGTCAGTGCTATTGCAACCATAGGCAGGGCTGTTGCCCACCTCTGATTCCAGTGGCTTATGACTCTTCTTGAGAAGTAAATTCTCAATAAAATCGGAAGTTTTTCTTCTGAAGTTTGTAAGTCAGCAGTATATTGCTGCGCATGCGTCTGTAGTCAAGGGTAAGTAGCTTGAGTCGCTCGTGGTGGTCCTACTACCAAGCTGAGTTTAGGCTTTTCCGTACTTCGCTGCTCGCCTTTGAATATTTTCAGAGAGTCTTACACCTTGCCGTAAGAGGGACCAGTAAGGAACATGCCAAAATCGGGATGGGTTCTAACAAGAGCTCGAAAAGTTTTATCAATATTGTTGTCCCTTGGCTACTGATGGTCCGTTTCAACAGGTCAAGGATTGAATTTGCTCGGGAAACATGCAGAACGAGGCTGTGGATCGTCAACTTTCGTCAATGGTGACACAAAGGTTCCGTTCTTTCTATCTATTCTCTAGATGCCCCTTTATTTTAGTGATAGGATTGAAAATTGAGTCGGTAGCCATTAGGTTGACCCAAGTATTCTTTGGACCCAACTTGTGTTTTCCCGTATTCTTTGCTGAATGCTAAAGAAAGGCTAGTTTTTTTTGTAAAACCTAAATTTTCTGTGCCGAACTCTTCAATTCTAACTGTTTTCGCTGCCTTGCAAGGCAAATAAAACTGAAAACCTATTCCAATTTCTAAACTCATTCTGTTAATGAACAAGCGAAGAATACTTTATTTCCACCAAGGAATTTATACAATAATAAAGCTTACATTTCACATTTACAGTTTTTATACAAAAAAAAAAATTCCATCAAGAAATAAATCTAAAATATCAAAAGCATAAAAGAATAAACGCCGATACTAAAGGATTGCACAGCGATAAATTGGCTTTCAAAAGCAAAATTCAGAATTTTTTTCGTGATTATACTTCATTGCTTTTAGGGAAGCCATTTAAAAGATGCTTTCAACCAGGGCCGTATCCAGGAGGGGTACCTGGTTTGAACCTCTCCCCCCCTCCGAAATTTTGGGATGGCTTGTAAATCGTGACAAAAATGCGAGTAAACTGATTTTTAATATATTTTTAAAGTTTTTTGTCCCCCCTCCCGCCAAACAAAAATCCTGGATATGTTCTTGCTTACAACAGAATATAGGCCTACACAACATAGTGACAATTTTTTTATATGGGTATCGCACCATTTTTTACCCGTCTTCCCTGCTGGACGAATGCTATTTTTTTAATTTCAAAAGGTTTTTATTTTTCGATTTTTTTTTAATTTTATTCCAAATGCGTGATCTATGATAAGAGGGATTATAATTGTACAAAGACTAGCTAAGGAGCTGATTGATTACTTTTTTTTATAATTGGTTGAGAAATTAAAGTACTAAGGACATCAAAATGAAAACATTTTTTGTATCCTGAAATCATTCTAGTATTTTCATACCTAAAAACGCCTTTTTCTAAGATTAATTTCAGAGGGGGGTCAAAATGTTTTCACCAGTATTGCCACATTGAACCATTAAATATAAAAGCAAAACTAATCATTTAAATTTGACAACGCTTTTCGTCCATAAAAATTCATGCATCAACAATCCGTGGATTCCGAAAGACAACTACACATTCAAAAGGAACCAACAAATTCTTAAGTTGTTTGGTACCACATATTTTCAGCCTATTTTTGGCCGATTTATCACCCACGTTTTCTCCTAAGTTTGGCAACCACTGCTACCAAAAGAAATAGATAACTACCAAGTTGGAGCCAGGAGTTTTGTACGGCGGGGAGGGGGAAGGTACAAAAATAACTTTACAAATGCTTCAACGATTTATTTTATATGCATTTATATTCTTTTTGTTGATTCAGGAAAAAATTTTCCTGGGGGAGGGGGTCACACACCAGTCCCCTAGGTCCAGCGTTGATAACCAAATATGCAGATCTTTTTCATTAAAATTTGAATTATTATTTTTCCTAATTATAATCAATTCAGTTTTTACTTGACCAATTCAGACAGTCAGATTAGGTCTTCACTGCCCTTGGTACTTTAAAATATATCTGTTGTTTTGTTAGATAGCAAAAGAATACAACTTGTATGGAATGGGCTATCCTTAAGACGTGTATCCTGAGATATATTGAGTGAAATCAGGGGGTCAAAATTTACCTCTCCAGGAAGCGTTGCGTTGCCATTTATATGAGTAAAGTAAAAGAATAAATCACAAAAAAAATAAGTTAACTGTTAATAACACTTTTATATACACATCGAAATCACTGGTAGCATATCTAGCAAAACTAAATTATAATTCACATAACTGTCTAACTTTTAACTTCAATTCCAGGCTCGGAACTATTTCCCCATGATCACTCTTTTTATTGTGTATAAAACTTATGATCTATGTAATTGTTACTAAAAAAAAGTTTTTGCTTATGAAACTAAAATTATTTACTCGGTTTAATTTTTCGTATGCCTTAGCCTATATAACCGACCATAGCCTAGCTCCACGGGTTTGAAGATACATAGAAATTATACTTATAATATTCACAGAACATCATTCAGAGGTTATTTGTATACCGAAGCGTATGCTGGGGGACACATGAGCCCTCTCCTCTCATTTTGTAATAAATCTTACGGTTTACCACAAAACGGTCCATGTTTTCCATATATTTTACACATAATTGACTTTTCACTCGTTTTATTTACTTACAAGGCCACATCCAGGAGTTTTCTGAAGGGGGAGGGGGTTATTTTTCTTCGAGGGGAGTGGGGTAGAAAAAACTTTACAAAACGCCACAAAATTTGTTAAAACGCAGTTTAGATACATTTTTACGAGTCGAAAAAATTTCGGAGAGGGTTCAAACTCTATACCCCCTCCTCTTGGATATGGCCTTGCTTCCTATTTTAGTCAGTGCATCATACTGAAAATATTTTTCGCGAGTTTCAACAAAGAGAAATAGAAAGTTCACTTCTATATCTTAAAACTCAAAAAATTTTCTTCTTTTTACAGAAAACTAAAAGACTTGAAATTCCACATAGAAATCAATTAAAATTTTAAAAATGCAGGGTTTTTTGGCTTCTTTTTTGGCATATGTTTAAAGATTAGTTTACGAAATAAGTCACAGGCGTGCGCCGCTTTTACTGAATCATACTTTTTACAACAAAATTATTAAAAAGTAATATATCTTGTTCCCTTTAGTTTCAATCTTAAATACAGAATAAGTCACCCGTTCCTGGGGCAACTTATAAAGATATACTGAAATCAAAATTCAAGCCGTTTTTTGTACTGTTTACTAAAAAAAAGTTTTAGTTGTGATTTTTTTAAATAGTAAAAAAACTGAACTATCCCCTATATTCCCTCTCTATATCGTTTTGGCGTACTTTTATTGAAAATGCCTTTTATTTGTATTGCTGTTGAAAAGAAATGAAAAAACTTCCCGTCAGATCCACACTCCCTATTTTGAAAAATAATTTTTTTAAGGTATACCCCCTATTCTTAGACTTAAAAATACATTTTGACCCCCCACCCCCTCGCCCCTCTAAATTCTCTGTGAAGCTCTGTACTCTGTGTGTTCTTTTAGCTTTAAAGTGTTAAGAATTAAGCATAGATCATGGGGAAAAACTGTCTAGAGATCTTCATTCAAGACGCGCACTTTCACTGCAGTTTATCTCCACTCAAGTTTGTCTTCGTGATAAGTTTTTAGCTCCATCTCTTTCCTGCCCTTCTTTCCACCATTCCTAAAAGAAAAAAAACAAGTTTTATTAGAGATGCAATACTCTTTTTTGCCTGATTGGGAAAATTCAAAATCTATGATCTTTCAAAATATGAGTAGATTGGATGGTAGTAGGTAAGGGCAAAGTACAAATAAGAGTGAATCTAATGATAGCTTCGACAAAAAGCCGTCGATGCAATGTAGCTTTTGGCGTTTCTTCATGTTTTTTTAGTGAAATAAGTAGGGTAAAATTAGTCTAACTGACAACATGAGTGTAGGAATGAGTGTCTAGTCTCAATATCCGAAAAACACAATTACGAAGCTTGAAAAAATGCCAAGAAGCGCAAAATGCTAGATGGTGCTAGTTTTTATGTCAACACTAGGGCCAGATTCCGCTCTTATAAGTTGTCTATATTCTTTGGATAAGGGTGAGAATTCTGGAAAATTCACAAATTATGATTGTCCAAAATAATAGTAGAGGGTTGCAGCTGAGGGTGAAAATTTGATATTGGTATTATGATTTATGCCGTTTTTTAGAGGTCTGCTTCTTGATTTACAAAGTAATTATAGAGCTTTCAGTGGCTGTGGGTACATCAATAAAGGGTGAGAAAAATTTGCTCTCATTCATTATAGGCCTTTTCTGCTAAACATATTAAAAGTGATTAACAATCGCGACAAGAGATTTATTCATCAACAATTGTACATCAGCAATGTTTCTCGTGAGAGCATAAATTTTTATTTTTGTCGGAAATTTTCATTCGAATTTTATTGTCGAATACTTATTGTAAATTTTATTATCGAATTTTTATTATCGAAAAAATGGCGATATTTTCCTAGTCAGTTGAACACTGTTTTATTATTTTCTATTAGACTCGTTGTTTACTCTGGTTATCTTCATTGTCAACGCAAATTTTCACTCTTTCAATTCTGAAAAATTGAGTTCTGCACCGACAAATTTGGCCCATGTCCTTTGGAGAGGATAGGGGTAGAAAATTTAAAATTATCTTCTTGTGTCTTACTTTAGGCGAGAAATCATGCTAATAATAAACCCAACCATCTTTATGGCCAAGTAAATGTTTTTCTCTTCGAAAATTACAAGACCAAAAAAGTTTTCCTCATGATATTCTGCATCATTTTCATCAACAAAATCTTTGCTGCTTTCTAGAACACAGTTGTTAGTCAACAATGTCTCAGGAGAATGAGATTGCTGACCAATGTTGACCAACAACGTTGCCAGAAAAGGCCTTGTAACTACATAGAAAAACACCACTAAGCCGTTTAACAGGTTTGTTAGAAATGTGAAAAAAGAATGATGGAGATCATCCATGTGGGTGATCGTGTATGATCGTACCTAGAAGGAAACAGTACGTTCGATTTGCAGTCCAATTCTCTATCTAAATATTATTTTCGTCGCAAACATCGACAAAATTGTCTGAAAAAAAAAATGTTCTCTATAAAATTGAATAAAAGGACACGCATTCAATAAAAGAAACTAAGCTTGATCGAGTTTTGTGATGTATGATCGTTTTAGTGTGTTAGTGATACTTTTGTCGAATAAGCCACGTTTTACTAACAAACAAGACTAAAAATTCAATAGATACCGAGGCTCGTTGGTGTTTCCATCTGTTGACTCTTTTTCTACATCAAGGCGGGTAGCTCGCCCAACCCTTTCTTGACTCTATTTCTTTGAACATCAGGACAGGTAGCTCCCTTACCTTAGACCCACCTGTGCCGCCAGAGGCGCCCAGGGCATCCACGAAACTTCGCCAATCTTTTCTGAATTGGGCAGCTGCGTTCTTCCCAATCGTGTTAGAGAGAAGCATGGCCACTACGCAGATCAGACTGGTATGTTCGTCGCAAAGTGTTCCAAGGTCTTCCCCGTCTTCGACTTCCGTTTGGGCGCCAAAGGATTGGGTATCTCCTCCAATCCTTCATTTATTTCGTGCGAACTAGGGTAGGTGTTTAGATATTATCAGCAGCAATACCAGCTACACCGTAGTCATGTCTGTCGACAAAGAGCCAGGTTTTATGACTGGAATTTTTCTTAATTTTAGCGTTACACCTGCGTTTCAGAACCAAACAATTAAAATGGCAAAAAATGGTTTGGAAAGCTTATTCCAACACTAATTCATTCCCAACTATGTATCTTTCATCCAGAGGACGTGTCGTAGCTACCTCAAACTTTCTCTCATTATAGCCCTAGTAAGCTGGATTGAACTACATTTTTATCACAGCTTTTTCAACATGTTTATTTTGTCTGTACGACTCCTCTTACAGATGGAAAAAAATGCTATTTTGAGCTTCCATCTTCTCTGCTTTCAAAAAATTATGCCTTAATTCTCAACTCCGATGGGCCAATCTAAAGTTGAAGCTGAACTATGCCCGGCCCGAGAAATTATGAACGACGTGCATTAGTGAGGATTTTACTGCGCATAATTTTATTCCATCGTCAAGTTTGACTGTAATGTGGCCCTGGCATAATAAAGGCCTTACCAAGATTGAGATCAGGCTGAAAAATGCGCAAATCATGTAATGAAGTGGCAGAAACATAGATATACCTGTATTCATGATGTCTAAGAAATGCAAAAGAAGAACTATTTATAAATCGGCTATACCAGAATTCAGACGCTTTAAGCGCAAAACTAAACTTTCGGAAATTATTCATAGAAGTGGGAAATTAAAGTTTGGGGGGGAAGAACTTTATTAAAATTTAGATTTTCTTAAAGGTTTAAGGTTACTATCTGGTTCAAGCTGTAAAATTTGATCCCCCCCCTCCAAAAGTGTTTGTCCGATCCGTAAAGTGGGCGTCGAGGAGGGGACAACCTCTTTCATATACGGAATAATTTCTGTTCGTTTTAAGTTTTAATGTCGCTCCTTACTTGCAGTTGAAAAAACTTGCTTTTTTATTTGATTAATAATAAGGATAGTCGATGTAGAGAAGATGTCAAAAGTAGAATAGCCAAAACCCAAAGTGTTTTTTCATAGTTGAAAAAAGTTTTAAGAATAGGAAGATAAAGCCTGCCAAGATTAGAATATTGGAAGCAGGCGTGATCACGGTGGTCAAGAATGATTCCGAAGCTTAGTTCCTCCTAAAAACGGAGGAGGATTTGTTTGATACTTCCAGAGGAATTTTCTTGATTCCTCTCAAGAGAGGGGCTTAGAATATATGGGATGGAAGAGGCGTGTGCCTGTCAGTTTTGCGCTCAGGTGACTTGGAGGTCAAAATTGTTAGTAGCAGTGGTTGGTACTTTAGAAATTTAGAGTCTGACAGCAAAATTTTTGTCAGTTTATCCTTAAGTAAGTTTTATATGATTGATACGAATTCGACAATGTTTTTCTTCTAGCCTGTGATTTTGTTTTATCACCCACCCTGTTTGTGTTTTTGCCGTTAATCGCATAAAGTTCATTTTAGTTCTTGAACCTGGATTCTTTTCTTTTTCCTCTGTGTAAAATTTTTGTTGACCATTTTTATGCTTGTTTAGTGTTTCTTTTACTTTTGTCTTGATTTATTATATGTTTCTTTGTTTCAGT
Source organism: Artemia franciscana (assembly GCF_032884065.1). Taxonomy (NCBI): domain Eukaryota; kingdom Metazoa; phylum Arthropoda; class Branchiopoda; order Anostraca; family Artemiidae; genus Artemia; species Artemia franciscana. The sequence goes on from NC_088873.1 coordinate 40,559,211, forward strand.
TTTTCTTTTTAGATATATCAAAATTTAGAAGCGAATTCGGCTCTATTAGACCTTATGATAGCCTTTTGAAAATAAATATTATCTTATATTATGAATGTTTCAAATTGGAAAAAAGGCGACTCAGAGACAATCCATAAAAATTCAAAAGAACCTGGTCTTACTTTTGGCTTGCTCCTTTCTTCTTAAGAAGTGGAACTTTGGGTTTAGCCGTAGCTGACATTTCCATTTTCTTCTGCTTTTTCATTAATGAATGCTTGCTATTGACTAATTTTCTCTCCCCATTTTTCTTCTTCTTCCTCTCCTTGATTGGCAAATTTGGAATTGGTGCAACTCCTTCAGCGGCGAAGACTATCTTTGGATCGGAGCAGTCAAAAGACTTGAATTTTTTTACAGCGTTTCGAATAGCCTGAAATTAGATTTAGTTGTAATCATGGATACATGACGATTAAGACATTAATTTTTACTAAGGGGAAATAAGACTCAGGATAAGTTTCAGTATTTCTTCATTGAATTCAATGATCACCAAGAGTTGGTTTGAAGGTTTGAGATACACCTCCTCCCCTTTAACAAAACTGTCCCTTAAAGTTTGAGCTCTATCCCTCAGACGTGAGACAAGATTTGAATTTACTCTAATTTACTTAGTTTTAATTAATTTACTTATTTCATTTACTTAATATTAATTGATTTAATTTACTTAAATTTACTTAAGATTTAATTTACAAAGATTTGAAGCAAATTTACTATGACTTTGCAAAACTCCTTCATGAAGAAAAAGATGCTCTTTAATAATATATTTACACGTATCACCCATATCTAAATAGTTTAATACCAATTTTTTCCCCGCAGAAACAAGTTTTTCCCCAAAAAAGAATTTACTCTACGTATTTTAATTTTCGCCGATTGAAACAAAACCTAGTATTGAACTCAGAATTCTGACTCTGGATTGAAAGTCTAATGCTCAAATATCTCAGATAGCCGGGCTTGCTATCTGGTTTACACAGAGGTGCCATTTGGGGGGGGGGGGAGGCAGAGGGGGCAAATGCCCACCCCAGATTTTCCAGGGGGCCCAAGCTTCCACCAAAAAGGGCCCTTTGCCGGCCATAATAATAACACTATTTGCTATTAACCATTGTAAACTTTGAAAGCAGGTTAGATACATAATTAAATTCTCAAGTTCTGTCAAATGCCCATTTCCTAGATGATTATATTAATGTTATAAATTCTGAATATTTGCAGTAATTCCTCTAAGTTCATAGACTAAAATAGGTCAGTTCCTGGCCTATCATTCCTTGATGGAATCGTTCCTTGTTATCTTCCAATTGCACTAAATAGAAGCAATTATGCGAGCAACGAAATCGCTGTTTCAGCAGCTCCATGCCGTCACCATCGACTTGGTTATTTCTCGATCGCGCACCCTGATTCAGGCCACAAGAAGCAGACTCACCAACCTGCGTTCAGATGCTTCATTTGTATCGTTTTTCAAGAAGGCTAAAGAGTTTGCATCAGAACTCAAAATTGAAGTACCTGCTGTGAATGGACCCGATACTAGACCCTCCTCTGTTCGTCAGAAAGGACGACCTTGAAGAACTCAAAAGATCACTAAGCATCGGAAACAATTTGTGACAACTTTGACACTAGGAAAGAATTTCATCGAATCTGGAAATTGGACTACTACTTTGGCGGATGAAATGAAGCAAGAATACTTCAAAACTTTTGACCGTCTACTAGCCGAATTTGACAGAAGGTTCACAGATAACTTTCCAGTGCTGAGTACGCTCGAAGCCTTGGATCCAAGCTCAACCAAGTTTATGGACACAGAGCTGCTCAAGCGTTTCTCTTCTCTTTACTGCAAGCTGGATATCAACAGCATTTTTCTCGAATATCAAGCTAGTATTGCCAAGCGTTTCTTGCTCAGTGAGGAGAAAAAGCCTGAAAACTTCCTAGACATTGTTGACCATCTTCAGGCATTACCAGTGGCTTACTCAGAAGTAATTAAAGTACTTCGTATTGCTGCCACACTTCCTGAGACAACAGCAAGCAATGAGTGTTTGTTTTCTAGCCTAGAAATAGTGAAAAACTACCTGCAGTCTACAACAGGAGATGATTGCCTCAGTCACCTCCTTTTGATATTTGCAGAGAAGGATTTAGTAAAAAATTTGGACTACAACCAGCTTGTTGACAATTTTGCAAAGATGAAAGCTCGGCGGTTCCCCTTGTTACCTTGAATGTTGTTATATATTTTTTTTTTATCTTGTTATCTTTTTCCTTTTTGCAAATATATTTGATCTGGAAGATTTCTGCTGAAGGAAAACTGAGATTTTGGTTACAACCCTCAGCATAACAACGAAGGTTACTTTCACCGACGTATTGTTTACTTAAATAAGAAAGTTTCTTGCTGAGGAATGCCAGCCTGTAGTCTGGTTGAATTTTTCACTTTCAGTTTAATCACTTAACCTTGTTGATTGTATTCTTTGTTGTTATAATTAATCTTAGAGGTCAGTGTGGCTGAGTTCCACATTTGGTTACAGTACATTTTCAAGCAACATACGGGTGCTGAAAATGCATTTTTACTTAGAATATTTGATCAATGTGCTGCCAAAACCTGGATTTGTCATATGCGACACAAAGTGAATTGGGGGGGGGGGCAGATGGAGTTCATGCCCACCCCAAGATTTGGCCGAAATGGCGCCTCTGGGTTTACACCTTTGATGCATTAATATATGCAAATAAATGGCCTTTTTTCTAGAGTTGTAGACATCTACTAATTTTATAAAATAAGATAATAATTATTCTCGTTATTGGTTACCAAATATTACTATCATTACTGAAATTACGTATGCTTTTCTGTCTGTTATGAGTGCTTACTAGAAATGAAGACTATAAACATATATCTTATAAATCATGCAGCACATGTAGATTGTTGCACCACGACAAGTGTCTTCAAGCCTACAGCCACTTCGATCGAAGTGCAGCTTTTCTTTTTCTATATTTATTATTTTCAGTAGCTGCAAGTGTGAGCATGTAAGGTGAAGTGGTATATGTATAATCTGCTGCAGCACAGAAACGGTTTTCAAGCCTACAATCAATCGAAGTGCAGCTTTTCTTTTTCTATATTTATTATTTTCAGTAGCTGCAAGTGTGAGTATGTAAGGCAAAGTGGTGCATGTATAATTTGGTGCAGCCCAACAAGGGTCTCCAAGCCTACAATCATCACAATCTAAGTGCAGATTTTTTCTACATTTATTATCTCCAGTAGCTGCAAGAGTGAGTGTGTGAGGTAATGTGGTGCATATAAAAAGGGGTGCAGCACAAAAAGTTTCTTTTAGCCTACAACCATTTCGATCGAAGTGTAGCTTTTCTTTTTCTATGTTATTCTTAGTAGCCGTAAGAGTGAGTCTGTGAGTGGTTTTCATTGTGAGTTAATCTTCGAGTGGCACAAAAGTGATTTCCAGTAAGTCTGTGTAGAACCATTTTTGATATGAGATAGAAAGTTATGCTTTGCTATTTTTTGGAAAATATATATTTCAGTTATAATTCTATTGTAGCTAAGAAAAAAAAGAATAAAAAAAGTGGTGACACCAAACTTGCCTTCGATGATTCAGTTTCAGTTTGGCTTCAGTTCAGTTGAATTCAATAGTTTTTGTATTACGAGATAGGAAGCTATGCACACTGATTTCGGGCATAATCAAATTTTTAAGTTTTAACCAAGAGCGTATCCAAGATTTTTGCTCGGAGGGGGGGGGATGCTCACTAGAATACAGTTGTTGGTCAACAATGTCTCGCTGGAATGAGATTGATGACCAATAATGATCAACAACGTTGCAAGAAAAGGCCTTATCAATGCATAACCAAACACTACTAAGCCGTTCAACAGGTTTGTTAGAAATGTGAAAAAAAGAAGGATGGAGATCAATTTGGGTGATCATGTATGATCGGGGAGGAGGGTACAAAAACAATTTAAAAACGGCTTTGCTTTTAACGGTCAAGTTCATTGCTCGCAAAAAGTATTTAGGGATTTCTTGTATAGTTAGCTAATACCACCTAGAGATGAAAAATTAGAGATTGTTTATCTTGAATGTATTATGTTATTGACACATTGTGGAAGTAAGGGCAGGAAATAGAGCAGGTTTGATAAAGGTGTCATTGAATATGCATTTAAGATTTGACATTTCTCACTACTCTGTAATTAACTTTATGCTAATAGGTTTTTTTTAGATTTAGAGCTAGTCAGCACGCTAAGTTACAAAAACTTTGGTACTATCTAAAATGGTCTGTAGAAAATAAAAAAGTTTTAACTCAAAACTTTCGTCAAAGAGAATTCTCAGCAGCTCCCCTCCCCCTAATATAAAAATCGTGTGGTTATCTATGTTTCAAGGTAAGTTAGAATGTAATCGTATTTTCGAATGTTTTGCTTTCACAATATTTCCGTAAATCAATGAATTACTTTATTATTCACTGGTTCAGTATTCGAAAAATGAAACATATACACGAATAGGGAGTTATGCGGGGGGACTCGGGGCCCTCCTAAAATCCTAAATTTTTCTGTAATTTCTGGAAACTTCTTACTCAAGTTATCAAATAAAATTTGTCTTACTAGTACTCCTCCCATCCGAAAAAATATTGTGTATGTGCCTATATGTAAATATTCTACGTTTTCTTACCTCCATGTTGAGGAGGTTTTCTTGTAACTCACCCCTCCCCTCTCTAAAGTAAATTCATCAAGCAAAAATTGTTAACTATACTTCGTTATACAGCTTAGGCTTTAACTATAGCGCTTGTGTTTAATTCATTTTATCGTTCTTGTTTGAATTACATGTAGGCTATCATTGAGCAAGAAGTTTCATACCTAGCATACATACCAATCTTAAACTATCATACTCTATCATTTGATTGAGTTCGTTTGCCGGTATACATAAAACTTGGAAGCTGCAGTCCTTTCCAAAATGTCCTTTCCTTTTACTCATTCGGAGAGATGATTAGTAAGCGGAGCTTTTTAATCCAGGTTTTTTCGCCGTGTCTCTGATACTTAAAAAACCTTTCTTGTAAAGAGACGCTGATTGGGAGGGGGGCTTTAAAAATACCTTTCTTGTATCTTCATTAATAGGAATCGACCCCCCTCTTATTTTGACAAATACCTTATTAATGTTTTCTTAAAAAATGAAGAAATATCCCCCCCACTATATTTGGTGGATTTACTTAACTATCCTTTTAAAAACAAACGGTTCGTAATAATAGTAAAAAGGATTACCCAATTGTTTCTTTTAGCTCTGCTACAAAATTCATCCATAGAACCTTGTAAATACCCTAATTGGAAGACAAAGCTATATGACCAATCCATTAGTTCCCCTTAATTCAACCGAAGCCCGAAAATCCACTTATTAAAATCATTTAAATGATTTTCAATTCTATTACTGGGAACAGCAGGCTTAGCAAAGTACATATGATGCATTCCTAGAGTGAATTAATGGAGAAATGCATCATTAGGGTTATTGTGGGACTGTCAGAGAGGGCAAGTGGGCTGCATTGTCAGAGTAGTGACTATTGTATTGAAAAGAAGCATAATACAAGGATCCTTAAACTAATTTAAAAGTAACTGAAATTAATACCTTTGATTTCTTAGTCCATGGTAAAATCAACGTTGGGAAAAGTTCTCCATTCTTCTTTTCTCCCATGAGTAGGTATTTTGTAGCTCCTGTACCCTTTCCAACCTCTTCGCAACAACCTTCTGATGTTGGGAATTGGAGCTGTCGCTTTGCGATTTTCAGGTCGTCACGGACCTCTGAGGTTGCTTTTAGTACTTTGAATCCTTTGGTAACTAACTGTCCTTTTTTCCCATTCCGTTTTAATTTCGTTCTTATCACTAAAAAAAAGGCTCATAAAATTAAATATTTTACCATTAGGAAAACAGATAAAGAGGAAACTCATGGTCGTTTTTGAGAGAAAATGGCAGCGCCATCTAGCCTTAACCAGAAAAATTTTAAAGTTTATAATTTAAACCTACTTCTCCTGTTTATTTTTCCTTTGATTTACACTAGTTTGCATGGACAAGTGTCCCTTTTTTTCAAGCGCAATATATATTCAGCTGCCAAGTTTTTTTAACTATCCTTTGTTTTACTCGTTAGCCTATTATATATACTTTATACTCTTTTTTTACCTATTTTTTTTCATTTTTTTATTTATATTTTTTAAACTATTCTTTGTTTTACTCGTTAGCCCATTATATATACTTTATGCTCAATAAAAAAGTTTAGAAACAAAATAGACTGCTGATATATAAAAATTTACCTCTCGGTCCAGCAAAATTAGCTTTTAATAAAATATAATTCTTAATCATATTATGTCTGTCGGATAGGAAAAATCAATCGAAGAATTAAAACATTCTTCTTCTAAAAGTGAACATGATGACACTTATAATTTGCAATTGGGCTCATTCCTGCACAGGTGGAGATATTTAGCAGTTATTGTACTGTTCTAAGACATAATACTTCCTTTTAATAACAATATTAAACTAAATAGTAAAAATATTATTTACCCCTCCCCTATGGACCCATATTAGGTCTATCCATGCATGAAAACCCCAATTTTCTAAGAATTTCTTTTACTTATTGGAACAAAATCGTGAAGCTTTTAGGGCACTGCCACGTTTTTAACAACGTTGTCACATTAAACGGTGAAAATAAATAAATAAAGCCGATTAATTAAATTTGACAACGCTTTTCGTCGGTAAAATTGCAATCACTAACTAACTATCTATCGATTCCCAGAGACAACTAACCACACCTTCTTCATCCACCTTTCTTTTCTTTAATTTGGAGTCCGCTACTACCAGTAACTGCATAAATGTACAGTGGGGTGTTTACGAATAGCAAAAACACTTCTTGCCCCCGGACCCATACTAGGTCTATTGATACAAGACTATAAAGTTTTTAGTGCATTACTTTATTCTAATCAGTGTTGTCATGTTTGACTGTGAAAATAATTAATCAAAGCTAATTGATAAATTTGGCGACGCTTTCCGTCCATAAAAATTCAATTGCTAACTATCTGTTCATTCCCAAAGACAGCTAACTCCACTTTCAAAGGAAAGCTAGGACTTCTTAAGCTGTTTAATGCCATATGATTTAGCTGATTTTTGGCTGATTTTTTATTCAAGTTTCCTTTTTTAAGTCTGGTGCCCGCTACTGTCAGCAACTACATAAATATGTATGGAGGCCTTTTCCATTAAAATGATTTTCCAGTTTTTAAAGTTACCTACTACTACTACTAACAACTCACTGCAGCACCAAGCCGCCTGAGGCCAACACAGCTGCGCACGCTCCTCCTCCAACCTAAACTTTTCAAAACCTCCCTCTTTACACCCTCCCAGGAAGTTCCCATTTCCTTTAAATCTTTATTTATGACATCCTCCCAACCCAGACAAGGACGACCTGCTTTCCGTGTAGCCCCAGACGGTTGGCCAAAAAGGACAATCTTCGGTAATCTGTCATCCTTCATCCGCAGAACGTGGCCGAGCACTTAAACAATTCAAAAGACTGGATTTCGTTTTTAATGTCCTTGGTACTTTGAAAATAGGACCCCGGATGTATTGAAACTTACTTTTTAAAGATTTGGCCCATTTTCATACTCAATTCTCCTACTTTGAATGAATATGTTTAGCTACTTTGGTTTCTCAGGGTCGCCAATTCGGGAGACAGACATTTAGTCTCCTTAAGTATTTAGATCTTAATTCTCTCATTAGATATAAGCTGACACATCTTCCTGGTAAGGCCCTAAAAGCCCAAAGGAGAATGGGATAGTGTTTAAATCATCATTATAATCAGTCAAGGTTTGGAGAGACTATCCCTCAGACAGATCCTTACCTGAGAAATACACTTGTCGCCCAAACATGTCAAAATTCGATATCTGAATAGCCTATCTAGTAATCTGACAAGGAACTCATGTCAAGTTATGTCTTGCCACACGATAAGACAATAAATAAAACTTAAGTTTTTGTTTACTTTTGACAATTTACGTGTGGGTGTGAATCTGTAAAACTCTTGGTCTAATTGTTTTCTTACTGGAGATATTGGCTTTTGTTCTCTTTGACTGACACAGTACACCTGGTGATTTGAAATCATAGCACTATGATACAAAAACCTGCAGAAGGGCTGTCTCCGAGGTGTAGACAGGGCCGCTAATTCATGACATTTAGGGGGAGGAAAGGTTTTCTTTATTTTACAAAAAAGGTATTTTTCAAAGTCTAGGAAGGGGAGGAATTTTGTTTCCTTTGATTTTTCCGATGAAAATAACAAAGAAATTATTTTTACTTGGGGGTGCTCAAATTTAGGGGGGGGGGGCAATGATCCCTCCTTCCCTAAATGGTGCTCATAGGTATAGAAAGGACATGAACAAATAATTGACCCTTTCCTTATTAATAAAACTGCGAAAACCTGCAGAAGTGCTGTCTCCGAGGTATAGACGAGGCTGCTTATTCATGACATTTAGGGGGAGGAAAGATTTTCTTTATTCCTGTTTTTTATTTAACAAAAAATGTATTTTTCAAAGTCTAGGAAGGGGAGGAATTTTGGAATAACGAACGAAATAGGATGATTGAAATATGATTGAATTGAAATATGATGGATGAAAATAACGAAGAAGTTATATTTACTAAGGGGGTGCTCAAATCTAAGGGGGCAATGATCCCTCCTTCCCTAAATGGTGCGCATGGGTATAGAAAGGACATGAAAAAATAATTGACCCTTTCTTTATTAATAAATACGCGCTAAGATCTTTCAACTTTTGAAAGAAAACGATTCTTCAAGAAAATCTGAGGCCTCTTATCTGCAATTTTCCATTTCTTTTTTTTTAGAAAATCAAAGCTAATTTGCTCTGATCAGTTATGTAAGGAGTTTGAAGAGGACATCTTGAGACTCCTCTGGTTAATATCCTATTACTTTATTATCATATTACCTATTACAAGGGTTAATACCCTTAAGGTTCCTCCCCGTGGTTTCTCATCTACACTATTCCAATCTTTTTTTTATTACTTTTTTTAGAAAATCGATGTTCAATCTTTTCTGTTCAGTAGTCAAAGGACCTCGAGGAAAATACTGCGAAATCTTCTGTTTAGTGTCCAATTGGAATAAAAAGATTAAATTTAAACATTTTTACTGATACCAATAAGCTCTAAGATCGTAGCAATTTGATTAGACAAAACAAACAGAAATTTAAGCAGAAAAATAAAGTTAAGAGAAGTAAGATCCCTTGCCCACTAATTACCTTCACTGGGAAACTTTCTGACTGGGAAATCTAGGGGTTTAGAACTAAAGTGGACCAAGCCGGGGAAACTAGGGCTGCTCTTGAGGCTATTCTTGGAAAATTGTTATATTCCAGTGGCAGCCTAATTAGAGAGTAACCTTTGAAACATCAGACTGATCGTGTTTAAAAGAGTAAGCTGAACGAAAAATGTGCTTCTAACCCACTTTCTACAGCTATAATGAGAGGAAGGTTGAGATGGATTGGACACGTTTTGCAGATGAAGGATGACATATTTTTCGGTCATCCATCCAGGGCCAAACGAAAAGTGGATCGTCCCCGAATGGGGTGGGAAGGGGTTGTAAGAAAGGATTTAAAGGAAACTAGAACTTATTGAGAGTCCAGGGCCAAACGAAGAGCAGATCGTCCCCGCATGGGGTGGGAAGGGGTTGTAAGAAAGGATTTAAAGGAAACTAAAACTTGTTGAGAGTGACTAAAGAGGGAATCCTCGAACTGATTGGGATGAAGAAGGAGCGTGCACAGCTTTTTGTTCATAGGCTAAATGATCTCTGCTGTAGTGTTAGTAGTATTAATAATTCCTCAAATTTAGTTATTAAAATAGAATCCTTTACTTCTCTGTTATAGGTGCCTAAGACCAGGGGAATATTTGGTTGTGGTAATTCAAAAGACGTTATTTAACGTTGTCGACGCTTTTCAAGGTGAAACACGTATCATACATTCTTAAATTGCATTTAATTCACGAGAACCCTACCTTTTTAGGCACATCTCAAGGAACCTAAGATTAGATATCAGATTTGATTATTGTCCCACGAAAATGCCCGTAAAACACTTGCGTGCGCCTATCTAAGCCCGTCCTCGTGCGTGCCGTGCTTGGCCTCAATGGTTGTCGGCTAGTTATGTAAGATCGAGTGTGATTTGAGCTACAAGCTGTTAATTATTCTGTTAAGCCAATATTCTATGATTAGCATAAAGTTTCAATAGCAGACGTGGACAGTGTATTCGGTTCATACTGAATAAATACCTGTGGCGGTTCTGGCCTCTCTTGCGCCCGGGGCGAAATCTTGATCGGCGCTCCCTCCTGTCTCCTACAAAATTTTCAGGCCAAATTTTAAAAATGTTTTCATTTATTAATATAATTATCTTCATCTTATTAATTAAATCGCAATTTATTTTTAATTATTTTTTAATTTGTTATTTAGATAATTTAATTATTAAAAGTATTTTGATTTGACTATTTTAATTATTATTTTTACTTCCTTTTTATTACTTAATTAATATTTTACTAATTAACTTTATTTTCAAACTATTCCTCTAAATTATTTTAATAAAAATAATCTTTCAAAAATTACGTTATAACCATTAGATTATTTATTTAAGATTTTCGCCCCTAAAATTTATGCGCCCGCGGTAAGTGCCCCCTCCGTCACTCCCCTGAAACTGCCTCTGATAAATACTGAAATATTAACTGGAGAATTAAAAAATAAAAGTTAGAAAAAAATAAACTCACCAAAATCTGAGCTGCAAAAATGATCCAAAATATTTTCATAGGTTTCAACCTGCGCACAGGCCTCACATCCGCTTCTTTGCTCATCTGCAATTAAAAAATTACAATGAAAATTAAATCATTTAAAAAATGTGAAAAAAAAACTGAAAAGATTTCTTTAGTTAGATAAAAAAAGGATTTAATAAGTAGAACTTGTTTAAGAGCTGATACACAGTATATATTACGAATATGCAGACATTTAATTTCCACCTGTTTACAAAACAAAGCGCAGCAATTAACAAATAAGAACAAAAACTACAACGTCTTTCCATAGGGACATACTTATAATTTTGTTTCAGAGTGAGGAAATCTGAAAATAGTTTTTTTCAGAAAGTGTCGACGAGTGGTTTGCTAGTCAAATGTTTTTATGACTACTGTAGGGGTGGGACGTAATTTTCTACGTGGCAAGGGGGCTATTTCTTCCCCCGAGTGGCATCGTTGGGGAGGGAGGCAACGGGGGCAGTTGCTCCCAATAATTTGTAGAAAAACTGTAATTCCTTGAGTAACTTTAAAAGTGTCACTCGTTTTAAGCTTAGAATTTGCTCTTTACTTCGGCCAGATGATTTTTGTTTAATTAATCCCAGATCGTTTTTAATATAAAAAACGCGAAAATAGTGGTCCATTGCACTTTCTATTTAATATTTATTCAATTATACTGCCTTTGAAGTGTTACCATCAAGGAAATAGGTCATCTTCTTCTTATACAGGATCAATGTAACATCAACCAGGGAGAATTTTGCTCTTGTTGACAAGTCTAGTGCTTGAAATACATTATAGTGAGAAACAAGTTCGACTACTTTCAATATCTAAATGTGACTATGGTATGTTAATTTTGCATTTTAAGCTAGATTAAACAATTATTTGATACTTGGTCCAGGCTATCCCATAAGGCAGTGCCAAAAGGATTCAGACCTACAGTGGTCTAAGAACCTAAAATCCCGAGTATTAAATGGTATTAAGAATTTGTTGATATTGAAACTAGTTTCAGTGGTACCAATCACGGGATTTTCTCCATCCCTTGATTTCAAAATAAATTTTCGTTTGGTATTTTCATTGAAAAAAAAGAAGAAAAAATTACCCTCCTCCTCAAATTTTTATAAGTAGAGAATTGAGGCGGTTGAGAAGGAAATATGTTTAAAAAAAAAACAATTCTTAGACCTACTTCATAATGTGTAGAATAATTGTAGTTAACACATTTTAACTACAGCTGCACTAAAGTTTACCCACAATTCCCCCCTAGTATTTAAATATATAGCCAGAATTATATTTGTTTCAACCCGTGAAATTAAATAAAAACTATTAAATATTTAAGATATTGAAGATAAATTGTACTTTTAATAACGTGTAATAAATAACGTGTACTTTTGTTAAAAAAACTTGTTTTTTTTTTTAACAAAAGTACACGTTCTGGTGTCATATGGCACTCTATGATTGCCTTCAAAGTTCAGAATCAGCTAATAAATATGGTTTTAGAGGTTCCTAATTGCCCCGGAAATGCGAAGTTCCAGTGAAATTAGGTGGGGCTCAACAGTTCAATATGAGACAGTACAAGAATTCTTCGAAAATACAGTGTTGAATCCTTTTATTGATGTTCTAACTACAAAGATTGAAAGTAGGCTAGAAGAGAACACTTTGGACGTTTTGAACAACTTAAGCGTAATTCTATACGAAATGAAATAATTCTATACTAATCCTAATTCTATACTAATTCTATACTAAATCCTAATAAATATAATTACTAAATCTATAGTATAAATATAATTATATAAATAGTATAATTAAATAGTAGTTAGTGTAATTAAGTAATTAAATAGGTAAATAGTATAATTATATAAACAGTATAATAAATATAAATAGTATAATTATATAAATATAATTACTAAATCTTAGTATACTAAATCTATACTAAATCCTAATTCTATACTAATTCTATACGAAATGAATTATATAAACAGTATAATAAATATAAATAGTATAATTATATAAATATAATTACTAAATCTTAGTATACTAAATCTATACTAAATCCTAATTCTATACTAATTCTATACGAAATGAAATAATTCTATACTATAAACGAAATGAACTAAGACAGTGTAAGCTCAGTGTGTAAATACTATAAGCTCGATTTTGGACGCTGCATGTCTTGAGTTACAGTGTTTTACACAGTTGAGGATACAAAAAACAATAACATTCTCAAAAAAGTATCTGTTTTTTTTTCTGAAAAATGCTTGAAATAAGTTTCCTCTGATATTTGATCTATTTAAACTGTACTGCACTATTCCTATGAATTCTGCGTCGTGTGAAAGATATTTTCCTTGCCTTCGATGGTTGAAGATGTACTGCCGCAACACCACGGGATAAGAAAGATTATCTTCACTTGCACTGTTGGCAATTGAAAGAGAAGTATAAATTGACCTTGATAAAGTGATCAAACATAGACGACTACAATTTTCGGAACAGGTCTGTGTCTATTGTAGGTTTATTCTACATGTACATTCCTCTGATTTTGAACTATCATAAGGTTCATGTTACAATATGATATTAAACTTCGAATTATATGTAATAAAACTTGGAACTGTCCTGTATTTTTGTTTTTGCTTTATGTGGCCCGCTTATTTCAATCCTGTTTATTAATATATAGCAGCGAACCCACTATCAAATCAATTTAGTAAGAAGTCATAAGTAATGTTTCATTGAATCGCACAAAGTAACAGTTTAGCACAACAAATTTAATCTTACGGAGTCAAAATCTGTTCAAAATTGCGTGCAACTGAATACCAAAATACACGGGGCTGTTAGAATGGTGCTTGGTTCAACTATAAGATAGAGAATCCTGTGCTGGGATGGGAGGTTGGGGAAGCGGGGGGGGATGTAGTTTCTGCTACATTAGTGATGAAGCCTATTGAAAAAAGCCGAATGTATATGTAATACACCTTAGCTCAAGCCAAGGGGCAGTTGGAGATTTTTTTGAAGGTGCAGTTGGCTTTGGAGATCAACTGGTTGTTAATGTTTGAATTTTGGCGGTTGAAAAACGTTGCCAAATTTAACTCATTGGTTTTGCTTATTTATTCTTCATGGTTTAACGTGGCAAAATTGACTAAAATGTGGTAGTGGCGAAGAAACTTTATAATTTTATAACAATTGAAATAAAAATTTTACAAAACCAGAGTTTTCAGTTATGAATAGTGGTCAGATGAATTATGGGAGAAAATTTTTGTTAAAATTTTCTTGGTACTTTAAAGGTGCTAAAGTCGAATAGCAAATGGAAAGGTACCCGATTAATTGTTAAAAGTTGTATTGGCTCTATTATTATATCTTAGGTGTTTTCTTCGTCTCTCTTTTAGTTGACGGTGCAATGTCACAATAACTATCCCCCTTTTTTCTATTTCTATTCTCTTTTTTCTCCATTTATAATACTTCTTTGGCTCCGTTGTTTCGTATTTGAATTTTTTAGCTCTATTTTTTAATCTAGTTTTTACATAAGCCATTTTTTGTTTATGAATATTTTGATTGTTTCTCTTGTGCAGTGGCAAAATTCCGTCAAAATACTGGGGGGGGCAAATTTGGAGCCATTTTTCCCAACTCAAGTGAAAAATGAGCCATATAGACCATAAAGGTAAAGATATGCTAAAGAAAACTGACCTGTTTATGTTGATGCTTGAATTATGCAGGTCGAAAATTCAGTTGGGGGGAATGGGTCTAGGCTGGGGGCAATTAATCTTTATTAATTAAATCTAAATTATCTTTTTTCTTGAATAACATAATATGTTTACTTCTGACTTCCCCTATTATATATATGAAATCAAGCCACCTGTCGTACGTGATTTCCTGAAGTGGGCAGCCCCTCGACCAACATTTGACTGAACATTTAGTCGGTAAGAAATCATATTTAAGACTACATTTATACATCATAGCTTAACTTGTGAAATTATTCATCACGAATGTGACTCGTATCAAGATTTTTAGAAAAAAATCGTAGCTCAACCCAGTTAATTGATTTGGCAAGAAGTACACAAAACTTATAAAAGTTAGACACATGCAGTTTGATACATTTGACTTTTACGAGTATTAGTCTGGTAAACAGGAGCCAACACTGATTACATATTTCATTTAGTGACTGAATAATTTCCATATTAGAATCCACTCGCCCCATAAATCTTTCCGTATTTAAACTCGAAAAAAAGAAAGTACCCTCTATTCAGCTAGTACGGCATTGAAATTTGATAGACCAATAAGTAGGGTCGTATCCACGGTGGGGGAGTTTATCCAATATGACCCCCCCCCAAAAAAAAGAATTATAAGCCGACTCTTAAAAAATTAATAAAAGTACATATATTTTTTTTGTTCGTCGTTAAGTTTTTCGTTCCCCCCCCCCCGAAAAAAGGTAATCGTTTATCAATGAAGTATTATAAATCTATCAGCCGGCTTCGATATGTCCTTGGGGTAAACTTTACTAACTAGCCCCCAAAAGGAAAAAGAAAAGAACTCCTAATCTGGAGTCCCAGATTAGGGGAAATGTGAAAATAAAAAAAATAGCTTCCGCGCTATTTCATGAAGGTAATCAAAGTAGACATTGCAATGAGCGTTGGACAGATTGGGAATGTCGATACTTACCTAATCGACACATATTAATTACATACTGTCGATACATATTAATACCTAACAATTGTACCTTTCTTAGACCTAAATAATAATTCTAAGTGAATTAGGGTGTAGAAATTATTCTCAAAAAGGACAGGCCAACCCACTAAAGATACTCCTGAAGTGCGATTGAAGTCAGATAAGGCTGAAAAGGCCGCCCTTCAGAGCCCAGTACTCCTATGATTGCATGCTTTTATAGATGAACTTCTTATGATGTATAAAATGATATGCCTGTTAAAGCACATAGCCTGCGCAGGAACTTACTTCCAGGGTAACAAAAAAAAAAAAAAAACAGACGAAGTTATAGAACACTTTTCTGAAGCTCGTAAAAAGTGAAGATTGATCTAAGAATGGAGGCCTAAAATAAAGTGTTGTGGCCTAAGAAATCGTGGCACAAACTGCTACATCGTATTATTTTTTTGGCACTTCGTAAGTACAAAATAAAGTGGTTTTTGGGGCAAACACTTTGAGGTACTATACGCATATCCTAGGATTTAAGATGCTCCCTTAATCTCATTTATCGTTAGTTGTTATCGAAATTTCAGTGGTAAAAAAACTTTGTTGATTCTTTACCGTTTGCATTCACATGAATAATCCATAGAGATAAGGGATACCAATTTTTTTTGTTGTCAAATGCTACCTAATGTTTTTAGACGTTTTTCGCCTAAGACCATCCGGAAATGGGCTTAAACTGCAAAGGTATTTAAAATTAAACATTTTTTGCCCCCTTGGACCATCCTTAGGTTTATTTACACCTCAAAACCGCGATTTCCTAATTATTTTTCTTTTGGACGTTCCAAAATATTGAAATTTTTAGGGCATTATCATATTTTTGTCAGTTTTGCGACGTTTGAGCTGTGAAATAGGCTACATAAGAAAGACCAAATATCGGCAGTTAGATTTGACAACACTTATCGTCCGTAAAAACTCAAAACACTAGGAATCTCTTAGTTTTAAAGGACAACTAGGAAGGTGTTTCATTGATAACCGTAAATCCCAATTTTTTCCTAATATCTTAAATATGTATGGTTGTCCAAGTTTCAACATCACCAATTCAAAGAATCACGTCGCTTTCATTGTCCTCGGTACTTAAAAGAAAACTTTGTACCCATACAAGAGAGCCTTTGAAAGGACTGGAAGGAAGGAGGAGCTTGCTTAGCTGTTTCGGCTTCAGGTAGCTTGGGGCTATAGTGAGTTGTTAATAGTAGTAGAAGCAGCATACACAGACATATTATATATATATATATATATTTTTATGTGTTTGTGCTGTTGCATTGGTGATTTCTCTTTTCATAATATATATATATATATATATATATATATATATATATATATATATATATATATATATATATATATATATATATATATATATATATATATATATATATATATATATATATATATATATATGAGATTCTAACCTAATTTCTAACCCATTTTTAAGATTTATAACCTAATCTACCCTGTCACCATCAAACCTTGCATAAGATTGATAAAAGATGACTGGTCAACAAATACATAGTCGCACGATGTATATCCGAATTTGTTCAATGTCCTTATATCGGACTTTCACCCGTGAACATCGCAATTCCCCGGATTTCGGTCTTTCACGGGTATATATATATATAAATATATATATATATATATATATATATATATATATATATATATATATATATATATATATATATAAATATATATATATATATATGTATATATATATATATACATATATATATATTTATATATATATATATATATATATATATATATATATATATATATATATATATATATATATATGTATATGCGTGTTTGTGTGTATCAAAAATTTGTTCATATACATTTTTACGAGTTTGGCAAACACTTCGGAGGGGGGCGGTCAAACCCCCTAACCCCCTGGATACGGACTTGCACCTATGATCATGGATACGGCAGCCTTTATTTTGGCGGGTCATGTGCAGGACAAGGCCATACTCCAAAATCAAGCCCTTCATGATGTTCCCCGTATAACTCAGAGATCCTGTAATTTTTTCCAATCTGATGATAGGTAGGCCTAATCAAAACCATCTACAAATCTTCTTTTTAAGTTTGTCTCTTCTGTTTGTTTTAATGACATACAAAATTTAACTTCTGAGTGGTTTATGGCCTGGCCAAAAGTATTGCAACTCTTCATATTGGGAAAAAAAATGCAAAGATAGCACATTCCTGTCCCGACTTGTCAGCAAAAAATACAGACAATGTTCTGCTGTGCTACAACTAAAAAATCATATTTCTGAAGGTCTATACCAACAAAAGCAGAGCCTTCTGAGGGGTTAGCCATTTCCAATAAAATTAACCAACAATTCTAGGTTATATAGAAATCTCCTTGGCAAGTGAATGGGTACGCGAAAATGGAAGGGGATTGGGGAAAGATGTATTTTAAATAGTCTAGGGGAGGGACAATTTTTTGATTTGTGCAAGATCGAAAGTATTTTCCAAATTTGAGGCCCCCGCTCCAACTGAAGCACCTTGGCAATTGCTGATTTAATAAGGCTGTCACATTATGCTATACAACTTTTCTAACTGGCATAAGTTAGGGTTTTACGTTACATAAAGTTACGGAGCAAATTTTGTCTTTATCGCCAAGTAGACTCGAGTTCTACATCGAATTTTTCGTTATGTAGCCTTATGTTCGGTTATGGAAAATTTAAGAAACTAGCAAGAAGAAGGAATCTCTGGATGACCAGTTAATAGGCTACGGAAATAAATTAGTAAACTTTTTCTTGAAAGTCTTTAGCGTCGTCTATTCATCACATAAGTTCGTTATCAGAACCTGAATCATCATATTCATTACAGACTTTTAATTTTTGAACATATTGCTTATGATGAGCATCATGATTTCAGACGGTGATTTTATTATTTATATGTTAGCTTAGTGTACAAGGATTTGTTTTATGGTGAAAGGTTATAAGATAACATAAAGTTATACATATAACCTTACGTTATACAAGATGTAACTTAACCACTTAGTGTAGAAAATAAGGTACGCAGTGTGAAACCTGCTTTAGGCCTCATATGCTCTAGCTAGAGACGGCGTTATTGATTCACAGGGCGTTGGGTGAATTAGTGTCATATGAGGTATTGAGAATTGTAAGATCAAATTAGCTGTTTAATTACTTTATATGTTAAACGAGGCTGGTAGCTTTAATCAAATTTATTAATAATTCAAATTAATTTACTATGTCAAGTCAACAATGACGATAACAATCACTTTTGGTTAACCTGCTAAAGTCTGTATTCATTCAATTATGGAGGAGAACCATAACGCCAGTAAAGGCGTAAGGCTTGCCTCAGTTGTCCTAGTCGTCAGCCCCCTAAGGTAGCCCCTTTTCAGTAGGCAATATAAATTAAGAATTGTAGTCAATATATTATATTCAAGCACATATAAAACCCAGTTTGTCCATTGAAAAAAAATAATCAAGGAATCACAAAATAAAAATGTTTCTGTCTAAAGGTAATGGACAAAATATTACTTCAGTAGGTGGCTTCGGGGTAAACTTTACAAAAATTTCCGAGTTCTAGAGCATTTTCGGTTAACTTCTATAAATTCCTGGAATTCAGGGTCTAGTATTTCAAAAGTTGTTATTTGACATTTTTTTTCGATCAGTTTTTGGGCGGTTCTTAGTGATTCCTAAATGAAAATATTTATTCATATTCAATTTATTTTTGAGTAAAATAGGGTTTTCTACTAAGGGAATTTAGAAAATTTTCAATAGAGCCCTTACTGAAGTCAAAGCCAAAAAATCATATTTAAAAGAAAACCATAGATTTTGGTAAATAATTTTTATGAAGATGCCTACCAGACTGCTCTAGAGGCGTGTTATTATTTATTAATTTTGAAATATTTCTGAGTGCGACATATTTTTCTTTTCCATGCAAAAGATTGGTTGACTTTTTGACATATACAAAGCAGGACAAATATTCAAACAGACTTTTACGCTTATCACGACAGTGTTCTATATCCCTTGAGGGCACCCATAGGAAAGGGCAAGGAAATTCTCCCCCTCCCCAAAAAGAAGACCAACGATGTAGGAAAAGGCAAAATTGAACAATATGACATTTTCCCGAAAAAAGCTGTGCTTTCCTTTGCAAAGTCCCCCCTTGAAAAGAATTACGGATACCCTTATATCCACTGCTTTTTTTCTTCCGTACTATTCATAAATTATTAAGATCTTCGAATGCCATGACAAAATCACATTTGAATTGAAGTATGCTTTCAATATATGGCTGTGTAATTCAAAAGGCGTTATCTGACATTTTTTATATTTAATTAAAACAAGCCTGCACAGTACTTTGTCTCACTGAGAATAAGGTAATTATCTCTGAATGCAGACAGAGAAGCCGGTTTTACTCAGATCAAGAACGACAGTATGGTTGTTAAAACGTTTGGCCCCAGATGGATGGCCGAAGGACACAATCTTTGACAAACTACCATCCTACAAGAAGGATGTGCGAAAGCTCAGGATGGCTGGCCTCCAACCTCTTCCTGGCTGAAAGGCCACGAAACGAAGATCAGCGCCACCGGTTTGGACCTTGAGGGTCTAGGACCATCATGCTTACTTTTATTCTATCATCCTCCATTTGTAAATCGTAGCTTATCTCATCTTAAAATTTCTTTCTTTATAACCCTGGAAAGTGGAATTTTGCTAAATAACTCTTTTTGGACGCCTGTAGCCATAAGTTCTTCTCAGCAGCCCCGTGGCTAAAAATTTCAACCATGACGCGTGCCAAGAGAAATACCCATTTATCAGTTTGTGTCTGATTGATGGTATTAGTTATCTCAGCTTGAAGTTGACACATGGGAGGCCCAAACTGACAGAATATCTAAACTACATGACTACCATCCACAATATAGGTAGAAGATTAATTATGAATGGGTCAAAGAAATAGTTGTCAAATTGTTATTCATGATCCTAGCAGTCTATCTGACATAGTTGATTTAATTGAAACACCTGTTTAGTAAATATGCCTTCGAGGTCGTTGTAGAGCATGGTAACCAACCAGGAAAAGTAAAATATATTACACATTTTGAAATTAAAGCAAATGCAACAATGCACAAATATATTTATGATGCTTTCTGATAAGGTTGATAATTAAAGAGCGACATTAAAAATATCTACATTTTGTGCTGGTTCTAAGAATAAAAAAATCATTTAGTTCAAAATTATCCATCAAAATTTATTAGCATAAGGAAATTTGCATAATTTTAGGAAAATTTTTAACGAAAAAGCTGTGTGATGCTGGTAAAAAAAGGCTAAATTATTAAATCCAGCGTGTCTGATACCTCCAGACCTAAGATTAGAGCCATCTTTATAAACAATTGAGCGTTTTGTTTTTTCCTGGTTTTCTTTTTACGAGAGCTTAGTCTTCAGTAGAAAGTTGCCATGGCATTAGTACAGACAGGGATATATCCGGGGGATAGCTCCCCTTCCCTGAAATCCTGTATTTTTAATTTCTGGGAACTTCTTGTTCAAATTATGAAATATTTTATTTAAGTTTTATTAGGGTCCCGATTTTCTTTATTATTGTCCCCCCGCCAAAAAAACCTGGGTACATACCTAAAATCGGAAATCGTCTTGGGCCTTTGGAAAAATGAATTTACGAATTTTCGTTTTTTTTTAAGAAATAGACTAACTATTAATAGGATTGTCGGATTTTATTAATGAACGCTTACGCTTTAGCGTTATCTGAGTGTTGAGAGCAAGGCCGTATAGGTGGTTGGGCAACTGATATAATGTTTCAAATAGGCCTATAGCCTATTTCGCTATTTCTGTCACGGACGAAAATTTATTCAGTTTCAAAAATAAATCACACGCATCGAATCAGAATAGATAGTGATTTGATTTTTACGGAAGTAAAAAAAATAATGTAAAGGGGTTAAATGATTGCATATAGTTTTTGATTCAAGTTCTTATTCAATGTCTTATTTTCAGTTGCTATAGCAAGTCAAATTGTTGGTGTCCACTCTTGATATCCACTAAGGGGCGCTGATTTCTCGCTGTATGTCTCGGAACGCCATGTGTGCTGCATAGTTCTGCCGCACTTTTCAAAGTTCCGCGGCGCTTGGCACACTACCCAAAACGCTTGGTAGCTCTGCCACACTGGGCTTGGGTCACCTGGTGTACATGATTTCTGAGAGAGAGACATGACCCCTCGGATATCTCCGTGTTCAAATAAGAAAAAAAAAACAAGTTTGAATAATCAAGTGTATGACTGTAAGTTATGAATCATATGTAGGTTTATAAACAGGTTTACCAGCCTGTTTCTAGAGACCAGTAAATATTTTCATTAAGGCCGTAAGAATGTAACAAAAGTGCAGATAAAACAAATTTTTGATGCGTTTTTAAAAAAAGTTTTTGCAATCATCCCATCGAACAAAAATCCTGGCTACGGCCTTGATTTTCACTCCTAGTTCCTTACTAATGACCCGATGAATCCACGATCCATGGAAAAAATAGTTGAAAAATCAATTTCGTGACTTTACATTGTATGAATTTGCCGAGTTCCCTTGTTCCCCATTTCTCTTGTCACTGTCATTCTAATATATGGCAAAAGATGTGAGCTTTACCCCTTTGGCAATTTTAGTGCCCTATGTAAGTCATATATATATATTGAAAATAAAATTATTCTATTCAGTTATAAATAGCCTTCTTTGCAAATAGTAATGACTAAATTCACGTTCACAATGAATACCGAGCTAATACCGAGCTTTAGTGTCCGTTAATTTACGAGCTTTTAGTGTCCGTTAATTTACTAATACCGAGCTTTAGTGTCCGTTAATTTTGAGCCAAATAGAATTTTTCATTGTATTTTTCGATCGGTTGATACCAATCGAAAAATCTCATACGTTAATAGCCCTTAAAAGATCATGGACAGACAGGAGCAAAAACAACCAAGAGCGGCGCAGTTAAATTTTCCAGGGGGAGGCAAGTACTACCAGGAACTTTGTTTTTACCGATATTTTGGAATATTTCTCGAGAATGGGAATATTTCTCATTTTCCAATTTTTAAGCATTTTATTATTTTCTTTTTTTCCGGGGGTATCCCCCCTGCTGCTGTCTATCAAAGCAAAGTTTAAAAAAGAGTGCGGAAATTTTGACACTGCTCAAATTCTATGTCACTTGTCCTCATATCTGCATGAAGGGGGGGGACTCTGTCCTCTCAAATGGAGCAAGGGCCTCGTGGATAGCAGAGAAAAGGTGACCTGAAACACACTTTCGGTTTTAGAACATCCATTCAGTAAAATTCTTCTGACTCCTCCATTTTGATCAGTTTTTTATGCATATATGCTTATGTCCATTGTCGTCATGTCAACTGTCTGTTTCTCATCAAATGGTTGACACATACAATATTATTACACTACTAGGGAAGTGTTACTTTTCGCGTTGCAAATGAGCCGGTTAGACGCCAACCTGGGGAAATAAAAAAAAAAAAAAACTTTCAGCAGAAAAATTCAGCGATAAAATCCATCGGTGGTTTGGACTGCACCACACTAATCGGACTGAAAAAACACCCAGCGGTTTCTGGTGTTTGATTATTTTCTTGAGCATAGAGAACATTTAGGCATGGAGTTGGTCAGACCAAATCCATGTTGGATTATTAAAAAAATAAAACAATTAAAAAAATATTTAATTTTTATCGTAAGAGAACTGTCGTCTTTGGTTTTAGTTTTTGTCTTTAGGGAGCATCCTTCTGAATATACACGTAAAGAATCAATATCTTTGACGGAAAACCTTAAAAAAATGTAATGAGCGGACCTGATTATGTTGTCTTTTTGAATGTCCATAATTCTAACTTTTCCCAAAGTTTGAAATGTTTTGATTTTATGTTTCAGAAATTTGTGATAGAATTTAAATAGTAAATAATTATAATAAATAATAATAATATTATAATAATTATAATAATTATTAATAATTTCCAAAATAAAATAGTCATTACAGTTGCAACTGTGTCGCAGCCAATTATTATATTTAAATCATTATAGAAAATCCTTACATTATTATACATAGAATTATTATGCTTAAAATTTTACCAGTTTTTGATCAACTACGACATCAAATTGAGCAAGTTTGTAGCAGCCATGTACAAAACGTCAGGGCCACATCTGGCTCTTGAGCGCCATTAACGGATCTTATAAAATTTTATAGAGAATAACCTAATAGAAGACCCTCTTCTACTAAAAAGTATTTTCTTATCATTTAAAGATAAAATAAGGGCATGCAATCTCCTCTCCCCCACAAAAAAAAACTTTAAAAAGGCTTTGAAGCTATGGAAAGCCATATGTCAAAGATAACATTTTTGAGGATGTAAGAAGGCAATTCCTAATTCATAACTGCTAAATTACCATAATTTGAACATAATAATTCATATTCTTAAACATAATTATCATATTGCCAGAATTACCTTGCTTGCAATTGCCAAGATAGTCATTCGTCGTGTTAATAAGTTTGTGTGGCTAGATAATCCAACATGAACATAATTCGAACCTGTGAAATTTACTGGGCATTAGACATGAATCCATAGCCACCGCTACCACAGTTTGCCACAAAGGTTTTGAGTGGTACTTAACATAATGTAAATTCACGAAGGGTAACATAGAAAGTGGTACAGTCTTTTTAGCCACTTGAGTCTATAATCAAGCCTAGTTCTGCACCTGAAGCTGTCATTTCTACCAGGATTTTGACAACTGCATCGTGTCTCTTGAATTTAAGGTCATGAAGATGTGGTGACTGCTATGCTATTTCTAAGACTTGTAAAATGGCATGCTTGTTTTCTTACATCATATAACTTTTTTTGGAGCACCTTTGCCCCTTTTTTTCTAAAGTGGCTGACAAGTACGTATCCAGGATTTTGTTCGGGGGGGGGGCTACCAAAACATTACACATCGCACTAAAATTTATACGGATTTTTTCTAGTTTTTTACGAGCACCTTTGCCCCTTTTTTCTAAGATGACTGACAAGTATGTATCTAGGATTTCGTTCAGGGGGGGGGGGGCTACCAACAAATCACACAACGCACCAAAATTTATACCGATTTTTGCTAGTTTTATTTTTTACGAGCACCTTTGCCCCTTTTTTCTAAGATGACTGACAAGTATGTATCTAGGATTTTGTTCAGGGGGGGGGGGGCTACCAAAAAATCACACAACGCACCAAAATTTATACCGATTTTTGCTAGTTTTATTTTTTACGAGCACCTTTGCCCCTTTTTTCTAAGATGACTGACAAGTATGTATCTAGGATTTTGTTCAGGGGGGGGGGGCTACCAAAAAATCACACAACACACCAAA
This sequence comes from Artemia franciscana, assembly GCF_032884065.1. NCBI lineage: Eukaryota > Metazoa > Arthropoda > Branchiopoda > Anostraca > Artemiidae > Artemia > Artemia franciscana. The sequence goes on from NC_088873.1 coordinate 40,583,988, forward strand.
ATTTATACGGATTTTTGCTAGTTTTTTACGAGCACCTTTGCCCCTTTTTTTCTAAAGTGGCTGACAAGTACATATCCAGGATTTTGTTCGGGGGGGGGACCAAATAATTACACAACGCACCAAAATTTATACGGATTTTCGCTACTTTTTTACGAGTGCGATAGAAATTTCTAGGGGGAGAGGTTGAAACTCTGTAACATCCCTCCTGGATACAACCCTGGTGGCTGGAAATACTCTCTTTTAATGTTATTTTACCGTATCCCGTCCAAATCAACAATTTCAAGATGAAAACTCTATCCTTTAAATTGGAATAATGTCCTTTTCCTAGAATCTAGACTCTCTTGCAAACTACGTCAACCGTTAGAAAAACATCTGTTTATCGAATATTGTATTTTTGCTAAATAATGGTCATTCTAATTTTAAAATCCTTCAAATGACTTCTATAAATGCCTTCTTCATACTTGGAGAAAAACTGAAGATATCTTTAAGATCTTTGGAATTGCAGCGAAGCAAATGACTCTCGAATGAATGGCTTTAGATATCTCTTCTTGATATTTCGCGATTTGCGGCCCATCCATTTCCTCTAGTAAACCATGGATCCTTTCTCATGTCTCTTCGGATTACCAGTCCTAGTCTGAAAGACGGTACAAACTGTTTTCAAAAGTGGCACCAATTATTATTTTTTTTTTTTACTTCTTAATAGTCATCCAATCTCTGCCTGGGAACGGGTTCAGACAGATGCCATATCCTTCGACAGCATGAGATTTCATGTAACAACACTCAATTTTCCGTCACAATTGTCCCTGGATCACACAGGCGCTTTTTCATACAAAACGGACGACTTTGCGACAAGGAGGAAATATCTGGAGTCGAGTGGTTTTGAACCATAGGCGCTCCGGAGTACGGAGGAGGATGCGTTGGATATTTTCCAGAGAGATTGTCTAAGGATTCTTTTGGATACCCGTCTAACTACGAAACTGTGATTCTATCCCGCTTTCTAGGGCTATAATGAGAGAAATGTTGAGATGCCTAAAACACATTCTGCGGATGGCAGATTGCCAAAGATCGTCCTTTTCAGCTAACCATCTAGGGTCGTCCCTGAATGGGGTGGGAGGAGGTCATAAAGATAAATTTAAGGGCAAGTGGAACTTATTGTGAGGGTTTCAAGGGGGAGGCCTTCAGAAGATCGGGAAGGAGAAGAAGCGTGCGTAGCTGTGTTGGCCTCAGGTGGCTTAATGACGGTAGCTGTCAAAGCTTTTAAGATCACATTATGGGCGACGCGTCAGACCCCGTATAGGCATTGTTGTCAATGCTACAGAAAAAGGATCCAATAGAGAAATCATCTTAAATAAGAGAAAAACCTCAGTAAAAACAGAATTCTATTGGGGTTGTGTTAAATTTGGCATTTCACATCAAGACTATCAAATCAAAAAAAAAAAGTAAAAAAAAAGCGATTTCAATTGACACGGTTTTTGTATGAAACCTAAAATATGCTTTGTAATGATAGTAACTTCGGGAAAAAATACAATTAAACAGAAAATATGTGCCGGCAAACTACTAGAACTTGTAGTAAAAAAATCAATTGAGAGGAAATCAAATCCCTAAATTTATTGCTAAAGCAGTAGGGGGTGGCAACCCCGCGGACATGCAGCAAAACAGTGAAGCATCTGTGTGAACCAAGGGACAAACATGCGCAAGCTAACACTTAAGAAACATTAACGCACAAAGAGGGATATTCCATTGACATAGCTATGAAGAAATCCTAGAAGATGATAGAACCTCCTTTATTTTGCATGTTTTGTATTTTTTCCTTCAAGCAACAATTTTTCAAATGGCTGACTCTATTCCAGATATGATTAGGAGCTCTGGAACCACAGTTATGCCAATTGGAGTATCCATCTCTGTCAAATTTGAATAACATTAAAGGGGTTGCATAAGCAGAAACAACTTTACAAAACATATAAGAAATTGTTTATATGCATTTCTGTTACTTTTTTACAAGCCAGACAAAAATTATAGGGAGGGGTGGGTTAAACCGAATACCCACCTCCTTTGGTACGACCATAATACCCCCTCATGGCAAACTTGATGCAAGTAATTAAGTTATCTTGAGCACAAAGCTACGATTAATATATTAAGTCAGGCACGTAAGTATTGATTAATTTCAATAGGGGATTCGTCAATATAGCAAAAGGAATTGCTTTAAATCACAAGACATAATGGCAGAAATACTGAATTCAAAACCAATAATTTTAAAAAGCTTTCAATCCCGATGGGGAGTTAAAAGAAAAAATAATGGCGATAACAAGAATGGCGTAAAATCCACTTTACTAGATTTTATCCTAAGCAAAAATCCTATTTTCTTTTGATTCATTTTTTCTCCCTACTGTTTTCTTTACAATTTTCACTATGAAGCATTGTACAGATACACAAGTAGGAGGAAGGAATTTGATCATATGTCCCTCCTCCTGAATACGGTATATTTTACGATCTCCCTCTGAATTTGCAATATTTTTTAAATGATCAATTTTTAGCATTTTTTAAAACTTGCGCCAGTGGCGTTAATTCACAAAAAATTAGGGGGGAGGAGGTCAAAATGTATTATTCAAAATCTAGGAAGATGGAAAATTAGTCGTTTTTTTTTTAATTTGTTCAATGAAACTACCAAAATAAACGAATTTTTCAATTAAAAACTCCCAATAAAAATGTATCTTTCAAAGTGTAGGGGGGGCACATTTCATCCCTGCTTCTCCCCTTTAACTGAATTACGCCAAAATGCTACGTCATCTAACAAAATTCCTGCGTCCGCTTGCCTGACATTGTGATTAACTTTCGCATCTACACTAAAATCAAAAAGCATAGTAAGCATCACCTTTGTATAAACAAGAGTAAGCATAAAAAGGGTAAATTCCTTTTACTAAAGCGTAGCTAGGATTTCATGGGGGTGGGTCCAGATAATTTGTTTCTTAAGGCGGGATTCTATGTCTATCCATAGCACCTACATTATCAAAAGCGTATATCTTAGTAATTTTTCACAGCTTGAGAGGAGTTGGTACCCCCCCCCCCAAAAAAAAAAATTCTACGCCAGGTGCGAACATTTGGAGAGCCCCAAAAGTCCCTCCGAGTCTTAAGATTGTTTTCATTATTTTTGCCATAAGTCGCCGTTTTTTTTTATTTGGTGCCTTTCTCCTCCTGTTTACATGCTTCCCGCGCTTTCTGGAACTTCTTATTCAAATTATCGAGTAAAATTTGTTTTTTATTTTTGATCTCCTCTCCCCGCAGTGGCGATTCTGGCCTCTTTTGCACCTGGGGCAAAATCTTGATTAGCCCCCCCCCCCCACACTGTTTCCCACAAAATTTTTAGGTCAAATTTTAACAAGATTGTCATTTATTAACAAATTATATTTAATTTATCAATAAATTAATAATACATGTTTTAATCATTTTCAATTTATTATTTAAATTATTTAATCGTTTTAATTATTATTTATTTTCTTATATATTATTATATTCTAGATTATTGCACGATTAATTAATTTTTTGGATTAAACAATAATTTATTAGTTATTTTCCTTGGGTTAAACGGAAAGCAGGTCATTCGCAGTTGGTGTGGGAGGATGTCGTAAAGAAGGGAAGTGGAAACTTCCTGTGAGGGTGTAAAGAGAGAGGCTTTGAATATATTAGGACGGAGAAGGAGTGTGCGTAGCTGTGTTGGCCTCAGGTGACTTAGTGCTGCGGTGAGTTGTTAGTAGTTACAGTATTAACAGCGCCCTCTACTTCATTTTATTAAAAATAGAATTTCTAAAATTGCAACATGATTACAACCGTTAGTATTTTTTATTTAAAATTGCGCGTCCGGGACAAGTGCCCCTCCCCTAAAACCGCCTCTGCCCCCTCCCAAAAAAAACTTCTGCTTACGTGTCTGTTTTTATATATTTAATTCATGATGTTTATCTACTTAACTCTAATTGTCAGTTTTTGACAAACAATCAAGCTGTGCCATAACAAACAACATCTATAAAATAAAACTTAAAGTTAAACCAAGAATTAAACCCAGCACTTGTCTCCCAGCCCTGCACTTACTAGTGCTTAAAAGGCAGTAATTACATGTCCATGCGTCACTTTAGATCTTATCTTTATGTGTATGAGAATAGTATTTGCTTAAATTTCATGTTCTACCTTAACCAGGATGTCTGAATAATTAAATCTCCATAAATGGAAAAGCTGACATAGACACAAAATAAATATGACTTACATAAAGTTAAATGGTACTTCCCAACGTCTCACGAAAATTCAATTCAAAACGTGTTTTTTTTTTCTTTTTAATGAACAATATTGCTACACAATAAAAGATTAACTGAAGACGAATCGCAGTTTATATTAAGTAAAATTTTCGTCAAGTGAATATTTAGACCCTCCGGAATATTCCTCAAACTGAACTATTAGAATAATCGGTAAATTTATTGATTAGCTCGCGGGGTCACTCCCTCTCAGAAATCATGTAAAGCAAGTGGTGTGTGTCAATTGTTTTGGGGACAGTGCCAAGCGTGGCGGAACTGTGCGGTGCCCGAGATGTACATCAGGTAGTAGGGAGTCATAGCCCCTTGGATGGCCTGACAATTGAAATAGCTAAGAAATAGACAAACACATAGAATCAAATTCATCCTGAACCCAAATACAACAAACATTTTGATCACAAATTTATTTTGCTCTCTTCACACAATGAATTTTCCTTTGTTTTGATACCATTAAATCAACTTGTACAAGGAGTGACTTGCGGGAGAGTCATTACATTTATACAGTTCAGAGTACATATTAGACCAAAAGGGAGGCGATGGGGATAAACTTCTGATTCGAACAGTATGTCTATTTGTTAGCAATCTCAATTGTCAGATAATATATAAATTTATCAAATATTCTGTCGCCATTGTCTTCTGAAAATTATTCTATCGATTTTGAATGAGTATAACACAACTATAATCCAAGAACCACTTGACGGGAATATCTTAATTTAAATTAGCTGTCCAAAACCAAGATGCGTTATGTACTCGAGTGTGTATAAATCTTGGAAAAGGACGAATCGAAACGGAAACATCAAAAAATCATACGGGGAGGGGACACAAATGTTGGCCGGAACGATTTGACGGGGAGGGACACGAATATAGAAGGCAAATTAACGGCAGACAAAATAAACACCCACCCCTACGTAAGAGCCTCATTTCTTTCTGAAAAATTTTCCTAAAATCGTTTCAAATGCCTAAAATTGACCGAATTTTGATTAGTTAATTAACATCATGCACAAATGGTGGATTTTGAGCATTTTTGATATTTATATTTCTGAGGTTCTAACCCATTTCTAAGATTTATAACCAAATCTAGCCTGTCACCATCAAATCTTGCATAAGACTGACTGGTCAACAAACACAAGTTGCTCGATGTATGTCCGAATTTGTTCAATTTCCTTATTTCGGACTTTCACCAGTGAACGTCGACATTCAACAGATTTCGTTCTTTCACGGGTAAATATGCATATATATATATATATATATATATATATATATATATATATATATATATATATATATATATATATATATATATATATATATATATATATATATATATTAAAATATGTATATATATTCATATATTTCATTTCCGGAAATGAATTTAAATATGGATTCAGGATGCAATTCTGACTATATTTGTGAGTTTGTTTCTTAGCTATCTGGATAATCCGTTAATATAAACATTACCCAAAAATTTATGACCTTCAACAAAATAACTCACCTTCCGAATTTCCAGAAAGTGGCGTAATGCACATATCATTATCTTCCGGAAATTTATCACACTTCAACATATCGGGCCACGGATATCCATAGTTTTTCATTCTTACTTCACATCCAGCTTTAACTCTCTCACATAATCCACGACAAGGGTAAATAGGTCTATCTAAACAAACTGGACTAAACAGAGAGCATAAAAACAACTGAGTGTCCGGGTGGCACCTGACATTCAGCAATGGCACCCAAGAGACCGCCTGTTGCATCACCTCTGACATACTATCATGGTCAAGCAGATTGGGTAATCTCATTTTAGTATATCCTATATTATGACACAATGACATATTTTTGGGTATGTCAACGCAAGTTGGCTGTGCAGTTCTTCCCCCAATAACACCCCAGTCAGAAAAGTATCCATCAGAAAAATCGTTTTGGTAATAATCAGCGCTTACTGTAGTCACAAGCATCAACAATATAGTAAACATGATGAGTGCTTGTTCCTATCTGGATTGAGACTGAAGCATCTAGTGTTTCTTCAGTCTCTGCAGAGCGAGTGGGCAGGCTACTTCTTCTATTTGCATTCTGGTCATAAATTCTTTGGATATGTAATCAAGATTAAGGTGTTAAAAACATCTTAACATCTGATTTATTTCGTCAATATGACAAATCAGGATTTTAATGACTATCTTTCAAACATTCTGACAGGGTAGTGTTAGACTACTAAAATCAAAGAAAAAATGTTGGGCTATTTAACGAAATAGATGAATTTATCAATTACAAAGATTGTATCTTGCTCTAACCAGCATGTTAAAGTTTATTTTCGCTTTTTTTCTTTTATGATACACAAGTTGTGTTTAAGGGAGAAAGAAAATTCCAGGTAATATTTATATACGCATCGACAAACTTCAGGAAGTTGATACCCAGCACGCAGCTTTGATTGATAATTCCCTCAAAAACTAAAAAAAAAATCCCGAAGATATTATAAAGAATCCATATCCCTTCGCTTATTTCCAGTGATCTTTTTTTCCGTTTAGCTCTTTTATATGCCACAGGCTGAGACGTACATAGGGGAGGTGGAAACCCTCTCCCAAATCCTTAATTTTTGAACAAATCTTCAGCGCAAGTGTTTGGCCACAGTTTGTCTTTAAGGGAGAGAAAAACAAAAACTCTGTTGTGCGTATCAACACCCACTGACACAAAATTCATGGGGTAAATCCCCAGCACTCCACTAAGAATGAATTTACCAATTACAAAGGCTATAATTATGCCCGTTGAAGAAAAAATAATAATTATGATTCTTAGTATATTGTCACTTCTGCTCTTTTATGTAGCAGAATTTTGTCATTGAGGGCAAAAAAAATTCCTGATAATATTTCTATACGTATCAGAGACCATTAATACAAACTTCAGGGGGAAATCTCTATCACGTGGGTTGGATTGGTGAATCCAACTCCAACAAAAATCTTGCAAATATTCTACAAAATGCATATCCTGTCGCAACTACTTTATCTTTTCAAAACTCATCTTACACAAAATGACGAGTCCCAACCGCCTACGTAAAAACTATAACTCGCTACCTACCCTGCTACTAACTGGATTAACTTTGAATTAATTTTAGATTGCATTTATGTTCATCATCGTTATCGGGCAGGAACATACTTAGGATTTTTTTCGAGGGGAGGGGGAGTACAATAATAAATGCTAATAATTACCTATTGTTGCATTATGGTTTTAAGTATAAATAAATTTCATTTCAAAACTAGCTGGAGACAAAGCAGGTACGTTAACACGGTATATGCCTCTCCCCCCCCGTTTGGTGTCCCATCCCCCGAAATTTCGACATTCGTACACTTGTCTGTAATTTTTACATTTTACATATATATATATATATATATATATATATATATATATATATATATATATATATATATATATATATATATATATATATATATATATATATATATATATAAAATTATTTTCATATTTTTTAAGCAAGACACGGTCTGAATGCTCTGTTTCTTTTTTGGGACCGTGGAGTTGGAGCAATCTGCCATGGATTGTACAACTCTGTATGTCTTCCTCCTTGATAAAGCTGGTAAGCTGGTAAAAGATTGGGAACTTCACTTATAACTTATCCTCAGCAAACCCTAGGGGGGAATAGCAAGACCTTAGAAGGCAATGTGTCCACTTTTTAGTGATTAGCATGCATGTGAAAAGGGCAGCCCACGGAGGAACAGAGATTTAAAAAACGGTGTCAAAATGTTTTCATGCTTTTTATTGGCTTTAAAATTCTTGCAAAATAACCAATCAGGCTTTGAACAGTATGCATTCATCGTGCAACATAAATTCAACAGATGCAAGTTCTCAAATTTATGTGGTTGTAAAACCAGTTGAGTTCTAAAAATGTAGAGCTGTTTGTCTCTCCAGAAATAAGAAATAATGCGATGGCTTACAAAAATCCATCGCAAAAAACAAACCTTTGGAATTAAATCATATTTTTTACACGTAGTTATAGGATACTAAACTCTCTTTATTAAACTTTTTTTGTGTTTTCTCTATTGCCAAATTCTGAGAAGTTCTTGGTTGCAATTCTCGCCTTCCTGTTTGAGATAAGGCGCTTGCGCTGCTGTGTTGCCCTTGGGTGGCTTGGTGCGGCAGTGAATTGGTAGTAGCAGTAGTCAAGACCGAACCCAGAGAGGGAGGCTTACCCGGTTTGAACACCCCCCCCCCCCGAAATTTTTGTCTGAATCGTACAAAATTAACAAAAATGCATATAGACTAATTTTTTCAAACAGTAACGATGATAATTACTAATCTGTTACAGTCAGTAGGTCATACGTTGCGGAACTTGTAATTGTGAAACAGGAAATATAAAGGGGTCACAAGACAGTTTGTTCTTTCAGTTTAGTTTACGACTTTGGTAAGTGAAGAGCGATTCGAAAAATGAAAAAGAAATGTGATATAACACCGTTTTTTGCACCCAAGCGAACAAGGTTAGTTATTTTTAATAGTGACGGTGGCATCTCGTCTGTGGATTTTTCATCTGGCCCTGCGGGCTTAAATAACACGGAAGTGGTTGCTGATGTTCAGATTATTCTTGAGGATGCCAAACGTGATTCACATTACAGTCCACTCGATATAGTCACTCCGCAGCACGCTATTACCCAATCTTATTTGGTTCCAAACGACATCGGACGGTTTGTCTACAAATCGTCGTCACTCAACAGAGCGTCCAAACTTCGTCAGATATTGCATATTTTTCCAATGTCTGGAAAAAGAAAGCTACAGTTTCAGTTGGATTGGCTGATTCGTTTCAGCTGGTTGTCCTATTCCCCATCTGAGGACGGTGCTTTTTGTCGATTCTATCTTCTTTATTCGTTCGAAAGAGCTGGGAAAGGTAGCAATCAACACTTAAGTAACCTTGTCAGAAAACCCTTCAGGAACTGGAAGGATGCATTTGAATGCTATACAAGTCACCGAAAAACACAGTTTCAAGAAAAATATACTTTAACCGCAGACAACTTCATTTCTGTTGCGGAGAAAAGGTAGGGTAACATCATCAACCAGATAGACACAGCAAGGGCAATGCAGGTTCAGGAAAAGCGTCAGAAACTGAGAGTGATTGTTGAAACTGTAATAATCCGCGGGACGCAACAGCAAGTCTTCGGGGTATGGACGATTCCGGTTTCATTTCACTCACGGATCCATAACCATCTCAAAATGATGGCCAATTTCGAGGTCTTTTGTGACTAAGGGCAAGGGTTGGCGACAAGAGTCTGATGAGACATCTTCTTTCCGTAGCAGCAAGTGCCACGTATATCACCAAAGGTTCAGAATGGTCTTATTTTCATTTGGGGAGAAATTCTTCAACAGTCCAATATCGAAAAATCAAATGCAAGTACTTGCATTTTGGTGCTTGCTGAAGAAACGGTTTCCAATATGGAGCAGCTATGTGTTTGCTTCCGCTACACATCTACTAGAAATCTTCACCAGGATTTTCATGGTTGTGTCCCAGTTACGGATCTATCTGGATAAGGTCTCGCTTCGGCAATTCTACCTTTTTGGAAAGCCTTGGGCTTGGTCTAAAAGAAATGGTTGGCCAGGGGTATGATGTCGCGGCAGCGATGAGCAGCCATCTAAGGGACCTTTATGCCGTAATAAGCCGACAATATCTAAAACACTTTGTATCCACTGTATCGCACATAGTCTCAAACTTGCCATTTCACCTGTCTGCTATATTCCAGCTTTTAAGCATTTCTTTGGGACTCCTATCGTAAATTTGCAGTTTCTACACTGTTTCGCCACTCAGAACCCGAAATCTGAACGAAAAGAGCAACGAACTCTTGCCAGATTCCTGAAAACAGAGCATGACCAGACTCTGCGAAACGAGGTGGGTCGAGCGTCATGATTCAGTTATGTATTTTCTTGAGCTCTGTCTGCTCAAGCTGCGTTCTCGCGAAACTCTTGAGGAGAACATCAACGCAGAAACGTCTGCGAAAGTGTCGCAAACGCTGGACGTCATGAACCAGTCAGAGTTCGTTATGTGTCTCCATGTCATAAAGGAACTTTCCTGCCTGACGCTGCCTTTGTGCAAGACTTTTCAGTCGGCTGACTGCGACTTGGCTGCCGCTTGTAGACATGTAAAAACTGTTCTTTCTAGAACAATGACAATACGACAAAATTATGTCGCCACCTTCGCTCCTCTGTTCGACAAAGGTCGGTCTTCTGCAACTACTTTAGGGCTTGAGATGACTCACCCAACAACAAGAGGTGGAAGGAAATCTAATCTTGACGACCCTGATTTTCTCACTCACTATAAAACCTCATTGTTTATTCCTTTTCTAGACTACTTCATATCGGAGTTGAAACAAGGCTTTGAACTCTACCAGAATCTGCTGTCTCATCTCAGCATCCTCGTCCCTTTGAAGATCGTATCAGTTGATCCCAAACCATAAAGTTGGAGTCTTTGCTTGAGTCATATGACGATATTCTTCCCGAGCCAGACTGCTTAAAGCAAGAGGTTGAGCTTTGGTGCAGCAAATGTGAAAAACTTCTTACCACAGAAAGGCCTTCTTGTGCTGTATCTTTTCTTCACGAATGCAACTCCACCTTTTTTCCAAATATTTCAGTTCTATTGACTGTCCTTGAAACATTGCCTGTCAGTACTGCCACTCCGAAAAGAAACTTCTTTGCACTTGGAAGGTTAAAAACCTGGCTAAGAAATTCAACGGGACAAGAATACTGGTTGGTTTAACTCTTAGTCAGCTCTGTAGACATATTATGATCTTAAATACTTTGTTTTCTAATGTGATACTGCAAAAAAAAGAACACCCCTTAAAGAAACAAAAGTATGCCCAGTGGATGAGCCCTTGCTCACAAGGGGTGGAATGATGGTCTCCATGGTTGAACGTTAGACTAAGTCTATGGGAAGAATTTTTTGACGTGACCCCTCCCCCCTCCCAGAAAAACATCCAAAGGTATGGTCCTGGTAGTAGCAGAATCAACCACTTCTGAATCAATGAACACCAAGAAAATGAAAAGTTTACAAAGATAAAATATTACTAAAAGTCATAAGGAGAAGGTAGTTGTAAACGCTTGTCTTTTTTCTGAACGTGACGAAGGAAGTTAATTAGGAAGGAAGTTAAAAATCGTTTAAGATAAGGTTATTCTTATCTATAAACATAATTTTGCCATAAAATATTTTGCACTTTATGAGCAGGTTTATTGCATATAGACCATGACAAGAGATTAGGCAATTGTTAGACTTGAGAAAATAAAAATAAAAAGTCTTATATAAGGGGTTATACGCTGTTTTTCAGTGGGGTGTACAACTTAGCATCTCTAACTAGGTCCCCGGATTCCTCCACAGAACTTGCAAGCCTCTATTTGGTTGTATGCCTCATGTATTTTGTTTTGAAAAAGCCACCTAGTTCATAACTACTGGCTCTAACAATACTCATATCCTAGTTTAAAACAAGACATTTATCTAAATACCTTTGTTTATTCTAACATTTCTTATTTTTAGTTTTATTACCTTTTTTCAATTTAGTAATAATCATTCTTTTATCCATGAAAGGGGACAGAGGTTAATCCGTAGTTTTATTGCTTAGGATTATTTTACCTCACTAGTGTTCCTTGCAAATCTGCTTTCTAAAAAAATAAAATAAAAAACATCCTAACTCTTCTCATTAAAACAAAGGAAGAAAAAAGAGCTTTTAAACCGAATTTTAACTATTAATTAACAACACACTAAATAGAATGAATGTAGGTCTTCAGACTAAATGTTTGCAGATAGAATGAGGAAAAGTTGGGTGGATTCATCAAATATTCATTTTCCTAATTTAGGCTTAAGTAGGCTAGCCTTAAGTCGGCTAAGTCATGTCAGATACCCGAACATTTTCTAATTTATGCCAGCGTTGCATGTCAAGTTATGCATTTTTTTCTTCTTTTTTTTAAAGAAAAAACAAAGAATTATCTTCTTTTGCTGTGCAATAATTAATTCTTTTATTGTTGAACATATTTCGAAACTTTAGAATATATGTTATAAACCGTATCTTTAGATTAACTTATTCCCAGTTAAAGGGCTATAAATCAGCCACTCTGTAGCTGATGGGCATGAACAGGGGTCAATTGGGGCACAGGAAGGGGACGACTGTCTCTTTTAGATTTTGAAAAATACTACTTTTTGGTATTTTCTTTGAACCTCCGGTCTTACAATTTTGTGAGTTGGCATCCCTGGAAAAGCATGTTAGTAATGGCTTTTTCATGGGATTTTGCAGTAATCTTTTATATAGTAACGAGTCGTTACCGAATTTTTGATTGTGCGCAAAGAAACTCATATTCCAGAGGTAGGAAGCATGAAATTAGGTGATATAGAATGTGTTTACTCAGGCAGGAAGGATGGCGTACATAGACAGTGAGTAGGGCTCATGATGAATAAGGAAGCTACTAAGGCTTGTTTAGGCTGGGAAGGTATTAATAATAGAATACTAATTGGTCATTTTATGACTAAAAACTTCAGGTATCAATTATAGTAGTATATACCCCTGTAGAACCAACTGACGGAGATACTAGTGACTAAGATGGATTTTACTTACAGTTACAGGAGCAAATAGACAGGGTCCCAGGTAAAAATATGTGTTTTTACTAGGAAGATTTTAACACCCAGGTCGGTAGAAATAGGGATAGATGGTATCCTAACCTAGGTAAATTTGGTATAGGAAAAGACATTTGCAACAGACATTTGCAATTTTATTGGTATAACAGTCTAGTTATAACTTATACGGTGTTTGGTCATAAAATGGCCAATAAGTTAACATGGTATTCACGCGATGGTAAGACAGCAAACCTAATTGATTATGCTATAGTAAACAGAAGACTCGACAGGATCAATGCAAGATACTAGGGTATATAGAAGTGCTGTTACTAATGTCAAAAGTAAAGATCACGATCTAGTAGTGTCTAGTGTTAATCTAAAGCTGAAATTTCGGAAGGGTAACTACCTCCCGGGAAGTTATGATAATGGTAGACTCCAGGATGAGAATTTGAGAGAAATTTTCCAGGAACAATTGAATACTAAACTTGAGAGCTTAAAATTTGATAACGTGGAAGATGGTAGGACTAATTTTAGAAAAACAATTTGTTAAGTTGCTGCTGATGTCTTGGGAAGAAAGTTAGGACTGCAGCAAGGATTATTAGTGCAAAAACTTTATGTTTAATAGAGAGGTGCTTGCACAAGAATTATCTAAGTGATAGATCATATGAAAACAAAAGGAATGTAAAGAAGGCGGAGAACTAATAAAATATGAACTAAGAAGATTCATAACATACAATATGAACTGAGTTTTGAAGTGGATGCCATGGATAGAATTACCGATGATCTTGAAGATGGATATAGACGGCATAATAATAAAATATTGTGCTGGCATGTTAATAAATTCAGAGGGAATTGTCAATCCGGATTGGCCCCAGTTAAAGGTAGGAAAAGGGCCACAATCAGTGATAAGGAAAGAGTTAAAGGGAGATGGACAGAACATTTTGAGAATGTGCTACACCGAGATAAAGTTGTAGGAGAAGATATAGAGGAAAATGAGAAAGTTAGCGATAACTTGGATGTGAAGGAAGATTTGTTGTGTGAGGAAGAATTAGCGACAGTACTAAAAGGATTAAAAAATAATAAGGCTCCAGGCACTGATAGTGTGGTAAATGAGTTTCTTAAGTATGATGGCTCTTAGGTTAGAAATAAGTTACTGAAGAATACGAATATGATTTTTGAAAAAGGGTAAGTATCTAGGGATTTTACGAAAACCTTAATTAAACCACTGTATGAAAAAGGTGGTAAGAGTGAGTGTGGTATTTATCGAGGTATTAGTCTGGTCTCTGCAGGTAGCAAATTACTTAGTAATATGATACTTTTTAGACTGAGAGATACTGTAGACAAAGTTCGAAGAGAAGAACAGAGTGGTTTTAAAAAAGGTAGAGGATGTGTCGACCAAATTATCACTCTATGGTTAATAATTGAGAAGTGCCTGAGTTATCAAACATCTTTGGTCCTTAGTTTAAACGGTAATGACCAAGTGTTCGGTTCTGTTGATAGAAGAGCTTTAGCGAATGTCTTATCCTTGTATGATATACAAGACAAATATATTAAGGTGATTAGTGCTATGTACGAGAATAGCACTGCAGCGTTTAAGGTAGGAAATGAGGCTAGCAGTTGGCTTTGTTTTAAGTCAGGAGTTAAGTAGGGTTGTGTTCAATCCCCCTTTATATGGATCATTTTGATGGACTTTGTCTTAAGGAGCACAGGAAAGGTAATGGGAGATCACGGAATCAAATAAGGAGGAAAAACTCCCCTGGACTTAGATTATGCTGATGATTTAAGCATCCTAGATGAAAGTGTGAGCAAAATGAATGAACGCTTTGATGTTTTGCGAGTTCAGGGTGCTAGAACATGTTTGAAAATGAATGTTAAGAAGACTAAGTAACTAAGGCTAGGAATAAGTGAAGATAAAAATGTGACGTTGGGTAACGAAAAGATTAATCAGGTGGGCAGCTTTACTTACCTTCCTAGTATTATTAGTAAAGACGATGCGAGCAGTGAAGATGTTAAAAGCAGAATAGCCAAGGCTCAGGTTTTTTCTCAGTTAAAAAAGTTTGGAAGAATAGGTAGATAAGTCTTCAAGCTAAGATTAGAATTTTAGAAGCTACAGTGATGACAGTGGTCAAATGTGGCTCTGAAGTATGGGCGCTGTGAAAACCCGATGGAGATTTGCTAGATGTTTTCCAGAGAAATTGGCTACGGATTGTTCTGGGTACCCGGCTGACTGACCGTATTTAAAACAGTAGGCTGTACGAAAAGTGTCGTTCAATCCCACTTTCTAGGGCTACAATGAGAAAGAGGATGAGATGGCTAGGGTACGCACTACGGATGAAGGATGACAGATTACTGAAGATTGTTCTTTTCGGCCAGCCGTCTAGGGCTAAACAGAAAGCATATCCTCATTTGGGGTGGGATTAAGTCATAAAGAAGGGTTTAAAGAAATCGGGAGCTTAATAGGAGGGTGTAAAGAGGAAGGTTTTGAATGGATTGGAAAAATGGAGGAGAAGCGTGCGTAGCTGTGTTGGCCTCAGGCGGCTTGATGCTGCGGTGAGTTGTCAGTAGTAGTAGTAGTGCAAATGGAACGGGTAAAAACTAATTCATTCAAATTATGTCAAGTGTTTTCGAATAACACTAGGAAGCTTTAAAGCACCAAGAACACTAAAATACTGTCACCCTTCTCTGGAGCCATCTAATATCTGAAAACTACGACCTTTTTAAGATTATTCTTTGATGTTCTGAATAAGGTTGGGCACCACTGTTGATATAATTTTGAAGCATTTGAAAAAAATTGACAATGACAAAATTGACAATTGAAAATTTTCAATTTTTCAAAATTTGAAAATTGACAAAAATTTTACAAAAAAAAATGATGAAAACCTTAATTTCCCCTCCTTCTAAGAAAATTTACTCGATTGTTCCCTCCCTCACAAAAATATTCCTGAGAAATCCTTACTGGTAAAAATATCTATGTCAAAGCGACTAGTTGTTTAAGGTCCACTAGACAAGCTGTTTTTCACTGTAACCCATTTTTGGAAAAAAAAAGTGCTGGGGAACATCCAAGGGAGGGGACGAAGAAGAAACTTACAAAAAACCTTTACAAACTTTACAAGAAAAAATGTATGGAAAATTTGTTTATAACAATTTTTGCTACTTTTATAGGAGTCAGACCAAAAAATTCGAAGGTTGGTCAAACCAGTGCCCCCCCTGGAAATAGCCTTGGGAACACATTTTCATTCTAAGGACGAGGAAATCAACTACAAAGGTGCAAAGACAATTTATAAAGGTTGGTGATGTATGGCATCACAAGAACAAAGTTAATTTAATAGATACTGCTTTCTTCTACCTAGGATACCAGAAAAATATAATTACATCGCTCTCGCAGTTGTCCTGGTGATTTATCGAGTTCTAGTATTATTGCTAGTTCAATTTTCTCTTTGTAAAGATACGAGGGGGGCATTATAGAGTTTAATGGCTTTGTTGTTTATTTCCAGCCTGTTTCAAGGATAAGTTTTCATTACATCTTAATAGAAGATCTAAAGCCGAACTGACCTACTATGATAAAACAAAGAAGAAAAAGCTAATTTTGTGGCTTCATAAAGGTAGCTCACTAATCTTTCTATTAGTTACTTTCGTTTATTATCTGCACATTCTATTTAAATAAGAAAAAAAATACAAAATGATTATAACCGTTATTAGATTATTTATTTTGAATATATTTGCCCCTAAAATGTCTGCACCCGGGGCAAGTACCCCCTCCGCCCACCACCCCCGAAGTTACCTGTGACTAATAACTTTGAATTTTTTTTAAACAAACAAAAGAAACATCTTAGGAAATTGCGTTTATAACCGTTATATATATATATATATATATATATATATATATATATATATATATATATATATATATATATATATATATATCTTTGCGCTAAAATTTGACTCTTTCTCTGAACTCTACTTTTTAAAACAATAAAAAACTTTAGCGTAAAGTCCGAGGCCTCAACGAGGGGACAACCCCTTTCATATACGGAATAATTTCTGTTCGTTTTAAGTTTTAATGTTGCTCCTTACTTTCAGTTGAAAAAACTTGTTTTTTCTATTTAATTTTTGAACGTTTTTGAATTAATGCATGTTATCATTTTGGCTCACCGTACATGAATTATTAAAACGAAATTTGCATATTATTTTTATTTTTGCTAATTGGCTTTCTCTTAGTTTTAATCAGACAATTTTGAGAAAAGGGGGTGGGGGAGGAAGCCTAGTTGCCTTCCAATCTTTTGATTACTTCAAAAGGCAACTAGAACTTTTAATTTGTTACGAACGTTTTTATTAGTAAAAAATATACATAACTTACGAATTAACTTACGTAACGAACTTCTATATTCGTACATTTTTATTAGGCGTATGAGGTTTCCCCCTCGTTAATACCTCGCTCTTTATACTGAAGCTTAAAATTTCTCCAAATTTTTAAAGAATGACCCCTGAATCACAAAGGTCGTTGAATAAATAGTTGAAATTACTAAAAATACTTTAGCGCAAAGAGCGAGGTATTCAGGAGGAGATGAACCCCTCACATTCGTAATAGTTTCTGTTCGTTTGAAGTTTTAATGCTGCTTTTTGCTTTCAGTTGAAAAAGACTTTTTCATATTTATTTTTTCATTATTTTTTTGTTTTAAATAATGCTAGAAAATCCTGCACCCCCTTAATGAAAATTCTTTTACACCAAGACAAATTCCTCCACGGAAAGATCTTCCCAAGCAACCTTTTCTCCTCAAGCCCTCCCCCCCCTCAACCATAAAAATCCCCTGAAAATGTCTCTACGCTTCCCAATAACCATTACTATATGTAAGCATTGGTCAAAGTTTGTAACTTGTAGCCCCTCCCCCGGGGACTGTGAGGGAGTATGTAATCCCTCACCAAATAGAGAATCACCATTTTTAATAATTGCAATTTTTTGTTTTTTTGGGGCCTTCCTACTGATATTATATAACTGGTTACGCTAGAAAAATTTCTTTGTTAAGGGGTTTTTGGATTGTTTTAATCCCTTGTTAAAAATATATACAAATATTTTTGCAGCCAATAGTTTTTTTTTTAATCTTTACTCACTTTAATGTCTTTTCATACTGTTAAATATATTATTATATTGTCAAATATACTTAATATTGTCAAAACAGAGAATCATCATTTGTAATAATTGTAAATTTTCGTTTTTGGGCATTCCTACTGACATTATATAACTGGTAGCGTTCAAACCTGTAAGCTTAATCGCGTAGTGACTTGATTTTATCTAACAAAAAGGCAAACTAATTTTAAAATTTTCGGGTATTTTTCTAGTTTGGATTAAAGCATTAAAATTATTCCTCAGGCATCTTGAATATTTTGCAGTTCACATAATAACTTTAGCGTTTCTGAACTGAACTTAACAAATTTTTCAACTTTTTTTCATGTCTTAAAAAGACATTTCTTATGCTTAAAAGATAATAAAAAGGTAATTATGGTAATAAAGGTAATAAAAAGGATAAAAGGTAATTATGGTTTGTTTTAACAACAGTTTCTATAAAGCTTCAAACTTTTGGTTTTCTTTTTTAAAGATTTTGAATTATTGTAATTCCTTGCTAAAACATATATTCAAATATTTTTGCAATTACCAATTTTTGTCTTTTTACGCAATTTAATGTCTTTTCATGCTTAGGTCCATTCAAAGATATTGGATTATTACTTCAAGTCCGATTTCTAACAACGAATTCTACTTAGCTTTAAAATTTTTTTCGAGATTTTTGAATTGTTACAATTTCTTATCAAAATATATGCAAATACCTTTGCGATTGCAGTTTTTCGCTCTTTAAGCCATTTAATATAAACTTCTTCATACATGAAAACCTTCAATTTTCGGAAACAAGTAAGGAGCGACCCGGCTCAGTAATAATAGAAACTTTAAATAACGGTATTTTGATACCAATAGCTGATTTAAAATGCTGATTTTAAATATATAAGTTTAATAAATTTAGTCTTACCAATCAAAAGTTACGAGCCTGAGAAAATTTACTTTATTTTAGAAAATAGGAAACATCCCCTAAAAGTCGTTTGTATTTTTGCCAGAAGAGAGAACACAGATGCGTGTTAATTTTTTTCTTTTTTTTCCAAGGGTGATCGTATCGACAGAGTGATCCTCGAATGTCGCGAGAGGGCTCATTCTAAAGAAAATTAAAAGTTCTAGTGCCCTTTTTAAGTGTCCAAAACTTGGAGGCCACCTAGGCCCCCTTTCACGCTCATTTTTTCCCAAAGTCACCAGATCAAAATTTTGAGATAGCTATGCTATTTTGTTCAACATAGTCGAAAAACCTAATAACTATGTCTTTGGGGACGACTTAACCCCCACAGTCCCCCGTGGAGGGGCTGCAAGTTACAAACTTTGACCATTGTTTGCATATAGTAATGGTTACTGGAAAGTGTACAGACGTTTTCAGGGGTACTTTTTTGCGTCGGGGTGTGGGTGGGCCAGGGGGAGGGGGTTACGTGGGAAGATCTTTCCATGGAGGAATGGATTATAAGGGGAGAGAATTTTCATAAAGGGTGGCACAGGATTTTCTAGCATTATTTTAAAAAATAATGAGAAAATAAATAAAAAAAGTTTTTTTCAATTGGAAGTAAGGAGCAGCATTAAAACTTAAAACAAACAGAAAATATTACGTATATAAGGGGGTTCGTCTCCTCCACAATACTTTGCTCTTTACGCTACAGTATTTTTAGTAATTTCATATATTTATTCCACGGCCTTTGTGATTCAGGGTTCATTCTTAAAGAACTGGGACAAAATTCAAGCTTTAGTGTAAAGAGCGAGGCATTGACGAGGGAGCGAACCCCCTCATATACGTAATAAAAATATACAAATATAGAGTTCGTTACGTGAGTTAATTCGTATGTTACGTATATTTATTACTAATAAAAAAGATAGTAAAAAAATAAAAGTTCTAGTTGCATTTTGAAGTAACCAAAAATTGGAGGGCAACTAGGACTCGTTCTCCGCCCCTTTTTTTCAAAATCGGCCAACCAAACTATGAGAAAGCCATTTAGCCAAAAAAAAAATAATATGGAAATTTCATTTTAATTATTCGTGTTAAAATAAAACCCTACGAAACAAGTTTTTTTAAATAAAAAAACAAGTTTTTTTAACTACAAGTAAGGAGCGACATTAAAACTTAAAACAAATAGAAATTATTCTTTATATGAAAGGGGTCATCCACTCTCCAACGCCTCTCTCTTTTCGCTAAAGTTTTTATTGTTTTAAAAAGTATAGTTGGGACAAAGAGTCAAACTGTACCGTAAAGAGTGGGATGTTGAAGAGGGGACAACCCCTTTCATATACGGAATAATTTCTGTTCGTTTTAAGTTTTAATGTTGCTCCTTACTCGCAGTTAAAAAAAACTTGTTTTTTTTTTAAATATCGAAACTGATCCTAACTTGTCTGTATATGAATACTGATTAATGAATACTAAAGTATATAAAAATGAGGTCACTCACATAAATATTTTATTTCCCAAATTAAGGCTCTTAACAAATTTTCTCAAACTTCTGACCTATCTAAATTGTTTTCTTAGGCCAGAATATCCAAGGCTGCCAATATTTCCCGAAAAAGTATAGAGCCGTCTCGAGAAAAAATACTAATTTAACGCTAAGAGGCCTTGTCGTATACGGGTGAAATATCCTTTTGATTGTTTCTGTTATTTTTCCTCATACTGGCCGTAAATCCGTTTCACTTCTCTAGATTTACCTCTTTGTATTGTGTTTTATTGGAAACCAAATTGCATTGAAATGCACATCGGAAGGTATGGGTTTGCACTGGGAGAGGGGATTGGGAGTTCGGAATATTGCAAGGATACGTAACAACTAGTTCACTTATTAATGCTGTGAATGATATTTCACAATGATATTTTGCAAATTTCACTATATTTCTAAAGGTTTTGTCCGTTTAAAAACTTCCATTTCATTTTAATTATAAAAGGGGAGGCAGTGTGGTCCAAGAAACTCTAGCAGGGACGTAATTTGCTATGGAGCAGGGTAACTGATGCCGAAGACCTCAGTCCCCGACCCCAGTTTGCCCCTCCCATTTTAAATTTTATTCCTTAAAAGTTTTTGTCAAAACTACGATAAGGCTTCATAATTTAATCATCCATAGAAACGGGTCAATTTTCTTCAATATATTGTTGCCTCTAGGGTACTATATGGCATAGTAAGTATATTATATACTATATGGCAGAAATAAGGTTTATTTTCTCTTTAAAATATGCCATGCGCATAGCTGTAACTTAGACGCCAGTATCATTGGTTCATTACTTTCAGATCTATTCTTTCACTTAGGTTTCACTTGTACCAAATTATGGTATCACGCGGACTTTTTCTTAGAGAATAATCTAAATGTTCTTACAAAATAATAAATTTTAATTTCTTTCAAACAATTTTCAACGAATTTTCAATGTATTCTTTAATGCAAAAAAAAAAATACAAAGCACATTTTGATATTGTAATTTAGTGGATGTTAAAGGAATCTCACCTATCGAATAATAAGAAAGTTACCGTTTTGTATCATAAAATCAAGCCGAAAAACAGCAGAAATTTAAGTTAACAAAAACGTGCACAGTGAGCATTAACATTTTAGTACCAAGGGCATGAAAATAAAAAAAAAGGCCCAGGACTCATCTAAGATCTATTCAAAACTGTCAACCACAATTTTTTAAGGTATTTCTTTTATTGGTTCAAAGTTTTTTTGTCGGAGGCAACTTTAGAAGGGGCAGAGGGGACACTTGCCCTGGTCAAAAACATTTTAGGGTCGCATAGTTTTAAATAAAAAATCTAACATTTATAATCGTTTTGTAATTTTTGAATTTTCTTATTTAAATAAAGTAGTTAAGCAAAAATTAAAATAATTAAATTAAAATAATTTATAGTAATTTAAAAAATGACAAATAAACTATAAAAATTATTAAGAAATAAATCATTAAATTGGAAATTAGGTTCAAAGTTTTTTTTTGTCAGAGGCAACTTTAGAAGGTGCAGAGGGGACACTTGCCCTGGGCACAGAAATTTTAGGGTCGCAAAGTTTTAAAAAATAATTTAGCGGTTATAATCATTTTGTAATTTTTGAATTTTCTTATTTAAATAAAGTAGTGAAATAAAAATTAAAATAATTACGTTAAAATAATTTAAAAAATGACAAATAAACTATAAAAGTAATTAAAAAATAAATTATTAAATTGAAAATTAGATTCAAAGTTTTTTTTTGTCAGGGGCAACTTTAGAAGGGGCAGACGGGACAACTGCCCTGTGCACGTAAATTTCGGGGTTGCAAAGTTTAAATAAATAATCTAACGGTTATAATCATTTTGCAATTTTTGAATTTTCTTATTTAAATAAAGTAGTTAAATAAAAGTTACAATAATTAAATTGAAATAAATTGTAATAATTCAAAAAACGACAAATAAACTATAAAAATAATAAAAAATAAATTATTAAATTGAAAATTAGGTTCAAAGTTTTTTTGTCGGATGCAACTTTAGAAGGGGCAAAGGGGACACTTGTCCTGGGCACAGAAATTTTAGGGTCTCAAAGTTTTAAATAAATAATTTAACGGTTATAATTATTTTGTAGTTTTTGAATTTTCTTATTTAAATAAAGTAATTAAATAAAAATTAAAATAATTAAATTGGAATAACTTATAATAATCTAAAAAATGACAAATAAACCATAAAAATATTTAAAAAATGAATTATTAAATTGAAAATTAGGTTCAAAGTTTTTTTCGGCAGATGCAACTTTAGAAGGGGCAGGGGCCCAGGACTCAAACTATAAAACTAATTAAAAAATAAATTATTAAATTGAAAATTAGGTTCAAAGCTTTTTGTCGGAGGCAACTTTAGAAGGGGCAGAGGGGACACATGCCCTGGGCACAGAAATTTTAGGGTCTCAAAGTTTTAAATAAATAATTTAACGGTTATAATTATTTTGTATTTTTAGAATTTTCTTATTTAAATAAAGTAGTTAAATAAAAATTAAAATAATTAAATTGGAATAACTTATAATAATAAAAAAATGACAAATAAACCATAAAAATATTTAAAAAATGAATTTTTAAATTGAAAATTAGGTTCAAAGTTTTTTTCGTCAGAGGCAACTTTAGAAGGGGCAGAGGGGACACTTGCCCTGGGCACATAAATTTTAGAGTCGCGAAGTTCTAAATAAATAATCTAAACTTTGTAATCATTTTGAAATTTTTGAATTTTCTTATTTAAATAAAGTAGTTAAATAAAAATTAAAATAATTAAATTGAAATAATTTATAATAATTTCAAAAATAACAAATAAACTATAAAAATAATTTAAAAATAAATTATTAAATCATTAATAAATTGAAAATTATTTTGTTATTAAACAAAATTTTGTTGAAATTTTGCCTTAAAATTTTGTGGAAGACAGGTGAGCGTTAATCAAGATTTTTCCCCGGCCGCAAGAGAGGCCAGAACCGCCACGTTTTTAGTGCAGAATTACATTCTCGGTACTGTTGCCACGCTGAACTATGAAAACAAGTACGTAAGAATAATTAGTGAAATTAGTTAACACTTTTGTCCGCAAAAATTTAAACGGTAATATTTTATTGATTTCCAAAAACAATTAAACATTTCAAGGAAAGATACACCTTCTTAAGCTGTTTGGTGCTATATGTTTTAGCTCCATTTTATAATTTTTCAAATATTCCGATTTCTAATTTTGGCGCCCATTATTACCAAAAACTGCTTATGGACACCTTTATTTTTTATTAAAAACTGGATTCACGATTTTCCCTAGTTTTTGAATTATATTTAGTTGTATAAGTTCCGCCTCAACCAATTAAAAGAATTCAGAAATACATTTTCACTTATCTTGGTACTTCAATCACTTTCTGCATATAATATTTGCCAATAATAATTTGGTTTCAAGAAAGGATAATTCATAGCAGACAGTTCGAACAATACCCAAAAATAGATGTACTACTAAATTGGGCTATAAATTGATTACCACCCAAAGATCTGATGTTACCATGTCTATATGTCTTACAAACAGTCAAACCCTACTGGGCTAGACATGGCTGTGTTGTCAGCCAAGCATGGTTGTAAGCAGTGAAACACAAGATAAATTGATGGCTTTACGATAAGACTTGTCACGGTTGCAACCTTTCGTGTTTCTATCTTGGACTTTATCTAGATTTTTGACATGATGAAAGTGAAAAACTGAAATGGCTGCACAATTTCTTAGACGTTTCAATTAATTCGCTTTGTGGATTATATCGATTTCTTGCTAAATTCTTTCTAAATTGCTTTCAATTTTGACAGCTTTGACAAGAAACTACTTTGTCTTCCGTTTATATTGTCACACAATCGAATTAGGCAAGTAAGCAGACATTTTTCAGAGGGGGGGGGGAATACTAAACAAACACTTTTCTATGATAATTTAAAAGTGCCCAAAAATTCAGGAAAACTTGTGGGTTCGGGGGGGGGGGGGTCCGTGCCTCGAGACTCCTGTCCCAGGGATGTTTTTGAATAATTGAACCAATGAGTCCGATGGATTATATCCCCCCCCCTTATATTTTCTCTTAAGAAAGAGAGAGATTCAAAAAACTCTTCCAGTCCCACATTTCTCAGCTTCTAAGATAAAGACCCAAAACAGAGTAATATTTTAATGAGGATGTTTATATTTCAGACTTAGAAGTATTCCTTGAGACACCCTTCAATATTGTTCTGAAGGCTGAAATGCACCTTTTTTTAATTTTCCACCCCCTATATCAGAAAAATCCTCAATTTTCAGAAAGTTTCCATAGTTAGGATTCGTGTGAAATCAGTGGATGCTGAGGTCCTTTTATCACCTACCATAGCTAATCAGCTAATCAGGCATTTGCGCAGGTACTTTTTGGGAGGGGTAAAATGGTCGCAGGGTGTAAATGTACCCCTTGTAAGGCTAAATGCCTGGCATAAAAGCAGGCCCAGATTGAATAGGTGCGGGCCCGATTGGATTTTTGCGGGGCCTTCTCTACATATTAAATATTTAAATAAAATATACCTGCATAGTAGCTTACGTAAAGTAGTTCTTCCTAATATAGGATTGCAGAAATCTCTCAGAGCAAAATCTTTCTAATATAGGACTATCCCGTTTAAATTTAATAAATTTGACACCAAACTTTTACGGGTATCAGTTTTCTATATTAGTATATATCATATAATAATAAATAGAAAAATAAATCTCATCCAGCAATGCAACATTAAGATAAATATATTTTTAATTATTTGAATGATTCATAATTCCCTTATCTTCAAAAACAATTTGCTTTAAATTTCAAAATCTTTTTTTTCATTTTGATGGTAACGCGGAGTCCTTTCAAAGGAGGGGCCCGATTGTGCCCAATCGCTCCAATCGTCCTTTATCTGGCCCTACATAGAAGGAGACACCGCACACCATAATAGCTACTTAATTAAGGAAGATTAAATATAAAAAATTCAACTGAAAGTAAGGAGTAACATTAAAACTTAAAACAAACAGAAATTATTGCGTATATAAGGGGTTGCCCTCTTTTTAATACCTTGCTCTTTACGCCAAAGTTTGACAATTTGTTCCAATTATCTAAGAATGATTCCTAAAACACAAGTGTCGTCTAATTAGAATTAGACGCTTTTTTAAAAGCTCTAAAAAAACTTTAGCGTAAAGAGCGAGGTATTGAGGAGGAGGCAACCCCCCTCACAGATTTTACTATTTCTTTCTTTCTCAGTGTCAATATCGCTCCTTACTTTCAGTTGAAAGAAATCCGTTTTATTAATTTGACTTTCGGTCGTTTTTTAAATAATACCGAGAAATTCGGTTCCCCCTCTATGGAAAAATTTATCCATGAAAAGATCCTCTGACGTAAACCCCCTAAAAATATATGTATACTTCCCAACAATCAATACTATATGTAAACAATGGGCAAAGTTTACAGCTTGGAGGCTTTCCTCCGGGGCCTGGGGGGCGGTGGTCGAGTCATCCTCAAAGACATAGTTACTAGATCTTTCGACTATGTTGAACAAATGGCTATCTTAAAATATTGACCAGGCGATTTTGGGGAACCAAAGGACGTGGGAGGAGGGCTAGCTGCACTCCGATGCTTTTGGTCACTTAAAAAGGGCACTAGAACTTTTATTTCCAATCAAATGAGCCTTCTTCAATCTTCTAGGGTCACTGGTTCGACATGTTCACCCTGGAAGACACAAACAAAAATACATAAACATGCCTCCGTGATTTTTCTTCTGGCAAAAAAATTCCACATTTTTATGTATAGGAGCTTGAAACCTCTACAGTAGGGCTCTCTGGTATGCTAAATCTGATGTTGTGACTTTCATTAGGATCACTTGATGGTTTTTGGATGCCCCCCCCCTTTCAAATTTTTCAGCCTCGTAACGTCTGATGGGTAACATTAAACTTGATGAATTTTACATATTCTGAATAAGCATCAAAATTTTTATTTTTTTATCTATCTAAGGGGGAGGAGTAAAGTGAAGCAGTCTGCATTTAGTAACGATTTAAGTAATTTAGAATGTTTTAAGTAGTTTCCAGAATAAGGAAGCTTCCAAAACGTAAGGAATTATGTATCACTTTAGGGTCCATTTAAGGGTCTTGAATTTGATTTCTGATTGAAATAATTATAATATTTATTAAGAGCTCAAAAAAGCCACCGAGTTTTTGGAAGCTAATATGTAAATTATTAGAACTATAGAATATGATAGAATAAAAAAAAGTAAAAAAAAGATAAAAGATTTTTATTTAATATAATGTTATATTAATATAAAATAATTAATTAAATATAAAATAATAAAAAATATAAAATATAATTATAAGCCTTAAATATAAAATAATAACAATAAAAATAATAGATAGTATATAATAAAAATAATAATAAATATTATAAATAAACGGTTATTTGTTACATATTCTATATTACTATTCTATATTACCATTACATATTCTATATATATATATATATATATATATATATATATATATATATATATATATATATATATATATATATATATACGAGTTTTGGAACCTAATATGTACATTAATAGCCCAACTTATGCATACTCAACGAATTTTCAATACCGCGATTCTTTTCTTCCACCACATGCTATTCTTTGTAGTCCAATTAATAAGAATAAAAAAAGTTGCGCTACAAAAATTCATTGAGTATATGCAATTTCAGCTTTATATGTAAACACACGGTGGGAGGGTGAGTAAGGTGAAGTAGTCAACATATAAAAATTGAATAAGTGAGTTTCTTCATACTCATGACCCATTTGCCCAACGTTCTTCCTCCATAAATTTCAAGCCGATCGTTAAAAAAATCAGGAAATCTCAGCTGAAATCTGGTGGTGGATGGAAGTGCCTGAGGGATCATGGATCCTCTATGTAACTCCAATCATATCCTAGTACCATTTTGCATAAAGAAGGTGCGACGTAGCCACGTTTCTGCTAAAAAGTAGTTGGGGGATGGGTGGAGGTGTTGGGGGGGGCATAAACTCATTTTATACCTCAAATGATTTGAAAACTATTATACGTTGGCGATTTAAAAAAAGGGAAGATGGTTACATTTCTGTAGCCATGAGAATCTTGGAACGGTCTCGTGTCCACCTGGCCCTCCAGTTAAAGAGATTAAAAATCCCTGGATAATCCTATTCAAACTAGGTACAGCATGCCCACCTTTGCGTAGAAAAACAAACTGATAGACGTAGTAGAGGGGTTTCTGGACCACTCTGATAGTTTAATCATACCAATCCAAAATCCTTCCGTGATTCTAGTTGAACTAAATGCAAAATGCCTACCTTTTTTGTTATAGAATAAGCAGGTACAGGGGCGATGACATCTGAGAATGACAATCTACTTATGACCGCAGTAACTTACGGTGAAAGTTTACTTCATTTTGCTTAAAATAAGGTTTGAAGTGCATTCCCTTCTGCAAACAGAAAAATAGCAAAGAGTGGCAACCAAGGGCCAATTTTACGATTTCCAATCACATGCACTGATAAATCCATGCATGATTACAGTTGAAACAAAATACGAATTGCTAACCTTTATACTAACAATTTGACGGTCAGGCTACCTCCCTTCTTCATTCATTCAATAATCAGTGGCGGATCCAGGGGGTGGGGGCGCGTGCCTCCCTGAAGTGGTGGTGGATAAGTGGTTGGGACTGCTTGCTCTGCTTTGGGACGAAGTTCTTTTTGTAATTTGTTTTTAATAGTTGAGTTTTAAAAAAATTTTAATGATTAATTAATGTCGCATATCGCCTAAAAGTATTTAATTATATTTAGGTTTATCAAGGGACTGTATCAAACAGTTCGTGGTAACGAACTGTAGTAAGGAGCGACCCGGTTCAATAGTAAACGAAACTCTTGAAAACGGATTTTTGATGCTAAAAGATACATCAAAAGAATCGGATTTTCATGCTGATTTTAAATATACAAGTTTCATCAAATTTAATCTTTGTCATCAAAAGTTACGAGCTTGAGAAAATTTGCCTCATTTTGGAAAATAGGGGGAACACCCCTAAAAGTCATATAATCTTAACGAAAATCACACCATCGCATTCAGCGTCTTAGAGAACCCTATAGCAAAGATTTCAAGCTCCTATCTACAAAAATGTGGAATTTCGTATTTTTTGCCAGAAGACAGATCACGTGTTTATTTGTTTTTTTTTGTTTTCTTTTTTTTCCTCAGGGGTCGTCGTATCGACCAAGTGGTCCTAGAATGTCGCAAGAGGGCTCATTCTAACGGAAATGAAAAGTTCCATTGCCCTTTTTAAGTGACCAAAAAATTGGAGGGCACCTAGGCCCCCTCCACGCTCATTTTTTCCCAAAGTCAACGGATCAAAATTTTGAGATAGCCATTTTGTTCCGCATAGTCGAAAATCTTAATAACTATGTGAAATAACTGATTATTGGGAAGCGTACAGACGTTTTCAGTGGGATTTTTTTGGTTTGGGGTGGGGTTGAGGGGAGGGGTGTATGTGGGAGAATCTTTCCTAGGAGGAATATGTCATGGGGAAAGGGAATTCAATGAAAGGGGCGCGGGATTTTCTAGCATTACTATAAAAAAACAATGAAAAAATAAACATGAAAAAGTTTTTTCAATTGAAAGTAAGGAGTAGCATTAAAACTTAAAACGAATAGAGATTATTACGCATATGAGGGGTTCTAGAAATACTTTAGCATAAAGAGCGAGGTATTTAGGAGAAGATAAACACTTCGCTGTTTATGCTAAAGTATTTTTAGTAATTTAAACTATTTATTCTACGGCCTTTCTGATTCAGGGGTTATTCTTAAAGAATTGGGACAAAACTTAAGATTTAGTGTAAAGAGCGAGGTATTAACGAGGGGACAAACCCCCTCATATACATAATAAAAATATAAGAATATAAAAGTTTGTTACGCAAGTTAATTCTTAAGTTACGTGTATTTTTTACCAATAAAAAGTTCGTTAAAAATTTAAAGTTTTAGTTGCCTTTTTAAGTAACCGAAAAATTGGAGGGCAACAGGGCTCCTTCCCCACCCCTTATTTCTCAAAATCGTCTGATCAAAACTAAGAGAAAGCCATTTAGCCGAAAAAAGAATTAATATGCAAATTTCATTTTAATAATTTATGTGCAGAGAGCCAAAATCAAACATGCATTAATTCAAAAACGTTTAGAAATTAAAAAAAAAAACTAGTTTTTTTTAACTGAAAAAGGAGCGACATTAAAACTTAAAACGAACAGAAATTACTCCGTATATGAAATAGGTTGTCCCCTCCGCAGTCCCTCGCTCTTTACGCTAAAGTTTGACTCTTTGCCACAGTTCTACTTTTTAAAACAATTAAAAACTTTAGCGTAAAGAGCGAGGGATTGTGGAGGGGACAACCCATTTCATATACGGAGTAATTTCTGTTCGTTTGGGTTTTAATGTCGCTCCTTACTTTCAGTTAAAAAAAACTAGTTTTTTTTATTTAATTACCACAAAAGCCAGCTGGTAAGCAAAAATCTTCATTTCGTAGTAACAAGGAGGGAAAATTTAAAATCCTAACTTCTTTAGGCTGTTGAAATGATATTTCAGGATTGTGCTGTCACAACGGGGCTTAAAAGCAAAATATTTACTTCTTTTTACTGTCAAGAATTAGTTTTTGAGTCTTGCTATGGTACTGAGGTGAAGGAATTGATGTCATTGCTTTTTTTTGGCTGTCTGTTTTGTTTTTTTTGGGTTTGCTTTTTTTGTAAAGCAGGGTGTTTTTTATAACATTGTTGTTTTTTAGGGGATTTGCATAATAGAAAGTAAATGTATGAGAAGTGCAAAAATTATTAATTTAAGTTTTGGATTTTGGTGAGGAAATGGTGGCCGCTTTACTGCCTATTTTCATCTAATTAAAGCTTTGCATTATATGACATATCATCTCCTCTGTTCATCCTAAAACATTAAAATAAAGGCCGAACTCTTTAGAACTTTACAAAAGTTCGTCTAAGTATGTACTTAGAACTAAGTATATGAGTCGAAATACTCCTTCGAAGGCCGGAGTAATCATTAAAAAAAAAATCGAAAAAATGTTTATAAAAGAAGGACAAATAATTATGTTTTTTTTATCTAGCCGGCATAGATAGGTCTCTGAATTCTCATTTTGAATCATTGCAATGACATCGATTTTTTTTCAAACATTTACTAATAAAATGTTGATAGACAGTGGAAATTCATACCACTTGAGTTAACCACTGAAACGGAATGCAACTACAATATTACTTCAGAATTTCTCACCTTCTCCATACCAACCAGTCAAAAATATAGTTATGTTTTGTATAGGGGTTGCATATATTTGTCCACAAAATTGTCAATACTGCTATATATACCGATGAGGATTTTTATACTTACTTTGATACAAGCCATCCAATCATATTTCCACGATTAGTTGTTTATAAATCAAAATTGTTACAGGACAGTTCTCTTACTTAATATTAAATCTGAGTCAAATTTCAAATTTTTATTTTTGTGCTCAACAGACGTATTGAGATTTAAACACTTGAATTGAATACGTGAAAACCTCAGGATAAAAAAAAAAACCTAATTAGAAATCTGAAACCCTGAGAATTTAAATCACCAATCTTTACCTATCATATACAAAAATAACAAACACACAATAATTTGTTTTTTAAGGAGTATTTTGATCATATACTTTGAAGCAAATACCTACAGTTCATACTTCTCTGACGATTTTTGTCTTTATTCGAATATTTTTGGATGAAAAGAAGAGGAAATACTAACAAAGAGCTCTAAAATGACAGGATCAGCCATTATAAACTTTTACCGAAATATTGAAATAGGCATCGACCGTGTAATTAATAGATATGGCGGGAATGGAAATAGAGAAATAGACTTTTCATTATAAAAATGTGAATTCTGTAATTTAAGCGAAAAATATCGAACTTTAAAACGTGGAAAGATGCGCAACGTCGTTATGAAAACTAAATTTTAAGATTTCGTCAAAGTTGACACTGTTTACGAAAACACTATTTTTAAAAAGAAACAGCGATTAGTTAATGCTTTATTGCCTATACTTAAAACCCTCATTTTAAATGTATTCTATGCACTTCTATCGTTCCGTTCTTTTTTTCTTGTTACATTCCTAAAAGAACTAGTATTCAATGTTTAATATATCTTTTACGAATATACAAGTTGTATCTTTATCCTCATTTCCTACTCTTCATTACTATCATAGTTACTAAGCGACATGCTAAATGGTTTGACCTATACAAATTGTCACAAAGAGTGCATGACCCCAAGAAATGGTTCAAGACCTTTTCTTTTTTTCTTTTTTTTTACAATAAAAAGCTAACTCACTCGCTATAATGGTCATAAGTGCAAAGGCAAAACAGGATGCAGAAAATATTTTATATCGTTTTTTTTATAGATGGTGAACAGCTTTTTATTTTTTATGGTGGGATGGTTTTTATAACTGCCTTTTTTTTGTACCAATATTTTTATATCATTTTAATTTCAACAGACTTATTAGAACTTAAACCCTCACCAAATTTTAGATTAAATTAACGACCATTTCCACTACCTATCTACGACACATCATCATTGTTGAGGTTCTATTTAAATTGCAGGCATTTCTTTGTTCGCAAGTTTATCCAAGCAACCTATTATGCACCCCCCTCCCATAAATAAAATCCTGGATCCGACCCTGTCAATAATATAGGTCTAACATTCGTGTGTGATTCAATTTCAAACAAGGTTGCAACGGCCTTTATGCAAACAAAACTGCGAGGAAATCGGAAGAGGTTTGGAGGACTGAAAATCCTCATTGGATATAATAATGTGCATTATGGCTACCTTTCTACTAAAAAATTGGGATGGGACAAGAGCTGGTGTAGTTGGACGGATCACTGCCCCACTTTGTCTACCTTTTGTTTGTCCAACCATACAATTACAATTCCTTGAGGTTCTGGTTCAAACAAGGTACAACCTGGCTACAATTGTACTAAAAGTTGGATGTCGGAGGGGTGTGGACGGGGGATTAGTGGGGCCAAAGGCAACCTTTAGTTATCTCATCACACAGATGAAAAATGGATACTTTTTACAGAAAATTTTGTAGTGAGAGGGCTAAAGGAACGTTTGAAATGTTTTTAGAACATTTTTTTTAGGTTACAGACCTGCTTCTCATAACACAGGTGGAAAATGCTTGATTCTACTTCAAACAAGATGCAATATTTCCGCTAAAATGTTGACAGAGAGAGGAGTTAATGGAGCGGTCCACTTAGCGCCTCTAGCTTGTTTTTTCACTGAAGTATGGCTTTGTACCGAGCTTGCTTGTATATAGTAGTTATTCTGTGCTTTGCTGGGGGCCGGTGTTGTCCCCCCCCCCGGAAAAATCCCCAAGACGCGAAATTGGGCAGCCATAAAGAAAGTACAAAATATATACCTCAAAAATATCGATCAGGTGTCCTAATGGGGTAACAAAAGGAACAGATGCCATAAACAGTTTTACGCCAGGGGCTAAATGGTTTCCAATGACTTTCGACTCAAAAAAGAACTAAAACTCTCAATTTTCGATCGAATGAGCATCCTCCCAAGTCTCTACGTCCGCGAGGAGGAGGCTGGGGACGAGGAAGGTGCAGCCCCTTCCTATACGGAATTAATTGTGCTAACTTTGGGGTTTAACGTTACTCCTTACTTTCATAATAAAAGCGTAGACCAGAAAAATTATCAGAAAATGAGAGAGATTAAACATCAATTACTAACTTCACCCTACCCCTTGTTCCTTCCTTAGATCTAATTCTGCTTTTACCTGAAGGATTAATGATAGTTTGCATGTTTTGGCATTAAAATGCATTCTTTGAGGCATATGACTCCCTTCAAAGCTTACAAAACCACCCTTCCCATGAAAACCTTATATCTTAACATTGGACATCTTGCATAGCTTACAGTTCGTGCCCCAGAGGCTGGGAGGGGGGTTGTCAAACCTCGAGGCATGCTTATTTGATCTTTGGACTATTTTGAACAAAATTGCTATCTCAAATTTTTATCGAATGAGTTTGGCGAAATTAAAGCTTCCGCAGCAAATGAGGCAAAGAGTAAGCTCCACTATCTTGACCAATGGCAAAGCTAATACATTTAGAAAGATACATGTGACACCGGTCATTTTTCTCAGTTCTTTCTTTCGGAGCCGTGTGAAAATGCTTCTGTTTTGGATCTCTACTTTTTTGTTATTCTACTAAAATATTTTTGGTGTTTTGGACCAACGATTTCTCGGATATCTTAAGTGGTTTTAGCCTAAGTTTAATCTGAAACTAATGCGTGCTTACTTTATAGCTTGTACAGTGCTTTTAACTTGAAAGCAGAAGCATGGCTTGAAGAAATGAAAGCTTCGAGGAACAACTTCAAAAACTCTACTTTAGGTATAATACTGTAGACTACGGCTCGAAAGAAAGCAAAAACCATCCCTTTTGGTCCCTTGCAAGAATTATTCGAAACTTCTCAAAATGTAGTATCATATTCATCAATTCGGCCTGAATTCCAGACTTTCCGAATAAACTCTAAAGCTTAGACTTTTAGAACTTTCTTTCAAGACTGAAATCGGCAGTTTAGAAAAAAAGGACAAAGCCAAAGAGTTGCTTTCGCAACATAGCTATAAATCATGCAACAAGGCAGCAACTCAGTAAAAGCCACAAGTTCATCATGAGCACCAATACCAATTTGTGATACAATAGTTAATTATGTAGATAGGGAGCAAAGTGGATAGCACATCAGGACAATTACAGTTCTGGAATTAGAGTTCTGAGCTTGACATCTTAACGAGTTTATACATTTTAAACACTAGTCTCCAAAAATATTGAAATAAAACGATTACATTCGTATTATCTAGTAGTGTCTTGGATTTTTCGCATGTAACTCTTGACAATATTATAGAATTTTTAATGTTAAAGACCCTTCTTTAGAGTCTAAATTTTTATGGTTGAAAACTTATGCCACCTGGATGTTTCCATACTCTCTTAAGTCCAAACGGAAAAAATGTGAAGCCTGAACCAACTATGAAGTTGTTTATTAAGGTATTTCCTCCTGAACAGGTCAACTACTATTTATTTACCTAAATTTCATATTTTTGTCGGGAAACAGCAATCACAACTTTTGGTGTCTCCTCATACTATGTTATAGAGTCCTGGTTGAACTTCACTGAGGTAAGGATGCTGGGACTGTTTTGAAAAACTGTTCATTTAAGTTTTATTGATTTTATCCTTCAGTAAGTTGTTTTTTTCTTATTTGTATTGCTGAGGACGGCCCTTGGACATAGGGCCGAAATATTCATTATAATTTGTTTCCCACTGTCTTGAGAAATTCCCTATTGTTCTTCTTGTTTTTTGGTGTTTATACTAGGACCCGAAAAGCAGTGGCGTAATTTTGTCAAAAATACAGGGCGAGTGGACAAAGTTGGAGCCAATTTTCCCAAATCAACTGAAAATGCGTGAAACTAAAAAATGAGCCATATAGTAACAAAAAAGGTGAAGATATACTAAATAAAACTGACCTTAGTTTCTCTCTGGATGCTTGAATATTGCAGGCCTATCTTAGTTTTGACAAAGTTTTCGGAGAAACTAAATTTCAGCTGGAGGGGGGGGGGGGCAAACTGAGGTCTGGCAGGGGCAGTCCCCCTACCCCACACCAAATTACATCCCTGTCAAAAAGTCGAGTGTGACCTTTCTTTTGTATTTTTGTTGTTCTTCAATGGATCTTTAACTTTTTTATTCGTATTTCTGTATTCGTTACATTTTATTATTTGATTGCCTTATTTCTGTACTTGATGTGAAATGTGTTTGATCCTTTTTTTCATTTTCTTTTCTCGAAAGTTGCTTGTTTGAAATCGTTGTATTTATCAGAAAATATATGTACTAGATTACGTTGTCTTTTACTTTATCTCATTTTCTTGTTTTTTGCCCATTCTTTGTCCTTTGTAGCTTGACAAATTCTCAATAAATTCATTAATTAATTAATAAGCCTCATGTTAAAAAACCAAAGATACCCTTTTATTTATTTACCCCAGCGCTACTAAGATGGTTCTGAATTTTCACTTGCTTAATTTTCATCAGCTCACTCACCCAAAAACTAACGGGGTCTTATTCCAAAATTTTAGATACAATTCCCCCGTTGCTGTTCTTTTTCATCTTGAGAGTCTAAATTGCCATGAATCAACCTTT
This sequence comes from Artemia franciscana, assembly GCF_032884065.1. Classification (NCBI taxonomy): domain Eukaryota; kingdom Metazoa; phylum Arthropoda; class Branchiopoda; order Anostraca; family Artemiidae; genus Artemia; species Artemia franciscana. The sequence continues at coordinate 40,619,637 of NC_088873.1, forward strand.
GAGTCCCCTGTCCCTCCTAATATATTGATATGCAAAATATTTTTTCCATTACATTCCTCTTGAGAGTCCAAATCACTTGAATTACCTCAAAATACAAAAACAAATAATTAATTCTAGGGACAATACCTAAAGATATTACATGAATTTTCTAAAGCAAATCTATATTAAAAATTCAAAAGAAAAGCAGTGAAAACGACAAGATTTTATTTTAATACGACTTGTTCCGCCATTATATTCACACACATTCGAAAAAAAAGGACAAAGGAAAAGAGAAACACACATTAATAGCATCCCTACATTGTCACCACAACTGAACTTATTTAGGGCCCCATACACCTACATTTATAGACTCTTGATATACCAGACACATAGTTTAGATTATAATTTAAATCTACATGGTATAGACTCTATAAATCTATACCATCTACATGGTATAGACTCTTGATATACCAGACACATAGTTTAGATTATAATTTAAATCTACATGGTATAGACTCTATAAATCTATACCATCTACATGGTATAGACTCTTGATATACCAGACACATAGTTTAGATTATAATTTAAATTAGCCAATAATTTTCATACTGTAAGATTCTTTTTTATAAAGTATTTGAAAATGCCAAGAGGAAAGTGGTAGCCCATCATTTACTCCATATTCAAGTCCTCTATATCTGTTTACCGAAAGTGTATTGTAAACAAGAAATAATACATAATTTTCACCCAAGTTCAGCAACCACAACTGAACTTATTTAGGGCCCCATACACCTAAAGGTATAACCGAGCCAGACACATAGAAGCATGAGCTCCTTTTCATTAGACAAGCGCCAAATACATGCACAGATAAAGCCCCTACTGCACAGGCCACTAATTGCAGTCCCTACTTCACATGTCTGATATATTTGCATCATTCAATATAAAAACAAAACTTTAGCAGTTCGACTGCATTAAAACCTTAAGACAATGCAGTGCATAACTAAATTACGCTATTTCGTCTATATAATTTTGTTTAGTGCGTGTGGCTAAACAGAATTGATTGAGTGTGTGTGGCCAAACAGAATTTAGAATTGATTGGGCGTTCTTGCAACAACTTGTACAGCATGGATCAGAGATCAGAATAAACGATAGAAAACTGAAAACCGATTCCTACTTACCTGGAAATCTTAGAAAACATTCCAATTATCCCGTTTTTCCCAGAGATAGAGACATTCAGTTTTAATGAAACTTGCATCATCAGAAAGAACGCATTTTGTTTTTTTGATTAAACGGAGCAGAACTTGCTGATACTCCCCCCCAAATGTTTTTCTGATTCGTAAAAACGCAAAAAAAGGATATAAACAAATTTCTATGCGTTTTGAGTTTTTTGTACCCCCCCCCCCCCCAAAAAAAAAACAACTAACATAATCCTGGATACGACCCTCGGTATGACCCTATCGATTGGTCGATTGAAATTTTAGAATTTTTCCTACAAGTGTAGATAATACCAAGACGAGGACTTGGACAAGGGTTTAGATTTATCTTTTTTTTTTTTTTTTTTTTAGCGGACAGGTATGGAGATGCATCGTAATCCAACGATTTTCCCCCTTATCTTTATATAATAAACGTATTGTGGCCTTTAAAAAATTCACCTCCCCCCAACAAGAAATCAATTACTATGTACACGCCTGAGGTTTAGCATCATAATTACCATAGCTTAATTGCATTTCAATCACAAAGGAACTAAATTACAATAGTAAATACAATTTAAAACTAGATTTGACAAAAAGAGCATAGGACTATTGCATTAGCAAAACAAAAAGAGACAGAAAAAAAAATCTAACTAATGTAGCACACCAAGAATCTCGATTTCAATTGATTACCTCTCAGCAGCATTCGGAAAAAAAACATCATATTTTCTAAATTTAGAGAGAGAAATTCACCAGTTAAAAAAGAAATTCAGTAAGGAATCTGAAAGTACCTTCAGGAACTTAACTTTATTTTTATATTTAAAAATTGTCGAAAGTTACTCAAAGGATAACCCAGCATTCGACCAAAGTTAAAAAATTTAAATAAATAATAAATTTATATTTTTATACCAATATTTAAATAAATCATAAATTAAATAAACAAGTTTTTCATTCCAGGTAAGAGAGAAGTCACTGATGGAGCGGTCAAAAAATAAATATTTATTAAATCCTTGTGATATCAGTTAACTAGCATCTTTAGTATATTAACTTCAGCATAATAATCACCAAATTGGAAAAATATTGAGGCAAATAACTAAATTTGTTATAATTAAGTATTGAGGCATTAACACTCATTAGTTTCATATTTTATTCATACTCATTAAATTACTCACATATTAATAATCAAAATAAATGAAGGTATTAGCTAATAAGCCGTTGCATGTTTACAGTTAATTTCTATTAAACTTGAAATGAACCGGTTTGAAGCTAAAATTTCCATCAGGAAGGTACTCTTAGACTGAAGCTTCTATTCAAAACGACAACCCTGTTTTGGAATAAGGACAGAGTTGTGACGTGAGAAAACGCCAATAGCATTAATTTGCTCAAAAATACGAGTAATTACGATTTTTACTCAATGCTACTCAATTCATCCATGCTCTATTTTGGGGAAAATGTAGCAACTTTTGGATTGTACACAATTAAAAAGAATTGGGTCAGTAGAATATATTCTTTGGTGGTGTATATTTTAACAAATGTGGGAAACAGAAAGGGAAATAGAATTTAGCAGAAGGGGGAGAATGGAGAAGAAGTCGAAGAACCGAATTGAACCCAAATGAGAAGACCTGAACGGAAATTGAAATTGAAAATCAATAGATGTTTCAGGAAATCAATGATTCCCATAGCATTCCAAGCAGTATATTTATAAAAAAAAAATAAAGGAAAACAATAACGCATGGATTAAATGGATTAGCGCCTGGGAACGAGTTTTAAGGGAAAACCTTAAAATTGTTTGATTGAAAAATGAATTGAATATTTCTGCTAAAAAATAAATCGAAAATTGAGCGTAAAAATGATTATTCAGGATTGAATTTCACATATGATAACTAGTAAGCTTTTTTTTTATAATCAATACGGTAAAAATTATTTAGTATTTTTACTAACAGGCAGTAAGGGAAAATTATAAATGGCACTTATTATTATTGGGAAAAAATGTAAATTTAGAAGAGTTAATAGCTTTTTTGTGGCTTTTCGAGAAATTGGTAGCTCCACCCCTTCCCTCCTAAATTTTTTGTCCGACTCGCAAAAACATAAAAAACATGTATACAAACAAATTTTCGATACGCGTTTTAAGCTTTTTCTATTGTAAACACATATTAATTGCCATATATTCAAGCACCCCTTTGCGTTTACAAACATCTCCGCTTCTTAAAAAAAAACGAAAGTTTATGCTCGACAAAAATTGAATCGGAACTACAAAGAAAGGTTCAAACCAACATAATAGACAAATATAATTCTACTTTTGAGTTTACTGTTATTCAGGGTAGCCAAATAAAGCATAGTCAAAGCCGTTCCTATGGTTGGTTGTACCAGCAAAAAAAAAATTGCGCCCCCCCCCTCCCAACTCAAATATGAACAAAAAACCTGAATCAAAGTGAAAAGTTCAACCAAGTGATCAACCCCCAGCCAAATTTGCCCCCAACTTTCGCCCGGCTCTGACCATAGTCAATCCAATTTTTGGGGAAATGGTTCCCCGGACCCCATCTATCCTTGCAGTAAATAGCTTGACAATTAGTTGCACAAACGCCAGATTTAGAAAAATCTTACATAAATTTTAAGGAATTTGAATAAAGGCTTAGGCAAAAAGTCCAATTCGGTGGAAAGAAAAGGACAAAAAAAGTATTTAGATACCTGCTCGTCAAAGATTAATTATTATTTAAAAATTCCAACCATTACTTATATTTAGTTCAGATAATAAGTTACTTAATATCGCCTATAGGTAAAAGAGCCAAAATCGATGTGTGCTGAGTCTACTCTAACTGATCCGGGCTGCGCTTTTGACGTTTCGCTTAAATCAAAAAAGTTGCTTTACCGCCAGTGGCCGTTGATTCATAGATCTCGAATATTCCAACTTTAGATAAATTCAGACAATCAAAATACGATTCCTCAATTTATTTAAAATAAAAACAGCGCTAAGTCTGTGACCTAGTGCTGGAAATACACATAGGGCTAATTGTATTATGAATTTTAACTATAATTTCAAGTTATCATAAGAATTCAAATATGCAGGCATATTTTCGGGGGAGGGGCAACAGTAGAAAACATTTTTATTTGAAAATTTGAATTAGAAGCACTTGTAAATTTAGGATTTTTTTTTGGGGGGGGGGGCAAGAAAACTTCCAACCCGTCCCCTGTGTACGTCCCTGATCATTAAAATGATACTGAAACACGAGATGAGGAATAACCAGGTCCCAAGGTCTCGTTTTCATAACAGAAAAGAAGTCCTTACTACCCTCACGAAAGATAAAATAATATCACACTTGAGTTTATTTTAAGGTCTATCCTTCCCTTCTCCACACATAGCTTTTATTTTTAAAATTACAGGACTTGTTTTTAATTTTACCGTTGACGTATTTTGCATCAACGTCTCCTATTAAATATTTTGCTTCTAAAAGTGATTAGCGGCCTTACATTTAAATTCTCATGCCTAGAGATGTTATACCTAACACGATTTACTTGTTCACTCTTGGACACCTTACCCCGGTACTTACCCCGCTGCTACATTTGCTAAAATTGTATAGAAGCTAAAGCATCTTTTGTAAACTTTACACTACTATCATTTTAATAGATTCAAAGGGAGTTATTACCGCTTAACATAAATAGAAAATTAGCTTGTCATAATTCTAACAAATAAAAACTAATATATAAAACACCCTATTTACAAGATATTTTCCAATTCTTCCAAAGAAATAAACAGATAGTCTATCCAATGCCAGGTAAGACTAATTTATGTTCCTCACTTGAACTATCAATCTTCCAGAGCTAATAATTTCACTTATATACTTTTGCAATAAATATACATACATGTATTCTTTTTTTTTCAAATTTAGCACGTTGAAATAGTAACATTGATGCCTAAATTGCCATTATCAGCAAACAGTTGTGCAATTGAAGTGTCGAAAACTAGGCAATCAGAGTTCATTATTGCCGTGCAAACTCCTTCATGAATGGATCGAGGTGTAGCTTCCCAGGTTAAGCGTCGACGGTGTCCACTCAGCTCCAACCTGAAGAAAAAGAAAAAGCATATTTTCCACCAGCCTGGTTTCCCGAGCTTGCTACGGAAAAAACCCACTAGATCAAAGAGTATGGGTAGCTTATAGGGATGGGAACTGGCGCTAGTGTCAACAAAAAAAAAACTATCAACGCCATCTAGCGTTTGGCGACACTTGTCCTTTCCCCAGTATAGTAATAAGAATAATTAACTTGATTAGTGTAATGGGTAAAATTAGGGTATCCAAAAACTTCAACTAACGATAATCATCAACCCCTAGGAATGGCAATCCCAGGGATATTGAACCTTTTTAAATTAAAGAAGTAATAAAGATGTAATTTTGTTGTCCAAAACAATTCATCCAGCTCTTCACAGATTTCTGTGCAACACGGTAAAGTCAAAGCAGCTTTAAAGTTTGCTTTGATTTCAAGTTGAAAAAAACTTCAACTAACGATAATCATCAACCCCTAGGAATGGCAATCCCAGGGATATTGAACCTTTTTAAATTAAAGAAGTAATAAAGATGTAATTTTGTTGTCCAAAACAATTCATCCAGCTCTTCACAGATTTCTGTACATCACGGTAAAGTCAAAGCAGCTTTAAAGTTTGCTTTGATTTGAAGTTGAAAAAAACTTCAACTAACGATAATCATCAACCCCTAGGAATGGCAATCCCAGGGATATTGAACCTTTTTAAATTAAAGAAGTAATAAAGATGTAATTTTGTTGTCCATAACAATTCATCCAGCTCTTCACAGATTTCTGTACATCACGGTAAAGTCAAAGCAGCTTTGAAGTTTGCTTTGATTTGAAATTGAACGTAAAAGTTGAAAGTTGCTTTACAACTTTGGCGTCCTGTTTTATTCTAGTAACAGTTTTCATCCGGTAAACGCGAAGTTCCTACAGAAAACGTATCCACAGACAAATAGAAGTTTCGGCGGGTACAGAAAGAAGAAAAAAACAACACTTTATCGGTAATCTGTCAGAAATAGGTTATTTCAAAGCAACAAGAAAACTGCTAGCCATCGAGGAGGGCCAAGGCCCCTCCCCCTCCAATGCCCAAATTCCTTTGAGTGCTATTACTGTGAGCAAAAAAAAGAAGAAAAAAAATACCGATCTGCCTCTATCAAACAGTTCGTGGTAACGAACCGTAGTAAGGAGCGACCCGGCTCAATAGCAACCAAAACTCTAAAAAATGAATTTTTTATACCAATAGGTACATCAAAAGAATTGCATTTTAATGCTGATTTTAAATATGTAAGTTTCATCAAGTTTAATCTTACCCATCGAAAGTTACGAGCCTGAGAAAATTTGCCTTATTTTAGAAAATAGGGGAAAACAACCCCTAAAAGTCATACAATCTTAACGAAAATCACACCATCAGATTCAGCGTATCAGAGTATTGTAGAACTCTCAAGCTGTTACCTACAAAAATGTAGAATTTTGTATTTTTTGCCAGAAGGCAGATCATGGATGCGTGTTTATTTGTTTTTTTTTTTTTCCCCGGGGTCGATTCTAAAGGAGAGGGCTCATTCTAAAGGAAATGAAAAGTTCTAGTACACTTTTTAAGTGACCAAATAAATTGGAGGGCACCTAGACCCCCTCCCACGCTAATTATTTTTCCAAAGTCAACGGATAAAAATTCTGAGATAGCCATTTTATTCAGCGTAGTCGAAAAACCTTATAACTATGTCTTTGGGGATGACTTACTCCCCCACAGTCCCCGTGGGAGGGACTGCAAGTTACAAACTTTGACCAGTGCTTACATATAGTAATGGTTTATTAGGAAGTGTACAGACGTTTTCAGGGGGATTTTTCGGTTGGGGGAGGGGCTGAGAAGAGGGGGACACGTTGGAGGAACTTTCCATGGAGGAATTTGTCTAGGGGTAAGAAAATTTCCATGAAGGGAGCGAAGGATTTTCTAGCATTATTTAAAAAAACACAATGAAAAAATAAATATGAAAAAGTTTTTCCAACTGGAAGGAGCAGCATTAAAACTTAAAACGAACAGAAATTATTACGCATATGAGGGGCTCTCCTCCTCCTAATACCTCGTTCTTTACGCTAAAGTATTTTTAGTAATTTCAAGTATTTATTCTACGGCTTTTGTGATTCAGAGGTACTGACGCGGGGGTGAACCCCTCATATATGTAATAATAAAAACATGAGAATACAAAAGTTCGTTACGTAAGCTAATTTGTAAGTTACGTATATCTTTTGCTAATAAAAACAGTCGTAAAAAATTAGAAGTTCTATTTGCCTTTTTAAGTAACCGAAAAATCGGAGGGCAACTAGGCTCCCTCCCCCGCTCCTTTTTTTCTCAAAATCATTCGATCAAAACTATGAGAAAGCCATTTAGCAAAAAAAAAAAAAATAAATATGCAAATTTCGTTTCAATTATTCCTCTGCGGAGAACCAAAATCAAAACATGCATTGATTCAAAAACGTTCAAAAATTCATCAACCTCATCAACGCTCCGCTCTTTACGCCAGGGTTTTTACTGTTTTAAAAAGAACAGTTAAGAGAAAGGGTCAAACTTTAGCGTAAAGAGCGAGTCGTTGAGGAGGAAAAGCCCCTTTCATATACGGAGTAATTTCTGTTCGTTTTAAGTTTTAATGTCGCACCTTACTTTCAGTTCAAAAAAATTGTTTTTTTTTTTTAATTGAACTTAGGAATCAAGACTTCGTTGGCGGTTATAAACTTTGCTAACCGTTGGAATTTTTTCACTAAACTTATTGAACGCTTGAAGAGTTCAAAATAGCTTGTCAATTTTGTCACATTTTCGAGCCAGTTCAAACTAACCCACTATGAATTCTACGGACAACATTCATCATTGACGCGTAGAACCCCAGCTCAGTTTTGTGTAAAAATCTTTGAAAAAACAACATATTATCTTGTCACTATTTGCTGTAAAATGTGCCAATTCTGCAACTATTGACTGTTGCGAAGAAGCAATCAACTATCTACAAGATGCGATGACCTTGCCTCGCTGATCAGACTTAAATATCTTCGTTTTCAGGACAGTAATTCGACCCAGGATTCTAGGCGACAAATTTACCATTCTTTGGTTATTTCTTGGTGGCACATATGAGCTAAGGGTCTCCAAATTTCTGTCATCAGGTGTACACGATCAGAGCACCACGTATGCCGTCATGCGTGGCACAACACCGCAATTCTTAGCACAGTTCCACCATGTTCGACACACCTTCAGCCCACTTGGCATGTGCCACCTGGTGTACGTAATCAGAGCGCCACGTGTGTCGTACAGTTCCCAAATGTGTAGCACTGTCCCCACAACTCTTAGCACAGTTCCTCCACGCTTAGCGCACCTTCACCACACTTAGCACACGCCACCTGGTGCAAGTGGTTTCTACAGTCAATAACCCCTGGGGATGCACAACAAATAGATCTGGACAGATTCAAAGCCCTTTCAAAAATAAAAAACTTGGCGCCCATACATGTAGAGGTTTTGAAGTATCAAATTAGTCAATCTATGCAAAGCAGAAGCCAATTGGTAGCATGTTTCTTGGACGAAAAAGAAAAGAAAAAATGGAGGTATTGAATTACAAGTGGAACCAGTAGAAACAGAGATAAGCATCATATTGACATATTGATGCCCTCATTTTTCACACCTTAAAACAAAAGAGTTGGAAATATAAATCTTAGATATCGGATTTCAGGCTTCGAACCATCAACATAAAACAAGGAAGCTAGTATCTAATGTCTGAGGTATTGCATTTACATGTATTTTGGCTAAGCTATGTAATTACGTGGTACGTGGAGGCAGGACCAGACTGAATAGGTGCGGGGCCTGATTGGATTTATTTTTGCGGGGCCCTCTAAATATATATATTAAATGTTTAAGTAAAATATACATGCATAATAGTTTATGTACATAAAGTAGTTCACGTCCGTAGTGCAATACCTCTATAGCAATACCCCGATTAAATTCAATAAATTTCACATGAGCTTTTACAAGTGTCAGTTTTCTCTATTATAAAATACACGTTATATACCAATGAACACATTAAAACATCTTATCCAGTCATGCAAAACTAAAAAATATATTATAGTTATTTAAGTAACTCATAATTTATTCCTTATCGTCAAAAACAAATTGTTTTAAATTTCAAAATCTTTTTTGTTCATATTGATGATAACATGAGGCACTTTCAAACGCAAGGTCTGATTAGGCCCAATCGCCGTTTATCCACCCTGGGTGGAGATCACTTTACAAGTTGACATATTTGGACATAAAAGGAAGGGGACGTGTTCAAGAGATTCTCCCTAAGGTCGGTCAGAAGAATACCTTTAGGAAACTCTTTTATTTTACTAGATTCGAGCGACACTTGAAAAATATGCAAATTTTCGCAATTCTTTATCAATTTTTCTATTACAATACATTTGTTTTTCAATATAGCCTTCGTCAAGGTCAATATACTTCTTCCGGCATTGCTTCCATCATTTTAGACCCGAAGAATTAGAGAGATCCCTTTATGAGTTGTGTTTTCACTTTTTATTTTGCTTCATTGATGCTATTGTTAACGGGCGCCTTTCGACTGTTCTTTCAGTTTTGGTAACAACAAAAGGCCAAATTAGGTCTTAGATGTGCCAGTCTGTGGTAGGTCTAGGCTACAAGACTTATGTGGCCTCCATTTGCACGAAAGTTTTGTCAAAACTACTTTTATAATATGTGAAGAATCCATTAGGGCGTGAAGGAGCAAAAAACAAGCCCCTTATAGATCTCGAAAAACACTCTTTTGTCCTCTCCCCTACATTGTCGTCAATTGGCAGGTCTGAGATGTGGCAGTCTGTGGTAGGTCTAGGCTACAAGACTTATGTGGCATCCATTTGCACGAAAGTTCTGTCAAAACTACTTTTATAATATGTGAAGAATGCATTGGGGCGTGAAGGAGCAAAAAATTAGCCCCTTATATATTTTAAAAATACTCTTTTGCCCTCTCCCCTACATTGTCGTAAATTGGCAGCCACTGCTCACTAGCCTTTTCACCATAAAACAATTCATAAATTTGCAATATGTACAGATGCTGTCTAAGATGTAAATTAGTTAAACAAAGCTCGAGAATAATGCAGCTAGGCAGCTTATTAAATATACCCTACAGGTTACCTTGTCCACCCAAATAATCATTATAATCAAAGGAGATTACTACGGCTAGTGGTGGTGTTTCTGTCAGTCACTATTGGCATTACTGTCATGAAGAGAGACAATTAATTCTCAAAGTTGGAATCAATTATTGTCCAATTTTCAATACTCGTGACCATGTATTTTATGAGTGTTTGTCGACCAGTTTTTGTTTAGTTGAATACATGGAAGCAGGGTTGCCACCCCTAAGGATTTATCACCATTTCTAGTGATTTTTTTATATTGCTTTAACAAACGTACTAAATCAGCACATAAATCACTAGATTATTGAAGAAAATCACTAAGTCAACCGAAAAATCATTAAAATCCAGTGACTTTTTTGTTTCCACCGGCAACAAACCTATATGGAAGCTTATACGTTGTTTCAAATGTCACCTGAGAAAACTTTATGAAAGATAGGGATCAAATATTTAAAACTGAAAATTCCAGGTATGTCTCAGATTTTTCTTTATAGCCAGTTCTAAGGGGAAACAATGATACAGATATTGTAGGGTACCTCATAGCAAGATTAAATAAAAAAAATTAACATATTTTTTTTTTCAACTGAAAGTAAGGAGCAACATTAAAACTTAAAACGCACAGATACTATTGCATATAAGGAAGGGGCTGCCCCCTCCTCAATACTACTACTACTACTAATAATAATAACTCACGGCAGCACCATGCCACCTGAGGCCGACACAGCTACGCACGCTCCTCCTCCACCTTACTCTTTAAGCTAACGTTTAAATCTTTGTCACAACTCTGTTTTTTAAAGTAATAAAACTTTAGTGTAAAGAATAAGGGATTGAGTAGGGGGCAGAATGAACGAATGTTACATATTTGGAATTGGCATTATAACCAAATTCTTTTTATTTATCTATTGATATCAAAATTTAATTTTTTGAGTTTCAGTTCCTATTGAGCCGCATCGCTCCTCACTTATAGTTCGTTACCACGAACTGTTTGAAATTCATAAGGATTTTGTTAGAGAGAAGTATCCTTATTTAAACAATTAGGGTACAACCGAGCAAGGAAGGGGGCTAGTGGAAATCCACCTGAACAAACATACAACAAAACTAAGAGAGAGGGAAAACCATATTATGATCCGGGAAAACCAGGAATTTGGATGGCAGCGTGGGAAGGGAATAGGAAGGGGGGGGGCTACAGTTTGAACTTTTTTGTATAAATACCAATAAACGAACATTTTTTTGCATATGAACTCATGCATGTATGTAAGAGGCGAGGAATGTTCTGGTGAGGGGCTGTAGCAAAATATTGCAGGTTATATATTTGACTCAGGTAATGAGATTATGCGAAAGCACCTCCTTGTTAATCCAAACAAGAAAAAGAAGAAGAATTAGCATTAGAAAAAAAAGAAAATATCTACAGGTTTCCCAAGATTTTTTTTTTCAATCTGTTTCTTTTTACAGGGCAAAAACTATTATCATAATAGTTAAATAATAAAATGTTAAAAACAGCACATATAGTGGTATCCAGTTATATCACCGCATTATGATTGTGCAAAATATCTACAGGTTTCCCAACAAAAAAAAACAACCTTTTTTTCCATTTGGTCCTTTCTATAGGGAAAAAACTATTATCATAGTACTAATTAAATAAGAAAATGTTAAAAATAGCACATATAGTAGTATCCAGTTATATCATCGTATTATGACTGTGTAAAATATCTACAGGTTTTCCAAGAAAAAAAAAACCTTTTTTCAACTTGTTCCTTTTTATAGGGAACAAACTATTATCATAATAAAATGTTAAAAATAGCACATATAGTGGTATCCAGTTATATCATCGTATTATGACTGTGTAAAACATGTACAGGTTTCCCAGCAAAAAACAATTCGCCTTTTTTCAACTTGTTTTTCAATTGTTTGTCAACAAATTCCCTTTTTTCAATTTGTTCCTTTGTATTGATTAAATAAAAACAAAACTAGTTTTTTTAACTGAAAGTAAGGAGCGACATTAAAGCTTAAAACGAACAGAAATTACTCCGTATATGAAATGGATTGTCCCCTCCGCAATCCCTCGCTCTTTACGCTAAAGTTTTTAATTGTTTTAAAAAGTAGAATTGTGGCAAAGAGTCAAACTTTAGCGTAAAGAGCGAGGGATTGCGGAGGGGACAACCCATTTCATATACGGAGTAATTTCTGTTCGTTTTAAGTTTTAATGTCGCTCCTTACTTTCAGCTAAAAAAATTAGTTTTTTTTATTTAATTTCTGAACGTTTTTGAATTAATGCATGTTTGGTTTTGGCTCTCCGCACATAAATTATTAAAATGAAATTTGTATATTAATTCTTTTTTTGGCTAAATGGCTTCATATGGTATTAATGGCATTAACGCCATTAATATACCATTAATGCCATTTTTTGGCATTAATGCCATTAATTGCATTAATACCATGGCATTAATTGGCATTAATGCCATTAATACAAGTTAATGGTATTAATGTCATTAATGCATGGCATTAATGGTATATTAATTTGGCTATTTGGCTACAGTACTCAAATGTAGTGTACGTCAGCGATTAAACTTGTTCGATCAAATCGAAAGTATGCAGACGCATTACTAGAAAAATAATTCTATTCAATACCTTGTGACGGTGCAGTGGATGAGGCGGTGGCTCCTGTTAATAAGTTCCGAGATTCAATCCCGTTCGCAAAAAAAAATTCACAAGCAGCAGCAAAATGTTGAATAATGTTCTCCCAATATTTTAGGCTAGAAGCCTTTGATATTTGGCTATTATATTGGTTATATATATTATAATATCGATATTTGGCTACAAGTCTTCGGTTGCTTATCTTGTAACCTTTCTCTTTTTGGACTTTTGACTGAATTCTAAGATAATAACAAGAAAAACTTAGAATTGCTTGTGAAAAATTTAGAATTGCTAACATTTTTTTTTGTATTTAAAGAAAAAAAAATCCTAAAGACATTAATATTCAAAAATAAAGCTAAATAACAAGTCAAATGTTGAGCAGCAGCTATAACGTCATACTGTCTGCCCCTCCCTCTCCGAAACCTTTAGATTTTTTTAGTATAATATCCTATTCTTCATTCACTGAGTCACCTCTTGTTAGCGTTTTATTTCCAAATCTAACCCTACAAAATAAATTCCTTCATGTATACCTGGTTAAAACGCCCCCCACCCCTCTCACTCGCTCTCCATAGCTCTTCCCCTAAAATGATTGGAAGCATACAATATTAAAATCCTTTGTTTTTATTGCCTAAAAAAGCATATTTTTTAAATCTCATTAAACTCATAATTTTTTGTTTATTTCATTTAATTTTTATATTAGACGTCAGCAATACTCCAATATGGAAGGGTAGAAAATTGAAGAACTGTAGACTCTAAACCGGCAAAATAAAAGTGTATCAAACAGTTCGTGGTAACGAACTGTAGTAAGGAGCGATCCGGCTCAATAGTAACCAAAACTCTAAAAAATTGAATTTTGATATCAATAGCTACATAAAAAGAATCGCATTTTAATGCTGATTTTAAATATATAAGTTTCATCAAGTTTAGTCTTACCCATTAAAAGTTACGAGCCTGGGAAAATTTGCCTTATTTAGGAAAATAGGGGGAAACACCCCCTAAAAGTCGTAGGATCTTAACGAAAATGACACCATCAGATTCAGCGTATCAGAGAACCCTACTGTAGAAGTTTCAAGCTCCTATCTACAAAAATGTGGTATTTTGCATTTTTTGCCAGAAGACAAATCACGGGTGCGTGTTTATTTGTTTTTTTTTTTTTTTGTTTTTTTTTTTTCCCAGGGGTGATCGTAACGACCAGTGGTTCTAGAATTTCACGAGAGGGTTCAATCTAACGGAAATTAAAAGTTCTGGTGCTTTTTTAAAGTGATCAAGAAAATTGGAGGGCATCTAAGTTCCATCCCAGGCTTATTTTTATCCAAAAGTCAACGGTTCAAAATTTTGAGATAGCCATTTTATTCAGCATAGTCGAAAATCATAATAACTATGTATTTGGGGGTGACTTACTCCCCCACAGTTCCTGGGGGAGGGGCTGCAAGTTACAAACTTCAACCAGTTTTTACATATAATAATGGTTATTGGGAAGTGTACAGACGTTTTCAGGGGGATTTTTTTGGTTTTGGGGGTAGGGTTGAGGGAGGGGGCTATGTGGGAGGATCTTTCCTTGGAGAAATATGCCATGGGGGAAAAAATTCAATGAAAAGGGCGCAGGACGAATCTGGTCACGTTAGAAAAAAACGTCAAATTCAGAGCTTAATATACAATACTGGGTGTTCGGAACCTCTCTATTATGGAGTATAATTTGAAAATAACATAACTATACGAGCGATAAAACATATATACCACAACCATAACTCAGCTAACGAAAGAACGGCTAAGAGATAACACAACTATAAAGCGAAAACAGGTGAAAACTAACGGGAAAATAAACGAACTAAGAGGTGGAAGGGGCCCAGAGAAAAAATATAATCCTTCTTCAATTTTGAGCCTAACTTCCGCAAAGGAGTAATAATGTCAGAAGCCCCGAAATACCGAATTATTTTCTTTTCAAACAGTTCGTGGTAAAGAACTGTAGTAAGGGGCGACCCGGCTCAATAGTAAACGGAACTCTAAAAAACGGAATTTTGATGCTAAAAGATACATCAAAAGAATCGAATTTTCACGCTGATTCTAAATATATAAGTTCCAATTAATTTAGTCTTTGTCATCAAAAGTTACGAGCCTGAGAAAATTTGCCCTATTTTGGAAAAAAGGGGGAAACATCCCCTAAAAGTCATAGAATTGACTTAACGAAAATCACACTATCGCATTCGGCATATCAGAGAACTCTATAGCAAAAATTTCAAGCTCCTATCTAAAAAAATGTGGAATTTTTTGCCAGAAGACAAATCACGGGTGCATGTTTATTTGTTTGTTTGTTGTTGTTTTTTTCTGTTCCCCAGGGGTCATCGTATCGACCAGGTGGTCTTAGAGTGTTGCAAGAGGGCTCATTCTTACGGAAATGAAAAGTTCTAGTGCCCTTTTTAAGTGATAAAAAAATTGGAGGGCAAATAGGCCCCCTCCCACGCTAATTTTTTTCCAAAAGTCAACAGATTAAAATTTTAACATAGCCATTTTGTTCCGCATAGTCGAAAACCATAATAACTATGTCTTTGGGAATGACTTACTCCCCCACAATTCCTGGGGGAGGGGCTGCAAGTTACAAACTTTGACCAGTGTTTACATATAGTAATGGTTATTGGGAAGTGTACAGACGTTTTAGCCAAAAAAAAAATTAATATACTAATTTCATTTCAATAATTTATGTGCGGAGAGCCAAAATCAAACATGCATTAATTCAAAAACGTTCAGAAATTAAATAAAAAAAACTAGTTTTTTTAACAGAAAGTAAGGAGCGACATTAAAACTTAAAACGAACAGAAATTACTTCGTATATGAAAGAGGCTGCTTCCTCATCAACGCCCCGCTCTTTACGCTAAAGTTTTTTACTGTTTTAAAAAGAAGAGTTGAGAGAAAGAGTCAAACGCAGCCTCTTTCATATACGAAGTAATTTCTGTTCGTTTTAAGTTTTAATGTCGCTCCTTACTTTCTGTTAAAAAAACTAGTTTTTTTTATTTAATCTAAAGCAGAGCCAATGCATTATCGTTGATTAAGCGAAGAGCAATGCGTCGTCAGAGTGTAATTTCGTATTTCTTGACCATTTGTATAGAAGAAATAATGGTAGAAATCTAGAAAGGGTCTGCCCTATCTTGCCGTAGTGGGATAGATATCTGCTAGGCAATACAGGACAATCTATCTCAGCTGCAACAAACTGCCGAAGGACCTGAAATTTGAATACGGTGGTGAGGCTCCATAATAGCCAAAACGAGAAGAAGAACAAAAGAAACAAGGAGTCCCATTCAATGGAAAATCGAAAATTTTAGGGGTATATCCATAGGCCGAAAATGCATTACTCCCCTTCGACGGGAATGTCGAGGAACTCAAGTGTGTTTATTGTAATACCAGTTGGTGGTACTGGAAAATATATTTCTGGCTCGCATATCAAAGGCGAGGGCAGCTTCACCAGTGTAAAAAGCCCCTATGGGCGGGACGTGAAATTTCAACAAAATCGAAGTCTGAGTCCACAAAGCATCCGCTAAAGCTTTGCACGAAACGCTACACGATTGCGAGAAATAGTCACTCAAGAAAGAAGAGGCAAGAGCGTTGGACACATTCAATTACCTCTATAGTCATTATATACCCCGAACCAACAGGTGTCTAGAATTCCCAATAGCAAATTAAGAAGCAGTTGCGACCAGTTTGATGAGCTATCTCTCATCACCAAAACACATCGCCTTAAGCTATTTGGCGACACCTTGCGTCACCCCAAAGGTACGATATGTCAGTATGTCGTACGATATCTACAAGCCAGTACCTTTCTAGAGACGACAGTCAGCAGGAAAGAAAAACTCTTTGCCAAAAATTCAAAGGGGACCAAGAACCGTTGGATACTTCCGTAGATATGGTGGGAGGTGGGATAGGGAATGGATAAAGATTGCACGGGAAGCTGCAGCCGACAGATCAAAGTGGTTGTCGGATGTCTGTTGGTCCTGGGCAAGATAGTTCTTCGCCTGGTTCCCACCAAAAAGTAAGAGTAAGGAAGCAACTACTCCCTCCTGTGCCTTTTTTCAGTCCCTGGGGACCTAAAAACTTCCAAACAGCATCCGATCAAAACTTAACTAAGAATTATCCAAAAATCAAAAAAACACACCTCCAGGTAGATTTGATCCATACAAGCTCTAGGACCCTACATGCAATTGGCCTACTCTTCGGAAGTACATTTTGGTAGAGAAGGAAGGCATGTTCCAACTCGGTAAAATAAGATTCTTGCAACGAATTCAACTATGAGACCGAAAGGAACTACCAGGCTTGAAAAATGTTATGCCCCATCAGCTCAGACGAGAAGGATTTACTGTACTTGAATATTTTTGATTAGCAAATACCAAAGGATTAACCAGATTCAGAATATTTTTCGATAAGCATTGAACTACAATGGGTTTTCCAAACCAGATCAAAAGGAGTGCTGGAATTAATTTCAATGATCGAAATTCATTATTTTAATCAGCTTGGAGGGCATGTACCCTGGGCCAAGGGGACGGGGCCTCATAGCATAAGCAATTTTAGCCAAAAGCTCTTAAGTGTTGGAAATACATTTTTAAAGTCTGATCAGTTCGAAATTTATAGAGAGCATGCCCTGGGCCAACGAAACTTGAACGCAAATATAATTTTTTGTTCGATTAAATAAAAAAAAAAAACAAGTTTTTTTAACTGAAAGTAAGGAGCGACATTAAAACTTAAAACGGGCAGAAATTACCCCGTATATGAAAGGGGCTGTTCCCTCTTCAACGCCTCGCTCTTTGCGCTAAAATTTGACTCTTTCTGTCAACTCTACTATTTAAAATAGTAAAAACTTTAGCGAAAAGAGCAGGGCGTTGAAGAGGGAACAGCCCCATTCGTATACGGGGTAATTTCTGTTCGTTTTAAGTTTTAATGTCGCTCCTTACTTTCAGTAAAAAAAAACTGTTTTTTCATTCAATTTTTGAACGTATTTTAGTTAATCCATATTTTGATTTCGGCTCTCCGCAGATGAATAATTAAAGCGAAACTTGCATATTTATTTATTTGGCTAAATGGCTTTCCCATAGTTTTGATCGAATGATTATGAGAAAAAAGGAGGGAGAGGAGGCCCAGTTGCCCCCACCCCCACCCCAATTTTTGGGTACTTAAAAAGGGCACTAGAACTTTTAGTTTTTTACGAACGTTTTCATTAGTAAAAGATATACGTAACTTACGAATTAGCTTACGTAACAAACCTCTATATTCGTATGTTTTTATTACGTATATGAGAGGGTTCGCCCACTCGTCAATACCTCGCTCTTTACTCTAAAGCTTAAATTTTGTCCCCTGAATCAAAAAGGCCGTAGAATAAATAGTTGAAATTACTAAAAATACTTTAGCGTAAAGAGTGAGGTATTAGGAGGAGGTGAACCCCTTATATGCGTAATATTTTCTGTTTGTTTTAAGTTTTAATGCTACTCCTTACTTTCAGTTGAGAAAACTTTTTCATACTTATTTTTTCATTGTTTTTGTAAATAATGCTAGAAAATGCTGCGCCCCCTTCATGGAAATCTTCTTCCCCCATGACAAATTCCTCCATGGAAAGTTTTCCCCCACATAACCCCCTCTTCTCAACCCCTCCTTCCAAACAAAAAAATCCCCCTGAAAACGTCTGTGCACTTCCCAGTAACCATTACTATATGCAAACACTGGTTAAAGTTTGTAACTTGCAGCCCCTCCCACGGGGACTTTGGGGGAGTAAGTCGTCCCCAAAGACATAGTTATAAGGTTTTTCTACTATGCTGAATAAAATGGCTGTCTCAGAATTTTGATCCAACAACTTTGGGAAAAAATGAGCGTGGGAGGGGGCCTAGGTGCCCTCCAATTTTTTTTGTCACTTAAAAAGGGTACTAGAACTTTTCATTTCCGTTCAAATGAGCCCTCTCGCAAAATTCTATTACCACTGGGTTGATACGATCATCCCTGGAAAAAAAAACAAACAAAAAACGAAAAAAAAAGAACAAACAAATGAACACGCATCCGTGATTTGTCTTCTGGCAAAAAATATGGAACTTGTACAATAGGGTTCTCGAATGCGCTGAATCTGATGGTGTGATTTACGTTAAGATTCTATGACTTTTAAGGGGTGTTTCCTCCTATTTTCTAAAATAGGACAAATTTTCTCAGGCTCGTAACTTTTGATGGGAATGACTAAACTTAATGAAACTTATATATTTAAAATCAGCATTAAAATGCGATTCTTTTGATGTAACTATTGGTATCAAAATTCAAAACTCCATTTTTTAGAGTTTTGATTACTATTGAGCCGGGTCGCTCCTTACTACAGTTCGTTACCACGAACCGTTTGATTGGCTTGAAACTTAGAGTGTATAGCCTAAGACAAGAAGGCCTCAAAGCTAACACATTTTTAGTCAAGAGGGCTTAATTCCATTAAATGGCCCAACAACTTTGAGACTGGTAATAACGGCATTAGTATTGGTAGTACTCATTCGTAATACCAAGAGTAGCAGTCGGACTACTATGAAGTGGGGTATCATTTGATAGGAAACAAAGTGGAAAAGAGAATAATGTGCTAACTCTGGTAATCCCATGGCAATATGACTTCAAGGTGGAAACACAAATGTGACTTCAAAAATATTTGGGATATCTTGCCCATTTCTAACCGATCTACGCCCGAGCTGCAAAATTTCGGTGAGGCGATGCAAAAGTGTTTGAAGTCCTGGCTCAGTTTAAAAAGGGCTAAGTCCAAGCTGCGGACTGCCTCGGTCAGCATATTGGACCTTTTTTGAACTAGAATAGTGCAAAAATTAGTGATATTTATGACTGAGAACTCAATGTAGGCATCTGGCTCCTCTGTCACCTCTAGTCCCACATACCATGGCCCATTTTTTAGCAGATAGACATACATGTCGCAGAGCGTTTGAACTGGATTTATAAAACAAGAAAAACGTCAGTCTGTAGCCCCTTAAACACCAAACCCAGGCCTCACAAACCTTTTTCGAACCGAAATAGCACAAGGCTTTCAATCTCTGTGATATGGGAGTAAAAGGCCCTCAATCGGGTGACTGGCCACTTAATTAATGGCAGGACTACGATTTTCTCAAACTCCCCTTATAGGCTTGGCTATCATTTGCGCTCTATCAAAAACAAAACACATTTTAAATAGCTTTTTCTTTTTTCCTTGCAACTCATAATTTTATTTTTAAAACTCCGAGCATTCTATTTTTTTATATTATCATATTTTAGAGAATCTAGTTTCATCAAATCTAATATGTAATAAATTTCCTTTAATACTTTCTTCCTGAAAAATACCAATGTATAGAAAATCAGTAGGCGAATCATTTATTGATTCACTAATTCAAAAGATTACTTCACCAAACTAAACTAATTGTTTCAAAAATTCATCTAGGTATCCATTTTCATTACTTTTAGAGAAATGGAAGAAAAAAAAAATGTCCTTATAAGACATTAAAACTAAACTGTAAGTCATCCATGAATTAGTAATATGAAAATTCGTTTTTTCTTCCCTGTGAAGTTGAATAGTTTTGGGAAGAAACCAAGAAACGAGGATAATTTGTCTTGTCGCTTTTTTCGACTAGCTGAAAAAACTTTCAAATCTTAGTTCCTTAATTATTCTTTTTTTTTGTTTATCAAACTATCTGTTTGATAAATAGACTTTACCTGTTTACTGATTTATTTTCCTGAGTGAAAATGACTTTGGTAATGGTAAGGATTACGGTTGGTTTATGGTTCAAAAAAAAAAGAAAAAAAAAACAGTAAGTTCACTTGCAAAAAATATTTATGGCAATGGCAAGGATTACGGTAACAAGGATTACTTTTTATGGTCTACAGAGCAAGATCAGAGAAAAAGAGTTTATTTTTAAAATTTCAATGGTAATGACAAGGATTACGGTATATGGTTTACGGTGCAAGTACATAGAGTTTAGTTGCAAAAAATGTTAATAGTAACAACATTTGTTACAACTATTGTTACTTGTCATTATCATGTGAATGTAATGACAAGTAACTTCACACGGTAATGTGAAGTTACCGTCACATTACGTGACGTAACTTACGTCACGTACATGTGACGTGTGACACGTCACATGTGTTTTCTCATTCTCTTTGAGAAATTCTTAAAGAGAATGTTTTATCTCTTTTTTTTCTCTCTCTGCTTCACTTTCAATTTTTTGTGGTCATGGTCCTCAACAAGTTCGCTTCCAGGATCTTTGTTATTATTGGTGTCACATTTTAGTTTTATTTGAATAAATTGAATTGAATTGAATTAATGGCAAGGATCGTGGAACAAGTTTCACAGTACAAGAACAGAAAAAATAGAGTCTATGTTTATTGACAAGGATTACAGTACATGGTTTACAGTCTAAGAAAAGAGAACCAGAGTTTACTTATACAAAATATTTGTGCTACTGGCAAGGATTACGGTATGAGGTTTGTGGCACAAGAACAAAAAACAAGGAATTTACTTTAAAGAAAATATGGCAATGACAAGGATTACAATATACGATCTACATTGCGAGAACAAAGATACAGATTTAATTTGTTTACTAATTTACTTTACATGGAGGTAACTGATTCAAGTTTAAATCAGATTCGCTTCATTTTCTCTATGTAGGAGCCAATTTTATTTGTTCAAGCCCAAAGAACACAGAATTAAAAAAAAAAAAAATACTTAGAAAAACTGGTGCAATTCAGCAAGCCATTTCTATATGATGAAAGATGTCATCAATTTTTAATCTATCCAAAAATAACCGTAAAAAAATCAGAGAAGTAAAGAGCTACATTAAAACCTAAAACAAGCAGAAATAAAGATATATAATAGGTCAATCTTAACAACTAGATTAAATAGGTTTGTGAGTATTAATTTAGTTTTATTGTTTATTTTTACAGTTTAGTTTGGTTAATAAAACTTCGAAAACATCAATTGGTAATCTCTGAAACAATCTCTTTTGTTTGCTGAAGCCAAGTTGTTTATGGTAAACGGATAAATGATTCGCCAATGGAGTCTCAATACATTTGAAAAGAATGAATTGAAAAGGAAAAAATATTTTAAAGAAAATTTATTGAAGTTTAGAATGGCTCTGTGACGTTTTGCAGAAGAAGAATAAAAAATCCTGCTTCTCACTTCCCTAGAAAATCACTAAATTACCAACAAATTTCGCAAGAAATTATCTGCAATCCATAGTTGGATTACCTTTTTGATAATCCAACTCGGGCCAATTTTTTTATGGAGATGGATAAATGATTCGCCAATGGAGTCTCAATACATTTGAAAAGAATGAATTGAAAAGGAAAAAAAAATTAATGTAAATTTACTGAAGTTTAAAATGGCTAGGTGACGTTTTGCAGAATAAGAATCAAAAATCCTGCTGCCCACTTCCCAGGAAAATCACCAAAATTACCAACAAATTCCGCAAGAAATTATCTGCAATCCAACTCGGGCCAATTTTTTTTTTATGGTAAATTGATAAATGACTCGCCAATGGAGTCTCAATACATTTGAAAAGAATGAATTGAAAAGGAAAAAATATTTTAAAGAAAATTTATTGAAGTTTAGAATGGCTCTGTGACGTTTTGCAGAAGAAGAATAAAAAATCCTGCTTCTCACTTCCCTAGAAAATCACCAAAATTACCAACAAATTTCGCGAGAAATTATCTGCAATCCATAGTTGGATTACCTTTTTGATAATCCAACTCGGGCCAAATTTTTTTATGGAGATGGATAAATGATTCGCCAATGGAGTCTCAATACATTTGAAAAGAATGAATTGAAAAGGAAAAAAAAATTAATGTAAATTTACTGAAGTTTAAAATGGCTAGGTGACGTTTTGCAGAATAAGAATCAAAAATCCTGCTGCCCACTTCCCAGGAAAATCACCAAAATTACCAACAAATTCCGCAAGAAATTATCTGCAATCCAAATCGGGCCAATTTTTTTTTTATGGTAAATTGATAAATGAGTCGCCAATGGAGTCTCAATACATTTGAAAAGAATGAATTAAAGCAAAAAATGTGTTTTCATGAAAGTTTATTGAAGTTTAGAATGGCTAGGTGATGTTTTGCATAAGAAGAATAAAAAATCCTGCTTCCCACTTCCCTAGAAAATCACCAAAATTACCAACAAATTCCGCAAGAAATTATCTGCAATCCATAGTTGGATTACCTTTTTGATAATCCAACTCGGGCCGAATTTTTTTTTATGGAAATAGACAAATGAATCGCCAATGGAGTCTCAATACATATGAAAAGAATGAATTGAAAAGGAAAAAAAATTAATGTAAATTTATTTAAGTTTAGAATGGCTAGGTAACGTTTTGCAGAATAAGAATCAAAAATCCTGCTTCCCACTTCCCAAGAAAATCACCAAAATTACCAGCAAATTCCACAAGAAATTATCTGCAATCTGTAGGCTAGTTAGATTATCTTTTTGATAATCCAACTCAAGCCAAATTTTTTTATGGTAAATGAATAAATGATTCGCCAATGGAATATCAATACATTAGAAAAGAATGAACTGAAAAGGAAGAATGTTTAATAAAAATTTATGGATCCCTAGTTGGATTATCTTTTTGATAATCCAACTGGGGCCGAATGAAAAACAGATTCGGGTCCTTCATAATTTTTTTTCACCTGATACCCAGAGAAAGTGTGAGTTGCTTATGGCCAAGTTGGCTTATCCTAACACTCTTTAATATTTTTTAATTAATTAATTAAACCTTAATTAATTAATCTTTCAAGATAATCTTATACCCTTGAGATTTATAAATTTTACTTTTTAAATTAATCTACATCGAGAAACATATTTTTCCGTAGAGATAAAAAATCCTACACCTCGAATGTTTAATTGAGTTGGTGGAATCATACGCTACTCCCCTGCCTAGCTTGTGATTTTGGGGATTATGCAAATGGATTCTGGATTTTTTTTTTTTTAATTATTGTTAGGTGGTATTTTTTGTCTCCCCTGTTCCTTCCTGGTCATGGAGCCTCACGGAGGAAATTATGTTGTAGATGACTTGTATTGTAAATTTATTGACATATAAGAACTCAGATTACTAGTACAATGAGTAACTGATTCACTTGTGTATCTATACAATCACAAAAAGAGGCTTAATTCACCGAGAAACAGAGTTTAGGTATAAAAAAGTGTTGTGATTTA
This sequence comes from Artemia franciscana, assembly GCF_032884065.1. Classification (NCBI taxonomy): domain Eukaryota; kingdom Metazoa; phylum Arthropoda; class Branchiopoda; order Anostraca; family Artemiidae; genus Artemia; species Artemia franciscana. The sequence continues at coordinate 40,643,793 of NC_088873.1, forward strand.
AAACTTTCTTTTCTTTCTACTGGCTTAGAACTTCCCACAGGAGAACCAGTCAGAAGAATAACATCCAGTTCTTTCTATTGGCTAAAAATTCCACATTTTCATAAAGACGAGATTAAGTGTCTCTGCAGAAATAAGGTATTTTATGATTGGCATACAAAAATACGCCACAGATCTAAACAAATCAAGCTAAACCGTAATTAATGCCATAGAATTATAGTTAGATAGCCAGTCTTTTTCCACTATGCTTATACATTGGTGAAATTTTAATCAGATTCAGGAGACATTTATGGGCTGCCCTAACAAAACTGACCATAGTGAAAGCAAAAGCAACGACTATAATAAAGAGAAGTTTTTCCAAGGCAAAATGTGTGATGTTTAAAAAAGACATAGAGCGAAATGTTCTTGGTCTCTTCGGGACATATCTCTGGAGATATTCCTAGGAGTTTAATTATCCGTCTAAATGTTCGATTTTAATGACGTCAGAACGATCCCTTGCTGTCATCGGTTACACGTTCAAAAGTGGGCGGTGCTTCAAGGAAATATAAGAAAATTGATTATCCTCTCTTTTAAATACATTCCCACCCCAAAAAAATGGAGGAACATCCTGATTTCTTTAAAAAGAGCTTAAATAACAAAAAGAGCATTTTATGCATTAATTTTCTAAAATTTCTAAACGGTAAGAATCTATTCACACATGAGTATAAGTACTTGTTCAACTACTTTAATTGCAGTTAAACAAAGAACAAGATTATTAAAAAAGTAATTTTTTCTAACTTAAAAGCGTTTCACTGGTCTGACAGAATTACAAACAACACCTACATAAAAGACAAAAATAAACAACATTTAATGTTTAGAAAATTCAGAGAAGTAGATGGCGGTATTTGGGCCACACAGTCTGTACTGGCAATGGTAGACTCCCTCATGATTTTTGGTGCTAGGTCCCCCTGGTATAAGACGTGAACAGGGGAAAGCGACCCTTGGTTGATGCCTTGAGAAGGATGATAAACTGGTGGGAACAACTTTGACCGGTTTGTGGCCGTAAGATCTTCAGAGGTTGTGGCAAGACACCGCTGTTGCCTTATGGGCCAGCCAGCATAGAAGGAACTAAGTCAAAGTTTCAAAAACTTTTCATTCTTTTCGAAGGCTTTCCATTTCTAACAAAAGAGCCTGTCAGGCTTTGAAAAAATTACATTTTGAAAAGGTATCATCTCTCCAGAAATGTGATGGGCTTGCAAAAATACGTCAGAAAAATAATCGACACAAAGTCAATGGACATACGCCATCTGACGGTTGTACTCGGGTGAGGATGGGTGAGTAGACTCTAAATATATTTTAAGTGTGAATGTAATTAATAGTTATTTATGTTTTGTTTTGTTGGTTTTTTTTTCCCAAATAACGGGCCATTGAGCCCTTTGGGATATTTTTTTGTTTATAAATGTATGCATATTGGTAATAAAAGGAACTTGAACTTGACGTGCGTCACAAAAATGGAATTAAAGGATTTTTTTTACACACGGAAGTTTAGGAAGTAATCTTTTTTCTCCTTTATAAAAGGCTGTAATATCTGTAGGCAAATCCTACAAAGAGTAGAATAAGAATCCTGAAAGAGTAGAGAAAGGAACAAAAGACCTTCTAAGGGGATTAATTAGGTTCTGATTTCACTCTTGGAAGCTTCATTTATCTACCTTTGATCAACAGAATTTCATGATTTCAAAAGACCTTAAAGTGAGTTTTTCCAAGATCTTTAAATTTGCAAGGGCCCGTACTCAAAACTCACCGTCCCTGCATATAAACTGTGTTTTAATTTTATAACTGCCATGTACAATATACCTCTTTCATAACAGGACAATTCTTCCCTCGGACTAAATCACTTATATCTTCAGACATTTAAAAAAATTAGATAATAGCGAAAGAATACCTGTTAAGAAGGCTGTAAAAAGGCTTAAAAGGTTAAAAAGTTAAAAAGGCTTTAAAAAGGCTTAAAAAGTTAAAAAGGCTGTGATACCTGTAGGCAAATCCTTCGGCTTGTTTTTTTGTTCCTATAAGTTGAACGATTGCGAAAAACTGCTGATGTCCATCAAATTTCTCCTGTTTTTCCAGCACAAGCATGAAATGATGCCCAAAACAGGATTGCATCATAACCCAATCAACAGCACCAGGCAAATTTATGTCAGTTGCTAGAAAAACTATGTCTTCACCTGAAAAAAATGGAATAAAGATAAAGTGGACAATGCTGGACCGGTCTGAGGACCACTTGCCAGCAAACAGGGCATAAAGTGCAGTTACACATAGGTAGAGCCATATCCAGGATTCTTTTCAGGGGGAGGGTGTACAAAAGAAAACTTTACAAAGCGCACAAAAATGCATTTCTATTCATTTTTGTTACGATTTTTGTTACGAGTCGGACAAACATTTCAGGGGGAGGGGGTTAAAAAAAACTACCCCTCCTGGATGCGGCCTAGGCAAAAAGAACAACATTTTGAAAAAATTTAACAGTTTTCTGGCAAAAAAAAAAATCTTTCTCAAATTTACTCTCCCCTCTGATTAAAGATCTAGAAACTTGTCATTTTTTTAAAACAAGCACAAAATGATATCCAAGACAGGGTTGTTTCATCACCTAGTCCATAGCATCTCATAAATTTTTTGTCAGCTGCAAGAAAAATTAGAAGAGCAGAATCGGAAAACATTTAAGTAGTCAATACTAAGCGGTCAAAACAATCACCTAACAAGTCTATAAAGAAATTGGGGAATATTAAACAAAAATATTAACTATTTAGTTTTATTTTAGTCCACTAATCGGTAGGCGGAAAAAATATACATGTTTTTCTATGCTTTGTTCTGTGTTTAAGCGGGGAGAATGTTTAAAATAGATCTCAACGTTGAAGTTACAAATTCACGTCAAAGAAAGTTTCACGTCAAAGCTCATTCGATTGGAAATTGAAAGGACTAGTGCGCTGTTTAATATTCGAAATTGATTGGAGGGCAACTTAACCTCCCACCCCCATTATTTCCCCAAATCTCATCCAATCAGAATTTTGATATAGCCATTTTGTTCAACGCAGTTGAAAGGTCCGGAAATTATGTCTTTGAGGATGACAACCCACCTACAGCCCTCAGGGCAAGGGTTGTAAGTTATGCTTTGGGGGCTTATAAGGTATATATAGAAAGGATGATCGTATAAACTTTGGAAGGGGATCATTGGATTGGTAATCAGAAGTTCTAGTGCCCTTTTTAGGATTCAGAATGATCGGAGGGTGGATACTCCCCGCATCTCATATTTTCCCGAACGGCACCTGATAGAATTTTGAGATGGCCTTTTGGAGCCTTTGAAACTTCAAAAGGAGTTCATTCGATTGGAAATTGAAAAGGCTAGTGCCCTTTCTAATAGTCAAAAGTGATTACGGGTAACTAACCCCCCTCCCACGCCCTACACTTCCCCAAACACATCCAATCAACATTTCGAGATAGCCATTTTGTTCAACTTATTGCAAAGCCCGGAAATTATATCTTTGAAGATGACAACCCCCCCACAGCCCTCAGGGCAAGGGGTGTATTTTACACCCTGGAGGAATATAAAGTATATATAGAAAGGGTGATCGTATAAACTTTGGCGGGGGCTCATTGGATTGGTAATCAGAAGTTCTAATGCCCTTTTTAAGATTCAAAGCGATCAGAGGGTGGATGCCCCCCCAGACATCTCGTATTTTCCCAAAATGCATCTGATATAAATTTTGAGATGGTCATTTGTTGTCGAAGAAACTTCGAAACCAGCTCATTTGAATGGAAATTAAAAGAGCCAGTGCCCTTTTTAAGAGTCAAAAGTGATCAGAGGGCAACTAAACCCCCTCCAATGCCCACCATTTCCCAGAACACATCAAATAAAAACTTTGAGAGAGCTATTTTGTTCAACGGAATTGGAAGGCCCGAAAATTATATCTTTGAGGATGACGACCCCCTCCCCCAGCCCTCGGTGCAAGGGTTGTAAGTTAGGCTCGGGGGGTATCCAGGTTGTCAAAAAGCATAGATGGAATCTTTAGGGAATGATACCAAGTTTAGTTTTTCAGGTCAACTTCAAAAGCTATAAAATTAAATTAAACAATACTGTTTGTGTCAAAATTAAAAATTGCCTAAGTAAAGAAAAATGTTGGCACCAAGGTTTTTTTTTTCTAGGGTACTTCGTATAGAAGGAGTTGTCGTATAAACTTCGAAAGGTGCTCGTTCGACTGGAAATTTTAAGTTCTATTGCCCTTTTAATAGTCAAAAGTGCCTGAAGGGCAGCCAGCCCCCCCTCACGTCTTCTTTTCCCCAAATACATACGATAGAAATTTAGGGATAGCCATTCTGTTCAAAATACTTCAAAGATTATATAAAAAGGCCTTCAGGTTTGAAATAGACCTTCAGAACCTAAAGGAAAAGGTTTTAAGTTATACCCTGAGGGCATATATGGTTTCTGTATGGAATGCGTGATTGTATTAACATTGGATAGGGCTCATTTGATGGAAATTGGAAGCTATAACGTTCTTTTCATGACTCAAAAGTGAATTGACGACAACCGGTCCGCCCCTCCTCCCACGACCATCATTTTCCAAAAAAGACACCCAATCAAAATTTTGAGACGCCTAATTTATCAGCATTGTTGAAAGATCCTGGAAATATACCTTTGGGGACGTCCACACCCTCACACCTCCCAGAACAAGGTCGGTAAGTTAGGCAATGTGTTCATTGTTTATATATAGTAAATGTGATTGAAAAAGGTATGCTTGTTTGACCTTTGCTATTCAAAAAGACAAAGGACATTCAGGTGAACCTTTCAGAGAAGTTTTAGGGGAGTGTTGAACTACATCGAGAAACGTTATGTGTATACAGGACGTCAAAAGGGTATGACTCAGAAATGACTGAGCATATTAATTTTTAACTTTCAGAAAATGATGAAAGAGGTGATCAATTGACCAAAAAGGTAATATTTGTACATTATTACTACTACTGCAGCTACCACCACAATTAACGTTAAGTTTGAGCCAAATCAAAAGACAGCATTTGCATGCTCGTTGTCAAAAGAGCGTATACCAAGAATAGATTTGAACTACGTCTCTAGGGATTTTGGGTGTGTATACCTCCCAAAATTCTGTAATTGGCAAATTATGCTTTAAAACTAAATTAAAAGGCACTGTGCGCAGGGCTGCCAAAAAGAAACCTTAGATAAGAAACCTCAGCATTATTTTGAGAACGACTGGGGGTATTAGGTTGAAAATTTCGGGCCTACTACTATTTACTTGTGCTCTTACAATTAAAATAAATCAAAAGAGTGTAAGCGAATCCAAGTTGTTAAATAGCACAGATAGAATTTTTTGTGAAGGATATTAAGTTTCATTTTTCAGGTCAACTTGAGGAGGTATAAACTTAAATTAAACAATACCATTTGTGTGAGAATTAAAAATTGTTAAATAAGTTTCTTCAACATTCAAATAGGAAAGCCAAACGAATAGAAAAAAAATTGAAGAGATATAAAGTTATTTTTTCCATGAAAAGACTAAGTAAAAAAAGAGAAAGAAATCAATTGTAAAAACGTTTTCCACAAAAAAAGTTTATCAAAGAAAAGTGAAGAGCTCCATTAAGCCAAAAATGAGCAGAAATACAGTCAAATAATCTTCCAAGCGGAAAACTACCACAAATGACTGTCAGTAAATAAATGGAACTCAAAATGAACAGAAATTACAATAAATAGCCGAGTCAAACTCAAAACGAGCAAAAATTAACATGAGTAGGGCTGATAAGTGAAAACTCCCATGCCTTCTCAAGATTAAATATAAAAAAAAACTAGTTTTTTTAAACTTAAAGTAAGGAGCGACATTAAAACTTAAAACGAACAGAAAATACTCCGTGTATGAAAGGGACTGTTCCCTTCTCAACGTCCCGCTCTATACGCTAAAGTTTGACTCTTTCTCTCAATTCTACTTTATTAAACAGTAAACAAAACAGTAAAACAGGAACTGGGACCAATTTTCATTCTTGTTCCAGTCTACGAAAAAATATGAAATTAAACAAATTTAAAGTAAAAAGACAAAAGATGGCAATAAAAAGTTTAACACATATTTTCAACAGATCCTTTAAGATACTATTGTAACATATTGTTACAGTTTACATACAGAACATATTGTCTACATATTGTTACATACATATTATGTGTGCGCTTTTATACACTAAGCCTATGAAATCCTTGATTTATCCCTTACCTTGCAGAGTTGTGATTGATCTATGTTGTTGTAACAGATGAGGCATAACCATTTCTAAAGAGCCTTGCCATTTACAAGAAGCACCAGGACATGGACAGGAATAAGGTCGAAACTCGCATACTTCTTCATGTTCTGTTTTGTCAGTATGAAGCATACTGGCTGTACACCCTGAATTAGCATACTTGCATGGGAAAAACACGGTGCTTGCCACTCTTTCCATTGCCAAGTTCCGTATGTTCCCTATAAAAATGTTTGCCTAAGCAATGGTTTGTCGTGTAAAAAGCAACGTCAAATATTTGAACAGTGAGGTGCTTGCTAATCTTTCCGATGCTAAGTTCTGTATGATTCCTATAAAAATGTTTTTAAACAATGATTTGACGTACAAAACAAATCTTACACCATATAAAACACGGTGCTTGCCATTCTTTCCGTTGCCAATTTCCTAAAAACGTTTTTTAAGCAATGGTTTAACGTACAACACAAATCTTAAGCCATATAAAACACAGTGCTTGCCATTCTTTCCATTGCCAATTTCCATATGTTTTCTATAAAAATGTTTGTATAAGCAATAACTTGCAGCATAAAACATAATATAAAATATGGCATTCGCTTTGCCTACTGATTTTTTCGGCAAAATGGCTGCTTGAACAAACTAATCGGACCTCAACCTTAGCTACCACTCAAATTCACGCTCTATAAATGAATCAATCATTTTGACAAAGTTGCCAAAATATGCAACTTTGTTACCTATTAACTTTGTTAGCATCCAGTTCACTGAACCCTATGGCTGAAAGGGCTAAATGAGATTCTGTGAAATCACAGTGAAGGGTAATAATGAACGTTCTTTTACTACATCCTCCGAGACAAATTAGTTATTGTTTTTATGATTACTACTACTAACAACTCACTGCAACACCAACCCACCTGAGATTAACACAGCTGTCCAGACTCCTCCTCTATCCCCATCTATTCAAATCTTCCTTCTTTACCCCTTCTAGGAAATTCCATTTTCTTTTAAGTCCTTTCTTACGACCTCCTTCCACCCCATTTAGGGACAACCTACTTTTCGTTTGAACCTAGATAGATGGCGGAAAAGGACGATCTTTGATAAAAAAAAAAAAAAACAGCCCAAACAAAACATTTCCCTTGCATAATAATCTTTTATCCTCTTTTATAAACACAGGAAGGGTGAGGTGTAAGGAATTAATTCGATTATAGGTAAATGTTTAGTTTCGTTCCAAGTGCTCTAAAGTGCGTATTACTGCATATAGCAAGATTCTGATGATAGCATATTGTTTCTTTTTCATTATTAGAGAAGCGACTCCATTTCTGGTTGACCCTCCTCCTCGATGGGCCAAGACTGGCTATCTAACTATAATTCTATGGCATTAATTACGGTTAGCTTGATTTGTTTAGATCTGTGGCGTATTTTTGTAAGCCAATCATAAAATTCCTTATTTCTGCAGAGACACTTAATCTCGTCTTTATAAAAATGTGGAATTTTTAGCCAATAGAAAGAACTGGATGTTAGATTCTTCTGACTGGTTCTCCTGTGGGAAGTTCTAAGCCAGTAGAAAGAAAAGAAAGTTTTAGATCATAACATTTTTTATACCTAAACTCAGTTTCTCGGTGAATTAAGTCTCTTTTTGTGATTGTATAGATACACAAGTGAATCAGTTACTCATTGTACTAGTAATCTGTGTTCTTATATGTCAATAAATTTACAATACAAATCATCTACAACATATTTTTCCCCGTGAGGCTCCATGACCAGGAAGGAACAGGGGAGACAAAAAATACCACCTAACAATAATAAAAAAAAAATCCAGAATCCATTTGCATAATCCCAAAATCACAAGCTAGGCAGGGGAGTAGCGTATGATTCCACCAACTCAATTAAACATTCGAGGTGTAGAATTTTTATCTCTACGGAAAAATATATTCCTCGATATAGATTAATTTAAAAAGTAAAATTTATAAATCTCAAGGGTATAAGATTATCTTGAAAGATTAATTAATTAAGCTTTAATTAATTAATTAATTAAAATATTAAAGTGTTAGGATAACCCAACTTGGCCATATGCAACTCACAGTTTCTCTGGGTATCAGGTGAAAAAAAAATTATCAAGGACCCGAATCTGTTTTTCATTTGGCCCCAGTTGGATTATCAAAAAGATAATCTAACTAGGGATCCATAAATTTTTATTAAACATTCTTCCTTTTCAGTTCATTCTTTTCCAATGTATTGATATTCCATTGGCGAATCATTTATCCATCTACCATAAAAAGATTTGGCTTGAGTTCGATTATCAAAAAGGTAATCCAACTATAGATTGCAGATAATTTTTTGCGGAATTAGTTGGTAATTTTGGTGATTTTCTATGGAAGTGGGAAGCAGGATTTTTTATTCTTCTTATGCAAAACGTCACCTAGCCATTTTAAACTTCAGTAAATTTACATTAATTTTTTTCCTTTTCAATTCTTTCTTTTCAAATGTATTGAGACTCCATTGGCGAACCATTTGTCCATCTCCATAAAAAAAAATTTGGCCCGAAATCGATTATCAAAAAGGTAATACAACTATGGATTGCAGATAACTTCTTGCGAAATTTGTTGGTAATTTTGGTGATTTTCTAGTGAAGTGAGGAGCAGGATTTTTTATTCTTCTTCTACAAAACGTCACAGAGCCATTCTAAACTTCAATAAATTTTCGTTAAAATATTTTTTCCTTTTCAATTCATTCTTTTCAAATGTATTGAGACTCCATTGGTGAATCATTTATCCGTTTACCATAAACAACTTGGCTTCAGCAAACAAAAGAGATTGTTTCAGATATTACCAAATGATGTTTTCGAAGTTTTATTAACCAAACTAAACTGTAAAAATAAACAATAAAACTACATGATTGGAGAAAATAACTCACTTTTAAAGATTAAAAGTGGGCGGACAAGAAACAAAACATATTGTTTCTTTTTCATTATTAGAGAAGCGCCTCCATTGCTGGTTGACCCTCCTCCTCGATGGGGCAAACTAAAAATGCGTAAAGTGGGCTTGCTTACAGGTAACGTTACCTTTAGAGCGAAGCGTATTATTCCACGAGCCCTGCGTTTTGCGTTTTTTTTTTAGTCTTATCACTCTTTGTTGAGTAAATATAGAATACAGACCTCACCCCACTGCCCGTGGGGCTCATGGACTAATTCGCTTCGCTGTATAGGTAATGTTACCTGTAAGCAAGCCCACTTTACGCATTTTTAGTTCTGTCGGAGGGGGATTTTAGAAAGCTAAAAAATGGATGTGCTTCTCTAATAAAGACAAAAAAAAAACAATATGCGATCATCAGAATTTTGCTATATACAGTAATACGCACTTTAGAGCACTTGGAACGAAACTAAACATTTGCCCATTTATATTTTTCAAAATCTAGGGGTGAAGAGCAAATTTGTCGTTTTTTTCATTTTTTTTTCAATTTTTCTTTCTTTCTGATTTCTGCCCAATAATAAACTCTTATTTTCGTAGAATACTTAATGAGAGGCATTTTTCTATCTTTGAAAGTAATTGAGGAAGATAATTGAAACTAACAGATATGAACCCAGAGCCTCAATGGTCCCCTGGGAAGATGCTTTAAAGTACCTAGATCCACCTCTTCTCCCTCTAAAGGATGCTGAACGTTTATAATCTTGTGTGTTTAAAAGTGAAGCCATGAAACATAGAGGTACTCGTTAGATGAGGTACAAGGATAATAATTTGAGTCTAGGCTAATATTTTTGCTTAATTCTGACTTAGATAGTTTTAAGAACTTTAAAAAATGAATTTTTTTTGGCAATGCTTTTGAAAAATACCTATTTTGGTATTTTCCTTAAAACAATCAAAAAACAACAAAATTGCCCCCTCCTAGGCTTTCAGGAATGCATTTTCCCCCTCCCCTCATTCTACATTTTCGTAAATTGAAGCCCATGGTCTTGTGTCAACTATGGTGTTAAACAAGCCTGTCATAAACATTGAATAAAAAAAAACAAGTTTTTTTTAACTGAAAGTAAGGAGCAATTTTAAAGCTTAAAATTCAGAAAATATTCCGTAAATGAAAGAAGCTGTCTCCTCCTCAACACCTCGCTCTTTACGCTAAAGTTTGACTCTTTCTCACAACTCTATTTTTCAAAACAATAAAAAAAAATTAGCATAAAGAGCGACAGCCCCTTTCATATACAGAATAATTTCTGTTCGTTTTAAGTTTTAATGTCGCTCCTTACTTTCAGTTAAAAAAAAAACTTGTTTTTATTTAATTTCTGAACGTTTTTCAACTAAAGCAGGTTCGAATTTGGCTCATTGTATATGAAAAAAAAAAATTCTATATTAGTTTTAGCAGATTAATTCCGGATGTGAAGGGTTGCCCCCACCCCTCACTACCTTGCTCTTTACGCTAAAGCTTTTAGCACTTTTAAAAAAGCTTTCTATTCTAATTAAATTACCCCTATGTTTCAATATTAATAACAAGTCGAACTTTAGCGTAAAAAGTAAGGTATTGAGGAGGGGGCAAACCTTCATATATGGCATAATTTCTGTTCATTTTCCAAATAATACCGGTAAATCTGGAACACCCTCTATAAAATATACCCCTTCCTCTCACAGAAAACTCCTCCAGGGAAATTTCATCCAACGTAAATTACAACCCCCGTCAAATTCCCTCCAGAATGTTCCATCCTCACTGAGAATCCTACCTCCCTGAGAATCCTACCTCCCTGTAAAATTGCTTGCAAACGATTAACCTCGAAAAATTATCTTTAGAATTCTTTCATTTGAATAAGACTTTGATCTCTGATCGATTTCTCAATCATTCCAGAAATGCTTCCTTCCATGGAAACTATTTCCCAGAAAGCAAAAAATGCGAAAAAAGCCTCTGGGTAATTCCCCTAGAACATCTCCACATAGAAAATCTAGCAAAGAGAATGTAAAACAATTAAAAGGAATTTCGTATATTAATTCTGTAAGTGTAACCTCCAGTGTAACCTTTCCTCTGGAATATTCACTCCTCAGAAATTTTCCTCCCAAAGGAAGGTTATCCCCATAGAAATCCATCCTAAGCACACACCCCCCCCCCAAAAAAATGGCTGTATACTTCCCAATAACAAATACTATATATAAACAGGGGGCAAAGTTCACAACTTGCAGCCCTTCCTCTGGGGACTGTGGGGGGGGGGGTCATTTTAAACCTAAAGACATAGTTATTGGATTTTTCAACTATACTGAACAAAATGGCTATCTCAAAATTTTGAGCAGGTGACTTCGGGAAAAAATGAGCGTGAGAGCTCATTGCCCTCCAATATTTTCGATCACCTAAAAAGGGCACTAGAAATTCTTATTTCCGTTCGAATGAGCCCTCTCGAGATATCAATTACCCCTGGGAAGAAAAAAAAATAAAAGAACACACCTCTGTGATCTTTCTTCTGGCAAAAAATACAAAATTCCACATTTTTGCAGATAGGAGGGTTCTCTACAGTAGGGTTCTCTCATAGGCTGAATCTGATGGTGTGGTTTTCATTTAAGATCCTCTGACTTTTAGGGGGTGTTTTCCCCTTTTTCGAAAATAAGGCAAATATTCTCAGGCTTGTAACTTCGGACGAGTAAGACAAAACTTGATGAACCTTCACAATTTTGAAATCAGAATAAATCCGATTCATTTGATGTACCTATTGGTATCAAAATTCTGTTTTTCAGAGTTTTGGTTACTATTGAGCCAGGTTGCTCCTTACTTACAGTTTGAAAAAACAACCATTCAAATAGCAATAAAAAACAAAATAGAATGTATAATTAGATTTATATGGTTGTTGAAATTGGAAGGGGTTAGAAGAAAGGAAGGATTCTTGAGAATATTATACATGTTCAAAGGCATCTCATTCCAGAGATCTATCCTATGGCTTAAACATCAACAATCCAACCCTGTATAAAGGTCAAATATTTGTGTACCTTTGACTTTTCTTTTCTCTACTGGTTAATCTATATACCAGATATTTTTTTGCTGTTTTTGTATGAACAATAATTAATTTGTTTTAAATGAATCCAGACCCTCAATGATCCTCTGGGAAGATTTTTTATGTACCTAGCTCCACCTCTTTTTCCTCTAAAGGATACTGACCTCTGATGACCCCTTTTATAACATTTGTAATTAGTATCACTCAATACATAAAAACAAGAAACTAACCAAGAGGTCCTCTGCATGTTGGACAGCATGTCAGTTTCGGCCGACAGTTTGAGCAGACCAAGTGACCAGAATGACACTGAAGAATAGGAGGTAGAACAAACTCAAAACAAACTGGACACTCAAAGAAACTTGCCAAGTCAGCAACTGGTGGCATAGGAACTGGTAAATTCATTAAAGTTTGGGGTCCCAGTGCTTCAGTCCCAGGATACACTTTGGCAGAATTCTTATTTTTGCCAGTGGGGTTATTCATTCTTCAATGTTACTATGGCCAGTCTAGTGTTTCTAAAAAAAGAAAATAACATATTTGCATATGCATACATGAGTGCTCATGGTTACAACCCACACAGAGGAGGTGGGAGGGGGGGGGATTTGGTAAGAACACAAAACGTGTGTATTTTGGTTTCCATTATATTTGTTTCATTTCTTTCTTTTTCAAGGTAATTCAACCAGTTTTTGCTTTAAAAGGAAAAAATGGTGACAGTAAAACTTAATCCCATTCAATTCAAACCTTATTCAATTCAATCTATGCAACTTAAACCATATTCAGTTGAATCAATGCAACTCTAACCCTCAATATAACTCAATCTGGACTTATGTAACAGCATTATTTACATTGTATTGTTACCAAAATGGAAAAACTGTACGTAACTAAAAATGACAATATCAAGTACTTCTGCATTCTTTGCTAGGCTAATTAAAACTACAAAAAACACTCCCAATTTTAATTCATGAGATATCTATCATTCGGCAACTTTAATATTTAAACTCATTATAAATAATTTTTTTACGGGGCATAATCAGCATAAAGATAATTTTCCACAAATTAAAACTTAAGTTCATAAGACCATAAAAAACTATGAGTTCAACCATTTTCATGGGTTCAGCACCTGTACTCAAAAAGGTAACCATGCTCTGAACCACCCAATCATGCTTTCACTGATGCATAGAAATATACTGGTTATAAGCTTGTGACTTTATGATAGGCTACCTACCTTTAAATATATAAAAGGAATGCTACACAGAAGGTTGGCACATTTGTCATGCAAATTTATGCAAACCTTTTAAGCAAAAAGCTAACACAATCTTACTTACCCCCCCCCCTTCTTTATCAAAATCCTGGATGCGTCACTGTTGGGGCTCCCTGTCCCTTTTCTTTCTTTTTTAAGGTAAATGATCTGTTTTCCTTTTTATAATTACCTTTGCTTAGATTTGCCTATAATATAATTTTCAATTACAAGTTAAAAGTCTTGTTGCTGAGCTGAGTAATCTTGAAATAAGTGAACTTTTGGGATAAGATCTATTTCTGTCTGTCTGGACTTTGCCATTCATAGTTAATGGTATTCAGAAAGTGTTTGATTTTGAAGCTTTCATTTATAGAATTGGCCAGGGCCAATCTAGGATCCACCCCTATACTAAGTTCTTTGTACTAAATTATTAGTGATTTTGTTTTTAGTCTATTTTCAGAGTTTGTAGATACATATTTACTGGAGTTGACCTTTGGGATTCAAAATGAGTTATTTTCTCCAATCATGTAAGATTATTTTCCCAAGCCCAGGCAAGGTAGGAATAGAGTTCACAAGAAATCCCGTCATTAATATATCAACAGGCGGGTCTGTTTATCCACCAAAGAGATAGCTAAAGATATAAGTGGTATCACAGGCAGTGCCACCCTTGGTCCATAGTCTGGCCTTTACAATTCTTTGATCACGTTACCATCCTCGAACAAAACAGCCAGCATTACTAATGTAGTGTTGGAGAACAAATAGTGGTGCCAGTGTTGGTCCCAGATATAATAGTGGTACCAGCGTTCTTACATATAAATAGTCACTCAATAGAGTTTATTTTAATAGAGTTGAGCTGCAATCCACCAAACCAAAATACTTAGCAAACTTCTATATACAGTTCTCAAATTAAATAGAGCGGGTTCTGCCCTAAAAACAGGAGAGAACATTCTGCCCTGCTTCCCCAAGAATGTTTATAAAGTAATTTACATTTCTGAATAAAAGAAAAATCAAATGAACATTTTTCTGTCTTTTTAAATTTCAAATATATCATCCAAAGGTACAATTCAACCAAGTCCATTATTCAATTTCAAGCACTTGAAACAATGGTCAACCAGATTTTTATGGTCTCTTCATGAAATATTATCACCTGACACTTGAGCAAAATTCCTAGAAACTTAAATGAAATCTGTTGCCCAGTCTTTTGGTGTTTGGGTGTTCTCCCACTCAGCAAAATCAAGCTGTGGTTGTATGTTTGTACTGCTTCTTGTTGGTATACAAACAAAACCCAGTTTGTTGCATGATAAATACAAAAGACCTTCCAGAACACCAAACAACTTGCAAATGTCAGAAAAGAAGGCATACGACTATTTTTGGAAACAGGAGGGTATTTTTGACAGCTAGACATTCACAGAGAGGGGGAGTACTCAGGAAAAAATTGTTAAACAGACTCCTCTTGCCTCCAAAACAAAGAAAATGGTTAGAGTATAAGGGCAAGAAATGTCACACAGAAGGTAAAACAGACTGTTAAATTTGCAATTGTAAAAGTTTCCACAGCCCAATGGTACTTATACTATTTTCTTGCTACAGACGATTTAAAGTTCAATGCTTGCTGCAGTATCAAATCCCTTTATCTTAGTTATACAACTATTCTTTAAAACTTTCAAAATTCCTTCAATTATATTTTTTTTTATACCTGCACTGTATCTACAATCCAGAATAATGATCCTCCCAAGGTGAGTGATGGTGTTCACTCTGTAAATTTTCTCAGTACCTAGCCTTTCCTTCACCATTTATATATGAATTAAGCAACATAGTCTAAAGGGCTTATTCCTCCCCATTACCACTTATCAATTTAATATTCAGCATATAATATTTGGTACTAACCTGATATTCCATTTGCAAAGATATATACCATATAATAAGATACCATACCATGGAATCTTCCATGTATACCATGCATAGATGGGATCTTCACTGAAACTTTTATATTAGCTGAATCTGACACTTAATTGCAATTCCAAAGTTTGGAACTAAAAAGGTCTGATAATTCTTATGATTTTCAATTATTAATTTTCTACAAAATCAAGGTAATACATCTATAATTACTACACTAATTCTTATCACTGGTCTTTAAAAACAGTTCAATTAAAGCTACTTTCCCAAACTCACAAGGTACATGCCCTTTATATATATAAAAAAAATAATTTGTAATTTTCAACACTGACATAATTTTCTTACTAACGTAATTACTAACATAATTTTCAACACTAACATAATTTGTAATTTTCAACTACATCATAATTTTTCATTATACTAATCTATATATATATATATATATATATATATATATATATATATATATATATATATATATATATATATATATATATATATATATATATATATATATATATATATATATATATATATATATATATATATATATATATATATATATATATATATATATATATATATATATATATATATATATATATATAAAAGTATTTTCAATTTTCAACACCTTATCACCAGCTTTGCACACTTTAAAAGTCATTTATAAGATAATGAGTACATGAAGCATTATGATTTTCAACTCTTGTTATTCTATTTTTAACTTTTCCTGATTAGATACATTTTCCTGAACTTCTGAATTATCCAAATGAGTTAAAAATTAAAATATAACTCATTTCCTGTACCATCATGTTGATGATGGTGATACAAACTCTATTGATGTGCTGTGACCTAGTTTAAATTTATCCAACATTTCCTATAGACAGAGTGTTTCTTTCCCAATGTGTTATATACTAATGGATGTAGAAAAAAACGCTTAACAAAATAATACCATTTTTGTCTTATTCTGTTTTTAATTAGACAATTACTTTATTTGTGATAAGTGCCATGTCACTGAATTAATATTGATTATATTTCAACCATAATCCCAAGCTGTTTTGGCAGTATGCTTCTGTTAAATGTTGAAATAGCACTCTGTCCCTAATTTGACTCATCATGGTCAGACAGTTTCAGACCCAGCTATTAAAGCCAAGATCCTAAATAACCAATTTGCATCAGCTTTTACATCAGAAACTGCTAGTAAGCTCCCGGCTACCCCCTGATATATTGTTACTCAACCAATGCCCCCTCTTGAGCTGACTGAGGAGTCTGTTATGAAACAGCTAGCTTTGTTGGATGTAAATAAATCTGCAGGGCCAGATGGCCTCCAACCCTGTCTCTTGCATGAGTGCAGAACAGAAATAATATACCCACTCTCAAAGCTCATTAGACTATCTCTTGATAGCTCAAAGTTTCCTGCTGAGTGGAAAGTGGCATATATTACCCCCATTCACAAAAAGGGAAGGAAAGATTCTGTGGAAAATTACCAGCCTATTAGTGTTACCTCTGTTGTTGTTAAGCTTCTTGAACGTGTTGGCAACAAAGCAGTTATTGAGCATCTTGATTGGAATCATCTTCTTAACAGCTCTCAACATGGTTTCCGATGCAACAGATCAGTTGACACTAATCTACTTGAGTCATATGACTATATTACAAAACTACTGGAGTTGGGAATCCCTGTTGACATGATCCTCCTTGATTTTTCAAAAGCATTCAACAAAGTTTGTGATAGGAGACTTGAGCTTGAGCTACAATCTATTGGTTTGGAGGAAAAAATTCTTAAATGGATTCTGGATTTCTTGAGGAATCGTGTTCAGCATGTAAGACTGTTTGATGCAGATGGCAATCCTATTCTATCCTCCTTTCAGAATGTTATCAGTGGGGTCCCACAGGGTAGTGTTCTTGGCCCCACCATGTTCAATATTTTCATAAATGATGCTCCTCAAGCACTTAAAAGCAGGATGACCTTATATGCTGATGATTCCAAGGTAATTGGTCCAGCTAGCACTCTTGAAGATACTTCCCAACTTCAAAATGACCTTGATCTCCTTAGAGTGTGGGTGAAATCTTGGCTACTCACTTTCAATGTGTCAAAATGTCATGTTTTACACTTTGGGCACAAGAATATCAATACAACTTACTCTCTTTACGGTCAGCTCCTTTCTCCAGTGTTGGAAGAACGTGACCTAGGAGTAATTGTTGACAATGATCTTAAATTTAGCACTCATGCAAAGAAGGCAGCAGCATCAGCTAGCTCATCACTAGGGCTCATAAAAAGAACAATTTCCTCCCGTTCTCCTAAAATTCTGAGCCTTTTGTATAAAGGACTTGTTCAGCTGAGGCTTGAGACAGGCATGGTCCTTGCATCCCCTTTTTTCAAAAAAGAAGCTAAAATTCTTGAAGATGTCCAGAGAAGAGCTACTACGATGGTGAGTAGACTGCATGAGCTCCCTTACCCTACAAGGCTATGCAAGCTGAAACTCCCAACTCTGGTTTATAGAAGAAGATGGGGTGATGCCATTCTGGTTCATAAACTTATTAATTCAAAGGCAGTTCCTGGTCTTCTTCCTCTGGCGTCTCAGGATTCTTGTACAAGGGGACATAACTTGAAGTTATCCAGGCATTTCTCCTCAAAGCGGCAATGCAACCATTTTCTTACCAACCATGTTGCCAACCTCTGGAACAAATTACTGCCAGATACCATTGCTGCCCAAACCACAGATAGCTATAAGAACCATCTTGACAACAAATGGTCGAAAAAAGAATGGAAGTATAGCTGGGAAGCACTTGAATCAGCAACATCAAACCACTTGTCAAGTGTATGTATTCAACTATGTGTCATGTGTTATTAACTCTGGAGTTTCTACAAGGAAAAATCCTTATATTGCTCCAAGCTGCAATTTAATTTTAAGGTAATTTCCTATAATTTTATAATGATTTAGCACATACTCAAAATGCTCTGCCTATCTCTCATTAGCACTCTTGTTATCACTAGGCTTATCAAGGAACCATTTGTTTTTTCTATGTATTTTCTATTCCTATCTTCAACTGCAACTTGTCCAGACTGACTAATTCTCTTCAAACTCTTAACAAAACAATTTAATATCTACAAGATCCTCATTTAATAGGTATTCTTTACCATCCAAATGAGCCCCTCAAATCCACCATCTTGAGCACAATAGATGCCTGACAGACAAAACAACTCTGGCAGATTAAGGGGCTCATATGAGAGAATTTAGTGAGTAGCAAAAGGCTTCTTGCCTTTACTCATCAAGTGCCATTCCCAACTCAAACCTCCCCACAAACTCTCGGATGGTTTAGGCATCCCCTTGCACACTAATAGCCCCTACTAGAATTATATACAGTTTTGACTCCAGATCCCATGGTTGATCAAGCCTTCAGGGAAGACCTCAGATCAGGTAGACGGGCAGCCTACTGAAGTTTTTCAACATAGCTGACATTGCTGTTGATAAGCCTCCTCCCCTCCCCCTTCATAGCAGCAGATTGGTCCACATGGAGGAGAAAAGTTGCTATGCTCTTTATGCCAAGCAGGGGCCTTAAGTCAAAATTTTTCAGAGAATTGGTTCCCCTTAGTTACAGCACAGATTAATGAGTTGCCCTATTTAGCCAATCAGAAAATACTACAAACAGTCTGATTGGTTCATATCAGCACTACCTACATCTTGGTATTCTTTCAATATTATAAACATTCTGTGTTGCAATTTTATATTATATAAATCATTGATGCATAATTTAAGAGCCAGAGGTCACCAACTAAAACTTGTCAAGTAGTCTACCCTGACAATTGAGTCTACACTCACTTATTTACCTCAAGAATAGTCAATTATTGGAACAAACTCTCTGAAGACACAGTTACGGCTGAATCTGTTGACATTTTTAAACAAAAGCTGGATGCTCAGTAGTTCTTGGAGGAGTATAAACTTGACTGAGAAGCAACTGATCATCCAACTGCAGCTGTTCACTAAACAACAATGAAAACAACTTCAAACATAAATTCTGGAGCTCCACAAAGACAAACCATTAGATTCATCCAAGCTGTAATTTGAGTTAACTAAAAATCTTGGTTACTGTATGCACACTGCTTCACACCCTAATCTACTCAAAGCCTCACTTCTTGACCACCCCTATTAGGTTCCTAAATTTCCTTAAATCCTTCCTTATGACATCATCCAACCTCATTGGGGGGGGGGACAAACTGCTTCCTGTTTGGCCCTAAGCAGATGGGCAAAAGCACAGTCTTTGGTAATCTATTACCCTTCATCCATAAAACATGGTCTAACAACATTTACCTTTCTCATGTTATAGCCCTTGAAAGTAAGATCAAAACCTATTTCTTGTTCATCTTAGTGTCTCATACAGTTAGGTCTTTGTCATCACATAGTGTGTAAAAAGAACAATTCAGTCAATGTTATTCACTAGTACTATAATGACTGAAAGCTTCAGATAAGATCATGTTTTATGGATAAAGAATAATAAGAGGCCAAAAATCATGCATTTTACATAGCCCAACTAAGGTCAAATGAAAAAGGACAACTTTGAATAGAGTTGTAAGACATAATTTAACCACTTATCATAGAGTGGTAAGAGATGTTTTTTAGAATAACTATATTTTCCTATGTAAGTAGGCACTTCATATGAGAATATAAAGATGATTATTTGGAGTAGAGGATGAGCATGCACATAGGCCTACTCGTATTTTTTGTTTGTTTGTTTCCAATATATTTGTCACTCTCCTGATGTACTATCCAATATATTTCCAACTATCAAATTTCAATTAAGCCTAGCCTATAATGGAAGAACCCAGCATGCCTAGCTGGGGAGACCCTCAACAGCTTGACTCCAGTTTGGCATTGTGGAGTGACGTGAGAGATGTAGCATAAGTGGGAGATGGTAATGATGGCAATGAGGGGGAATTGATGCCTAGTTTTTGAGATAGATTACTGAGATAGTAAGAAGCCTTTAAACTATAGATTCTTTTATCCCAATCATTACCCTTAATTTTTATTTTGAAGATCATACAAAGTAGTTATTCATCTTAAGCTGATATAAGGGGGGGGGGTGATAGGCTAGCCAAAATATCCTTCTAAAGTGGATAACCTCTTCTATTTATAAGCTCTAATCTCTTCTGGTAGGCTATGCCATAATTAGTCTTTGATGAACTTTAAACACAGTGGACACTTACATTTTAATCTTAGTTTATCAACCAATTTCTAAGATTTTTCAACTTCCATATCGAAGTTCCATTCCATTGAGAGAGGAATAAAGAAGAGTATATGCTACTTCTTCAAGAGAATAAAAGACAATCTCAATAGATTCACACGTCTAATCAAGAATAGATAGTCCTGTCATCTAGCATCTATACTAGTTTCTTCTTCTTTTTCAGCAAACGACGGTTTTTCAGTGAAGACTATTCAGCCCTTTTCCTTTTGAATTAAATTTGAATAGTCGTGGACATCAAGTCATGGCTTGATAAAAATAAACATAAGAAGAATAAAATGGCTAATTGTAGAAAAAGCCAAGACAGGTAGTCCAATTGAGTGAGAACCCCCCCCCCCCTTATTACGATTGTATAAAATGATGTTAGTTAATTTGTTAATAGATATGTCTATCTATTATCCATCCATGTGTCATTCCTAAGGCAGTAGAACTAAGATAGATATTCATAGAGCTAAGAAAGTAATAAAGCCTATGGGTTTCCAAGTGTTTGGTTAAATGGAACGGGTAAACGGCGGGAATAAGTGTGCCTCTCTTATTGGACCAAATTTTGAATTAAAATCGAATAGTTGTGGGCATCAAGTGATAGCTAATTGTAGAAAAAGCCTAGACAGATAGTCAAATTGAGTGAGAGGCATGATGTGAACAGTGTTACTGATTTGGTTGCTTCTTATTCATCTAAAATCTGCTCAGTTTTCTTTCAGTAGATCTTTTGATTCTAGAAATTGAAATATAAGAAGATAAACACTGATTTTTGATCTCAGTGTGCAAGCATAGTTAGATAGACTCTTAGCTGATAAAGAAATTTTGTGGTGTTTGAAGCACTTTAAATGTTTACAATATAAGATATACTGTGCGGATGTCAGCACATTATATTCAAATAGGCTATGGTCAATTGTTTTATTTTTTAAATTACAATACCTGCAAAGGGGGGGGGAGGGAATGGAGCCACTTGAATTAGGGAACTGATATGAACAATCATGAAAATCAAGCCCATTTGCGCCAGACCGAATTCTATGATAAATTCCAGAAAGGTGCTTATTGGGGAAACGCGATATAATTGGATTATTTTTATTTAAAAATGACTATTTATTTATTTATTTATTTATTATTACGAATAGCGGTAAGCATTAATGCTTGTCGCAAAAACACAAAATCATAATACTAATCTAAAGTAAAGTAAATTGGCAACGACAAATTAAACAGCAAAAACTTCTAAATAAAACGACACTACACAACAAAAGCGTCTAAATAGAAAGGCGTATTTACTAATGCACTCTTAAAATTTCGAACACTCTCTGCCTCGACAACCTCCAAAGGCAAACCATTCCATGGTCCGGCAACTCTACTAACAAAAGATAATTGACCAATTTTTTTCAGTGTTTTTGGGGGATATAATTTATAATCATGCTGACGAGTAGAGTGATAATGGCTAAATTTAAAAAATAAATTTGGATCAGCATCATCCGCTCCTTTAATTATACGAAACACATTTACAAGGTCATTGCGACGTCTACGAAACTTCAACGACGGGAGTTGAAGCCTAGAAAGTCTCTGCGGACAAGAAAGGCGCTGAAGGTATGGGACCAAATAATTGAAGAAAAAACGGGTTTAATTTTTTTAAATAAAGCAGTGACAACAAAATAAAATAAAAACTACACTTTAACTAACAAAAAATAAAAATACACCGAATATTTCGGCCCCACCTCCGGGAGCCTTTCTCAACGGGAAAAAAAAACAAAAAGGGAGAAAATTACAACAATTTAAGACTACTTTTAAGACATTTTAAAAATGCCACGACAACTAAACCAAACTAAAAATATAAACAATCAAATATAAAAGAAACAAGAACTCACATTTTTAAAACAAACACTCCCGCACTTGACTGTAACTTTAGAAAAAAACTGCAATAATTGTTTCTATTGGCACTTTCCTCTGCCACAATCGCTGTATAAATGGGGATCTATCAAAAATGAAAAATATAAATACTTGTAACAATACGAAAAAGAGGTCACCCAACCCCCAAATCCAATCAAAATCTTACAGGTTAATGAAACACAATTATGAATTATAAATTGAATGGATTTTTTCATTTGCTATTTTAGCTGCCGTCCGTTGACTTCTTACAGCATTGACCATGCTTTGACCTCCGTTCGCAAGGTTATTACTTGTTTCAGGACAATTATGCAAACCAATACTCATTGAAGTTTTTGACTGGTCTTTAATTAAACTATTATAAATTGAATTTATTTTAAATTCCCCCTCATCTCTATTGATACTAATACCCCCATAGATAATCTTTTTTATTTCTATAATTTCTCTGAAACTTTGTAAAAGTCCTACAGACTTATCAATAATTTTTGTCTGATCAAATAAAATACTATGATGAGGAAAATTATACACGTGACCAGCTATAGCGGATTCAAAAGTATCAGGTTTTTTATTTTGTCTTAGCGAGCAATCTATCGCATATTTGTGTTGCTGTAGCCTATTTTTTAAATTCTGCTGTGTTCTACCTACATAAAATTTACCACAAGAGCATGGAATTTTGTATACCCCCTGTTGTATATTTCTTGGAACTTTATCTTTTCCGTTATTTAGCCATGAGCTTATATTTTGTCCTGATTTAAAAGCTGTTTTTATATTATGTTTTTTTAATTCTTTCCTTAATTTCTGTGACAACCTTGGGATATAAGGCAAAGTTATGTAATTTGGTTTTTGATTTGATTCATTTTCTTCTAATTTTACAGGTTCAAAAAAAAAAAAAAGTTACTGGAACCTGTAAAATTAGAAGAAAATGAATCAAATCAAAAACCAAATTACATAACTTTGCCTTATATCCCAAGGTTGTCACAGAAATTAAGGAAAGAATTAAAAAAACATAATATAAAAACAGCTTTTAAATCAGGACAAAATATAAGCTCATGGCTAAATAACGGAAAAGATAAAGTTCCAAGAAATATACAACAGGGGGTATACAAAATTCCATGCTCTTGTGGTAAATTTTATGTAGGTAGAACACAGCAGAATTTAAAAAATAGGCTACAGCAACACAAATATGCGATAGATTGCTCGCTAAGACAAAATAAAAAACCTGATACTTTTGAATCCGCTATAGCTGGTCACGTGTATAATTTTCCTCATCATAGTATTTTATTTGATCAGACAAAAATTATTGATAAGTCTGTAGGACTTTTACAAAGTTTCAGAGAAATTATAGAAATAAAAAAGATTATCTATGGGGGTATTAGTATCAATAGAGATGAGGGGGAATTTAAAATAAATTCAATTTATAATAGTTTAATTAAAGACCAGTCAAAAACTTCAATGAGTATTGGTTTGCATAATTGTCCTGAAACAAGTAATAACCTTGCGAACGGAGGTCAAAGCATGGTCAATGCTGTAAGAAGTCAACGGACGGCAGCTAAAATAGCAAATGAAAAAATCCATTCAATTTATAATTCATAATTGTGTTTCATTAACCTGTAAGATTTTGATTCGATTTGGGGGTTGGGTGACCTCTTTTTCGTATTGTTACAAGTATTTATATTTTTCATTTTTGATAGATCCCCATTTATACAGCGATTGTGGCAGAGGAAAGTGCCAATAGAAACAATTATTGCAGTTTTTTTCTAAAGTTACAGTCAAGTGCGGGAGTGTTTGTTTTAAAAATGTGAGTTCTTGTTTCTTTTATATTTGATTGTTTATATTTTTAGTTTGGTTTAGTTGTCGTGGCATTTTTAAAATGTCTTAAAAGTAGTCTTAAATTGTTGTAATTTTCTCCCTTTTT
The DNA here is from genome assembly GCF_032884065.1 of Artemia franciscana. NCBI lineage: Eukaryota > Metazoa > Arthropoda > Branchiopoda > Anostraca > Artemiidae > Artemia > Artemia franciscana. The sequence goes on from NC_088873.1 coordinate 40,668,144, forward strand.
GTTTTATTTTTCCCGTTCAGAAAGGCTCCCGGAGGTGGGGCCGAAATATTCGGAGTATTTTTATTTTTGTTAGTTAAAGTGTAGTTTTTATTTTATTTTGTTGTCACTGCTTTATTTAAAAAAATTAAACCCGTTTTTTCTTCAATTATTTGTTTCGTAAATGGAAAAGCAGTGTGGTCTAAGAAATTATTTAAGGTATGGGACCAATCTAGTGGCCCTTCTCTGAACCTTTTCTATCCTATGCTCATCCGTTAGACTTAATGGAAACCAAACACAAGGTTTGGTTTGGAAGAACCAAACAGAAACTAAGACTATCTGATAATCTGCAGCGGTATGTGTTTCTAATGGGGATTGACCTCCCACTTGGCCGGTCAATATTTAAAGTATTTTTTTGCAATTTCATCCGCCTGATGGTTACCAGTCGTACCTGAGTGGCTTAGAACATACTGGAGTTAAGTTCTTATTCCTCTTGAAGCAAGATTATCAATAATGCTAAGACAATATATCCATCTTATACTGAAAAGCTGAAGAGAGCAGCTTTAGACTTGACAAAGAGTCAGAATAAACTGCAATATTTTTGTAAATTAGCAATCACAGGTCGATTATTCATGAGGTGCTCTAATGCAATGATTATGGTTTTTAACTCTGCAGACATTATAGACACATCATCATACTTTCTCTCACCCATTGCAATGTTAAGGGTTGGGAGAAGAGCCCCACTTACCACCTTCTCATTCATTTTGGACCCATCAACTAAAATTTGGAAATAGTTTTTATATGGAATTGTATTAAGCTCAGCATTTTTTTTTGTGTATAAAAGCAATGGGGGTGAGTTTTTAGTCCGCTTTGAGAAATTAGTATTTATTCTGGGGATTGACCAGCTCCATGGGGGGCGAAGGAAAGTGGGCGCAATAGACTTTACTAGCACTGAGAATTTCTTCTGGGTGTTGGCATATTTATTTGCAATGCCTCTATACATGGATGGATTTCTTAAACAGTCATGCAGGGTATGAGAGCTATTAGCTTCAATTTTTGTAAGATAATTCATCAAGAGAAATCTTCATCTGTCACTTATTGTTGATAACCCACTCTCAGTAAGCATAAACTTAGTGCTTTTTGGTTTCCATTAACATGAAAAAAAACTCACACTTGTTCTTTTTCTTCAGCTTTGGGTTACTGGCTTTTTGGCGCATTAAAAACTTGCTGCAGTGAAGTACTGGTATGCTATTTGGCTAAAACTCTGGATATCTTGAGATAGTCTTTTTGTCCCTAGGTATTAATAAAAATATAAGATTGAGAATCTTCAGTTATGCATTTGCTGTTATTGGCTCTGCACTTGCTGTTAAGCTCTTGATATGTGTTAGCTGGTCACACTGTTTGGAGTTTTCCACCTTGTGTCTACCTTGTTTCTGTTGTAGTGGATGCACATTACACATATAACATTGATCAGTTATTTCGATGCTTAGCTTATAATATTAGCAGTATTGGAAGAAAAAAAATCCTTGAAGATTTAACATAAAAAATTTGTAAATTTCATCATATGGCCTAATAAATGGACAATCCATGTCTGACAGATCCCCTCAGGAGCAATCCAGCATTAAATAAGTCGATATATCTGACATTTCTCTCAGATGCTTATTTGCTGCTTCTTTTAAGATCACCTGCAATCGCAAAAAATCTGCTTTGTTCACCAGCAGATCTTTATACAAGAAAAATAAAGTCTAATTTTAGTTCGCAAGCAGAATTAGTGTTCAGAGGAAGCTCTACCACTACTAATACTACCAAAAATTACCGATGAAATACAATATCTCCAGCAATACCACGTCACTTGAGGTCAACATAAGTCATACTCTTCCTTTAACCAGATCTAGTCGAAACTTCGCTCTTCACCCTCCCATGAAGTTTGTATTCGTTTTGAATCCTTCATTGTAATTTCTTCCCACCACATTCGGAGGGCTACCTACTTATCGTTTGGGTCCAGATGGCCTTCCAAAATTGATAATTTTTGGCAATCTGCCATCCTTCATTCATGAAACCTGGTCTAGCCTGGTCAAACGTTTAATTCTTAATAAAGTTGGCACAGTCTTCTTCTTCCTCTAACTATAAACAAAATGTTTTTGTGAATTTATAGTTTTAAAATTTTTTAACTTCATTAAGAATTTAACGCAAATTTATTGAAAATTAATGAATTATAAGTTCAGGAACATTTCGTTTACAATTAGAGAAACAAGAAAATTTTTCCAACTCTATTGAAAATTCTGCTTAAATTTAAGCGAGATTAAGGAACTCAAGACTTTGAATGAACCCAGTTAATGAACCTTCAAAGCCGATGGACCAGTAGCATTCTGTGACCTAGAAGTTATTTTTTGTGAATAAATGTAGGTTATGTCAATTACAACACTTCATCGTGGTTTTTTTTCAGTGTCTAATAAAAAGACTTATCCCTATTAAAACTCTGATTTTTTTTCATAGTAAGGTAATGTGGTCGTGAAAAAAAATTAAGTTAAATCTTGTTAATGTTACCAAAAGACGTTGGGATATTTTATTAGCTTTGTTTTCATTTTTGGCATGATACATTTTTTAAGCTATATTCTAATTCCTTTGAGAACTATTTGTCTACATTTCAGCTAATTAGGGGTAAGCGGGTATTATAAAAAATAAACCTTTCTACTATGACCTGCCATCTGGTTAAAAGTCGATACCGCATCGAAACGTTGCCAGTTGTAGCCAGTACTAAAAAATATTTTGTTCTGCCAGCATTGTCACTGCTAAGGACGGCTCAGACGGCGTTCATAAAGTCGTTCGCAAAGTGTGCTTCCGTAGAGTTTTCACCGCTCATATGAGCCTTGTACTTTACGTGCGTTTTCAGCAGCAAATAAATCAAATTTCTGAAGCATTTCATATTTCATATTTAACATTTCCTCAGGGTGAAAGTGAAAATGTCATTTGATGCCTTTTTCATGCTCTTTCATAATTCAATAATTGCTTCAGGGGCTATTTGCATCTTCAGCCTTCAAAGGGGCCCCAAAGGTATTTTATATGAATTATGCAAGAGCATAAAAAAAGCATCAAATGACATTTTCACTTTCATCCTAGCTATTATATGGCCTATAATTGTATGCAAATTTGCCATGAATTTCATCCTCCCCACTTAATGTGCAAATATATACCCTGGACTGGAATATAGACTATCTTGAACTATCAGCAGCAAAGTTTCAAACCAAAAAAATCGTTGCTATTTTTAGTTAATAGCGTTAAAAAATTTACAATTAATTGAAAAGGTAGGAAAACAGTTTATATTTGAGTGGCCTAATTAAAAAGGTTTGAATTGTTCTTGGACTAGAGAAATCAGCATATCTTCAGTTTCCTGATTCCACATTTCCAAATCTGTTTAAAAGTTTTGCTCTGGAACTCTTTCCCTATCGGTCAACTTTACGTACTTTACGTAATTAGTTAACTAAATTTTAACTTACTCACGTAAATGTTTACGGAAGGTTAACGAAGCAACTTTACGAACTTTGCGAACAACTTTACGAACTTTATGAACGCCGTCTGAGCCATCCTTTACATTTTACAGTAAGTTGTTTTCTTATTCAATAGTTTAAGGAGATTTTCTGAGTCTCGCAACGAATTAATGCAATTTTGGGAATCCTATGTTTCTACTGAATGAAAGTATTTTTGACACGCAGTTTTATTCTAATTTTAATTGTTGCTATGCGGAATAATCCATATTAGGCCCTTCTATTCTTTACCATCATCACTTCAAACTTAATTTGAATTCTTATTAGTATCATAAGAAAAGAACCAATTTTAGTGTAAAAATCTTCCTGAACATTACTAATTATAAGGAATAAAACTTTTTTTATTTATTGACGATGATGCTGAAATTCTAAAAAATGCTATCATGTCATTCGACTAGGATTTCAGCTATCTTAATGCCACGGAACACAACAAACACAAACCATGTTACCAGACCCATAGACTCATCGTTTTAACATTAGTTTCCAGATTTTGTTCATCTCACAGAAAGTTTGCCACAACTTAAGAATCGTATTAAACAGTTTTTTTCAGGAGTTTAGTAATCTTAATGGTTCGAGAAAAGTTTTTTTCTGTTTTTTCCTTATCATTTACTTTTATTTTTTCCATGTATATATATATATATATATATATATATATATATATATATATATATATATATATATATATATATATATATATATATATATAATATTTTTGTATATATATTATTGTATTTTGTATATATTATTATTATATTTGTATATATATATTCTATATTTTATATATATATGTATATATATTATATTTATATATTTTTATATATATATATATATATATATATATATATATATATATATATATATATATATATATATATATATATATATATATATATATATATATATTTTCGCTGCTTCAATGCAACTCGTCGTCACATTGTGTTTTATTTTTTATAAAAAAAAAACTGTGTGAATTGGTGAATTAAATGGAAAGATTTACTCAAATTAATCCGTGAGTGATGCAAAACTGATCTTGATTCCAATTATTTGTCAGCCTCAATGTGAATCACTCCATTTTGATTTAAAAATTTCACAGTTGTATCAAGTAATGCTTTGAAATCATTGGGCAATGTTTTGGAAACAATTTCTTCTCTATGCAGGCTACAGTGTGTCGACAAAGCACATGGACTTTGTCAAAGAACTCTCATAACCACACCACTATTCTTCTCGCACATAGCCCGCCCATCGTCAGTGCATTTATCGACACAGTTCTTCCATTGTAAAGATTTTTCTTTTAAATGGGAATGAATTTTCTGATAGATCAATTTACATTAAAAAAAGTTTATTTTCATATTCAATTGCCGTTAAGTCAAAAACAAAACAACGCAATTGGAAATAACTCAATACAATAATCATGCTTTAAATATAAATTTTTCATTATAACGCAACAGCAACAATATAGTAAAAACACATTAAATTTTGTCTTACATGCGACTAAATTACAAGATTAACACTGGATTATTTCAAGCGATTATGATGTCACAACATAAAAGGGAATAACTAAGTAGTTTTATTTTTGCGCTCTTAGTAGCTGGGGAATTGTAATTAACTATAGAGAGCTCTATAGTTAGAGGGCTCTCGGTGTATAGAGGGCTCTCGCTACTCCATTTTGCAGTCCTTATTTTCGAAATATATTCATATGCTCAGTGCCTCAGTGGCATTATGCCACCACTGCCACTGCAAAGACAGTTCAGAACAAGAGAAGATTTTGAGGAAATTTGTGAAGACAGTGAATACAAATTAAGCGGTTATTTCGACTGTATATGTAACAGCCGTCATCAACGAGATAACAAATTAATTAAAACAAATAAAAATAAAACAAACTTGCTCAAAGAAGCTCGTCGATAAATTAAACTCTCAAAACGAATAAAATAAATAACTTTATAAAATAAATAGATAATAATAAATAACTTTATTAAATAAATAAATAATAATAAATAAATAAAAAATAATAAATAAATAATAAAATAAATTCTGAAAGAGTCTTGGTCTGCTCACCCCGCATAGGTTCAGCCAAAACTGACAAAAAAGTTATTCATTCACAAATTTCGTCTTCATCTTTTCTTGTTTTGTTTGATGGAACGGCAGTGTGGTCTTCGTCATTTTTTGAAGTGGCAGTTGTTTCTATACTCTGCTCAGTTCTTATACAATCTCATCGCAGAGTTTTTGGGATTTACCGAAATTTCACCAAAATTAAATTGGGTTCGTCGAGATCTCCCCAGAAATTAACATTAATAATAAATTATTACGAACATATTTTTTTTGAGATTTTGGAAAGCGAAATTTTCTTTCGGAAAATTTCGGGGAAACAGAAAAATTCAGGGGCAGGTGAAGCTCCAGCTCCACTGAGTAGTCTATTTTCAAAATATTATCTTTTTAATTAAACAAAATATCCATTAAATATGAATATACAGACAAATATAGTAAATAGAGCCATTTTAACGGCTCTCTGTAGCAATTTGACTTAAAAGAGGAATCTTGGGGGTTACAGCTTCAACAATTTTTACATTTTGCCCAGATAATCGAATGCAGGGCGCGTGCCTCCTGCCGTTATTGAGATCTGTTAATTTATAAATCACATTTTGATTAATGTTGCGTTTTAACTCCATATCAACGACACGGGGAAGCTGTCTTTCACTACTAAAATCACGTAACATAGGACTAGAACTATTATCATTAATACACTGATTAGAGTAACTCTTTGGAATATGCTGCTCATCCATCCAGCTGCCGCTTAGTTCATTGATATGTTCTAGACTATGAGGACTTTCCTGAATTCTTGGCAAAGCAGCCTCTGCTTTAACAAACATCCAAGAAGTATCAGCACATTCATCAGATGACTCAAGGTCGGATTTGATATCTACACCATCTATAAGCGAACCTTGGGTTAAAGCATGACTCATTTCGTCCGCGCTTTCTCCACTATCAATATTAGGGCATAGGTCATTTCTTGGTCTGGGGAAAGTCTTGGATGCCTCAAACCTAGGTATTTCTTCATATTCTTTACTGTTTGTATCTGTCATTATAACGTCTGGGCTTTTTTGATGACACTCTGGGCCTTTTGTTATTTTTGGAGATCTTTCATAAGAAGGGAGATGACATATACAGTTTGCAACTTTGAAAGAACTACCTTTGCTCTGGTAAACTTTCATAGTTGGGTTTACGCATGGGCAGTACTTTTCATGCCCTTTTTTGTCGTTGGCCTTTGAAGCTTTAATTGATAGTAATTTTTCTTTCTTCCTTGAAGAATCTCGAGTTAGTCCCGAAAACTCATCCCTATCAGCAGCACGTAGTCTCACAATACTACTAGCATTTGATGAAGTGCTGTGGAGTAAATTTGTAGACGTTGACCTTGTGTTGCGCAGCTGAGAGTGTGAATTTGAATTAGAACCATGTGAAATGTCACGTCTATTTTTGCTTATGTGTCCAAACTTGAATAGGGCTACCCATGCACCACGGGCATCAGGAAAGAGGACAACTCGCACTAAGAAAATCACGAAGCCCTGGAGGGAATTAGTAAGGCAGAATAAATACTGCATCGGAAGTCTTAAGATACCAACTGCCAAAGGTCCAGCAATCCACGTGGCACCAACCAGAGCCATCACGGTTATTCCACCACGGATCTGGAACAATAAAAGAACGTGTTAAAATATTGCTAGTCTTGTGCTTACTTATGTTCCTATGGTAGGACTCGACCCTCTTAGCCACCAACACTCAGACGCACGTCCAGGGAGCAGATTTCGGGGCATATGTCCCTCACGAAGGTCGAAGGTTATGACGATTATAGGGGCTAAAGAGACAAAAAATAATAATAGGAGGAGCTAAATCACATTCACTTTGGATCCGCCCCTATCGCTACTATTAGTGGGAGAAAAATCTTACATAAATAGATCAAATCGTTACTCCAACTGCCATAATGGTTGGTAACCAGATAATTGAACATATTTAAAGAAATATATAAATAATATTGTGTTTGGAATTTTAAATTCGTTACTTGTAGGCTTGACATACCAGCCCTTAACACCACCTTGAGTAGGAAGTATGCGTAGGTGTGGGTTATTTAATTAACTTTTTTTTGCGCACTAACGCAGAAGAAGGTTATTTATACTAGCCGCTTCCCCCAAACCTCAATTTCTTTTATATTTCGCCAAGGTTCCTTGGATTTTTCATGCAATCAATGTTCCATGTCTTTAAAGAGCCCACCCTCTACAGTAAATTACTGCATGGCTATAATTACTAATACATACCTAAAATGTATTCTCACAATTCCTGGTTCTATGTGGTAACCATCCGGACAGGTGGTAATTATTTAGAACTTTTACTTAACGAAGAACTGATGGTACTTCAAATCCTGCACCTCAGATCATTCTATGCAAAAAAGTGACACCCTATATTAGAGAATCCACAGTGCTATTGTTTATTAACAATACAGTACACTAACAGTACATTGTACTATTAACAGAACATACAAACGAGTCCCTTAGCACGCATTGCTAGAGAAGCCCAATTAAAAAAAAGCTTTAGGCGAGGCAATATAAGAGGAGTGGAGGGATAAAAAATAACAATAGGAAACTACCCCACTCCAGACATCAGTCCCCCCAGATCCCAGTTTGCCCCCCAGCTAAAACTTAGTTACTGCAAAAAATCTTGCCAAAACTAAGATTAGCCTGCATAAGTCAAGCATCAACAGAAACAGGTCAGTTTTCTTCAGTATATCTTTGCCTTTATGGTATTATATGGTTTATTTTTCATTGCCATTTTTGCTTGATTTGGGAAAATTGGCTCCAACTCCCCTCCCCGGGATTTTGAAAAAATTACGCCACAAGAGGACCACTCTGTATATGCATGGACTATCCCATCAGATAGTTTTAAAGAAAAGTCACAAGACATGCAAAGTAATTGCTGCTATAACACATTTGGAATTATTTACCCGAAAATACTGCAAAATAACCCAATTAACATGTCTATTACGTGAGTGCATGGGAACAATAATTTGAGCCTTTTCAAATTATCCCTTTTCAATTCTATTGGGTAGATTGAATATATATTACAATTCCTACGTCGTTCTACAGCTGATTGTATAAACTTGTCGCCTTGCATGAGTCCCCATACCTTATATCCCTAAATATTATAATAATAGATGCATTATTATTAAAATATATTGACATATATCATTATATACTATCAAAATATATGACCATAAAATATCTAATTAAAACATGGTGACGGTACATTGTCACCATACCTTATACACCTAAACATTATATGCTATAAAAGTATTCAGCAAAAGATAAATACTAATCACAAAGGGAATATTTGTCAGGAATTTCTCATAAGAAACTAGTATGAAAAATATCGTGGGTATTTAAGTACTGCTAATTGCCATTGCTATAGCCCCATCCTACACAGAAAAAAACATTTCCGGTCATTTTTAGATAAACAAATCACAGAAAAACAGGAGAAGCACTGCCACAAAAGCTCGTCGTCCTTTTTATTAGCTGAAAATGTCAAATAGGGCGAAATAATCACGTGGAATTTTACGCGTTGATGTGTTCCTTTATGTCAAACAGGGCGAAATAATCACGTGGGATTTTACGTGTTGATGTGTTCCTTTATGTCAAACAGGGCGAAATAATCACGTGGAATTTTACGCGTTGATGTGTTCCTTTATGTCAAACAGGGCGAAATAATCACGTGGAATTTTACGCGTTGATGTGTTCCTTTATGTCAAACAGGGCGAAATAATCACGTGGGATTTTACGTGTTGATGTGTTCCTTTATGTCAAACAGGGCGAAATAATCACGTGGAATTTTACGTGTTGATGTGTTCCTTTATGTCAAACAGGGCGAAATAATCACGTGGAATTTTACGTGTTGATGTGTTCCTTTATGTCAAACAGGGCGAAATAATCACGTGGAATTTTACGCGTTGATGTGTTCCTTTATGTCAAACAGGGCGAAATAATCACGTGGAATTTTACGTGTTGATGTGCTCCTTTATGTCAAACAAGGCGAAATAATCACGTGGAATTTTACGTGTTGATGTGTTCCTTTACTGGCTTGTGTAAAGCAACGTAAAACGCTTGGTTAAAGGATTTGGGTCGTTCATTTTACTGGCTTGCATTTTCACAAAGGAAAACGAGAGAAATGATCAGATTTGAATGAGAGGGGGGGGGGCTATTTGGCTTCATTTTCAAGATATGTTTAAAGAATAATGTGATGGGCTAGTAAAGATGCATCACAGACCAGCGTAATAAAAGAATTACAAGAGGGAGAAAATAGCAGGGAGAAAAAGAAAACCAAAAGAAAAAGGAAAAAAGGAGGCAAAAGAAAAAGCCCCCATCACCTAAAAAAGGACAAATCGTCTCTCATTCATAATAGGCGACGCTTACTTACACATCGTTTTGTATAATTTTATGAAATATAAAGCACAGTTTAGTTAAATGAAGCTTTAAAATAAATATCAGAAATATATTTCTGCAATAAGAAGGGAGGTATCACCCCGGAACACCCTTATTCCGGCTTAGTCTAAATAAAGGAGAATGAGAGATGAGGCGTTACGGGGGCATTAAAAAAAAAGAACAGAGACAAAATGAAAATCGAATAATCTAGAGTTCAAAAACGTTGTTACAGTTATTTTAAAGGCACCAAACGATTGACACTTTCTAGTGTCAAGGATGACACTTTCAGATGACGACACTTTAAGATGAACAATGATTGACACTTTCCATGATGACAATAGTGACAATTATTAGAATGCCTTTACTCAGGTAAAGACATTCCTTTCGATGCAGAGAATGCTAGTTGTTGGTAAATTACAAACTAAACAGAAGTTTACAAGAATTATTGACGTTTATGTAAAGGAAATGCAGCTCCTACTTTCAGGCAAATAGATTGACTACCTAGGGCTTATTCAGGATTTCTGTTCGAGGGGGGCTGTTTTTTAGGGGGGTATTACAAAAAAAGTACTTTAAATACACATCAAAAATTGCTTTATATGCAGTTTTGCCATTTTTTTACGAACCAGAGAAAGATTTCAGTGGTAAGAAGGGGATCTAACCCGGTGAACCAGCTCTGGATACAGCTTGTTGACCACCAGCATATAATTAAATCTAACAAATAAAAACAATTGCATAATTTTAAATGTAAATTCACATAAAGTTTAACTTACTTTTTGGAAAAAGAGTATAATAAGTGCAGTAATTAGAATGGCACAAAAAATAACAATAACAGATGCAGAAATAGATACAAATATATCAAATATCGTCGAAAAATATTTTAGACTTTTTGAAGTGTTCCATCAAAATTAAATAATAGTTCAGAGCTTGGTACCCAAGTGATGAACCTGTCACCAATATCAATACAAAGATGTAATGAACTTGCAAGGAAGTAGACGAATCGGTTAGGGTAATTCCCAAGGAGGGAATTTTTTCAAAATGAGACTTGTAGCCTACATTGCTAAATTGTTGTTTTCCTGTATGTTAATTCAAGATACTAACAATTTTTTCTTGCAAAAGGTGTTTTTCTTTCCCTACTCGGCAGAACCGTTAAAAATCGCTAGAACCGTTAAAAAAGGCAGATTTTGAAACCAAATTCTTTTGTTATATTCCAGCTCGCGCCATTATTTGATTCGAGCTGGATTCAATTTGCTATGCAAGGCGGTTAAGTTCAAACACACTTGCAGAAAGAGCTAATATTAAGGCGACGGTTCGCATCAAGCCTGATACATGACTTCTAATTGAGACGCTTTTGCCACGGTGAAAATCACGGTCATTTAAAATAGAGCGTAATAAAGAATAATAGACCGTAAATCGAAATTGCTATGTAAGTCATTACTAGACTTTACGATGAGAGGAGGCACATTTTTGACCGAATCCTAATAAAAAAAAAGTCTAAAAAGTTTCCATCAAGTCTGCCCCTACCCCCACTGCTGCAGTCAACATAAACACATGCCACAAGAACAAGCTCAAACGAAGGCACTGTATGACAAATCTTTTCACCACTTAATTTGTTTTTAATGTTTCTTTATTTGTTATCTATTTATTTTTTTATTTATTTATTATTAGTTTTACTTTTGAAGAACTACAGAATATAAGAAAATGAGTTGATATTTTATTGCATAAATGTGTTATTGTTGAAGTTCAGAGTTCAGAACAAACGAAATACTTTGTATTTCTCCCCTTTTACTGTCCCAAAGGAAAAATGGTTCTTCTCGATTTATTCCGAATCTTAAAGAGTTAAACAAAAACGTTAAATGCTGCCATTTTAAAATGGAAAAGTGTTAGTCTGCGGTTCTCTTAATGACAAAAATTATTACATGACCTCTGTTGACCTTGTCGATTTTTATTATTCATATCTTGTTTGTCGTGATGATCAAATGTGGCTTTGTTTGAAGCGAACTATTGCTAGGTTTACCCGTGTATGCCAAATTGGTTGTCAGGAGCCCCAAGGGTTCTTACAAAACTCATGAAACCCGTTTTCTCCCTACTTCGACGAAAAGAATATTTGTCTTGTTTACTTGAATGTTTCAACCTTTCTGGGAATAGTATTTTCAGAATGTCAAAAGAACATTCATGAAACAGTGAAATTACTATCAGAATTGAGATTTGTGATTCAACTGGGAAAGCCCGTTCTTATTTCAAGTTATCAAATAGAATTTTTAGGTTTTCTGTTATTCATGATCAATGCGTATTTTCCTGCCGGAAAGGGAAATTTCGGATGTGTTTTCAATGCTTCTTAGTTAAGAATCGACTATGATTAAAAATTGGCTGAAACTCTAGGTTTTTTTTTGTTTCAACCTTCCCAGCAGTGGATAGTGATTGAAGTAGAAACCATTGCTCTAGGAGCCCAGAGTTTCAAACTCGTGCTTGATATGGCTCTCAGAGTCCTGAAATTAGTTCTAGGAACGTAAGATCTAGCTCTAGGAGCCCACAAATAGGTTCTAGAACCACCAGAAATGGAACTGAATGCCGCATGAGAAATCCATGACCAAAGAAATGACAGGAAGTAGAAGGCTAAACCGGAAAAGCACAAAGGCAAAAAGAATAAAAGAAAGCACGTCAAATGACGCTCTTTTTAAAAAGGTTTCTGAAAAAGGCTCTGATGCCAAGGAAGGTCCCCAGACCCATAAAAAACTTGCCAAAGTTACAAACAGAGGTTTCTCTGAGCCTCTGGAAATCGGGAAGCTGAATGATTTTTTTGAGGGCCACACTAGGCCTCCGAATACCGATAACATTATTGTTCCCAAGGTTAACAATAAAACTTGGGCTACTCTCTCATCACGGGCTAAACAGAGGGATGCTAATGCACTTCAAGTGTAGCGGACTATTCTTCACTCAACCTTTTATGTTTTAGAGGTAGCAAATGTGATTCCTGAGCTTGAAAACCATGATATCAAAGAAAAAGCTGTCAAGAGCCTAAGATACAGTCACACACTTACTCACATACTTGGCTCCACATACTCACTCACATAATTGGCTCCATTAATCATGATCTCATTCTAAAAAGACGTCATGCGATGATGCTCGAAGTGATTCCAGCTTTATGTGCTCCTGAAATCAAAGTGACAGAGTTTCTTTTTGGATCCAAATCCGTGATGGATTTGGAAAAATCTTTTGGAGGATCAAAAACCGTGAAGGGGAGCTGGCCTACCATTATCGCCACTGGAAGAACGAGGCCCCCCGTCCAAACTATCGCAAAAATTAGATTCTTTATTTTACCGGAAAGCGGAGTCATTGAGTGCTCAAGCAATAAAAAACGCGTAGGGCAATTTTGCGACAAAGCTAACGTTAATATCCGATGTAAGTTCGGAACTGCAATTGTGGCTGGATATTGCCAATCATTCTTCTAAAGCAATTGAGCCTAGATCAGTTGACAAATATTTGTGTAATAATGCATCAAAACTAGCTGAGGCATTTGTGGATGAATACTCCATGAAACCGGCCACAGGTAAATGGTTCTCAGAAGAAAAGAGATTTGACATCAACGTTTTAGAGACAAAACTGTTTATCTGGGATTAAAAAGCTTTGCTCAGGATAGCAAAGGCATGCATGCCTGGATGTGTTCAGTCAATACAACCGCAGCAGCTTACATAAATACAAAGAGAGGATCAAATTCTGACTTTTGTAATTATTTCGAAAATAAGGTCTGGCAGCTAGTTTTGCAGGGCAAAGGGTGGATATCTGCAGAACGTATGCCTGAAGTGGTTAAATCCCTGATGAAGTAACACAAAAATTTGATAATGCAAAAGATGGTTGACTATTTAAAATTATGAACTCTTTGGTATCTCAGTTGATAACCATTGATTTGTTTCCAACTAGTCAAAACTTTCAGATTGAACCATTTGTTTCTTGGAAACCAGATCCAGAATGTTTTTCATAGATAGAGTTGCAACAAGCTGGACGCCTCATTTCTTCTATACATTTCCCCATTTAGTTTACTTCTGAAGAGCCTTAAGAAGGTAGAAACGGATCTGACAACTGGTATTTTGATCAATCCAGACATAACTCTAATATCCCTTACTATTAAGGCTATTAGTAGGAAGTCCGGTACTTCTACCTGGTGATATTTTCATTTTGTCTCTCCCACAGAAACCGTACCATTCATTGTCCAAGACATTATGCCTAGTGGCTTGCACCGTCTCTGGCAAGGTTTTTACCGCCAAGGATATTCTCCTTCCATAGTCCGTATTATCTTGGATGGATAGCGGGATTTAACTAGGTGCCAGTAAAAGGTTTATTAAAAAATGATGGACTGTTGTCGAAGAAACGTGATTCAGCCCTTGGATTCAACTCCGCCGGAGACCTTGTCCTTTCTTACGGAGCTTCTTTACTCAGGTGTTAGTCCATTAATACGGCAAGCAGTGCTTGATCGGCAATTTAATCAAGCCTTCAGTTAGGCATTAGTCAAATCATAAGAAGCTCAAGAGAGGTGTCTTTCATAGAAGGCATAGTCTTCCCAAGCTTACTAGTATTTGGGACGCAAAACGCTTATTTGATTTCTTTAGATTAACATATATTTTATATCGAAAATCTTCAACTGAGACACTAACACAAAAACTAGCAGCTTCATTGATTTTATCAGCTTGTGAAACAGTTCAGATTTAATCCAGTTTGTCACTTAGTAATATGATACATAATGGCGACGAAATTTTTGTTTCTCAAATCTATGTGCTGTTAAAAACAACGAAACCGTGCAACCACAATTCAGTGGTTAAATTTCGGCCTCCCCTTTTTCCCGGTGACGCATCTTGCTACTTATATTAGAATAATATCATGAAAAGAGAAATCACCAATGCTACAGCACAAACACAAAAAAAAAAAAAAAAAAAAAAAAAAAAAAAAAAAAAAAAAAAAAAAGGAGACAGAAGGAGAAAAGGAAGACTGTTTTCCTAAATTAGTGATTAATATAGACCAGCACTTGAATGAGGCCTTAACCCTACTCATCCATACAATCACATAGGTCAAACAGCATAGCCACACACAATCAACCATAAAGAATAATCCATGGACAGGCAGTCATGTCGTCAATAAGTATAAGTCGTCATTTACCAAACATATCAAAATCGAGACAACGCATTTTTTCTTACATACTGTAAGCCTCATATTGCTGCGTCCAAGTCATCTATTTCCAGATGGATCTAAGAAGTGTTATTTCTTCCAGTTTTAGATCTCAATATTTACGGTAGTCATAGCACCAGGTTTACTCAGTGTTCCACCTTAAAGCAAGGTTCTATGACAAAGTAATAGCAAGTAGACGACAGTTATCTGTCTTTGGAATTTATTCATTGTATTTGTTGTATTTGAAATATCTTATAGCTTCTTTTTACAAATAGGGCTGTTATTGATTGTTAGTGCTGGTTTAGCTCAATGAAAGTTTTCTAAACTAATTTCGTTTCGTTTTTGATAAACAAAATTTTAAGTTTTTCAATATCCCCCTTTCAACATAAAAATATTTTTTTCAACATCAAAGTTTCAAAACATCCAAGTGATGTTTTTCACGATTAAAATTTAAAAGTTCAACAATCACCCCCTGGATTCCCTGAAAGTAGTCACAAGTAGTTGTAGCAGCTTTCTGACTGATTGTAGACAATCAGTCTCGTTGGCCAACAAGTTGACCGATAGTTTGTGTTAATTTTGTTTGACATTCCTCTCACACTTTCTTAAAATTTTAGCTTAGTATCATTGGCTTTTATGGACATTCAGGATCAAACAAGCCACCTCTTTCCGATAACCAACCTTGTATATAAGCAATGGGCAACTTATAGAATTTACAACACTTGCCCAGGGGTTGTGGGGAATTGCGTCACCCCCGAAAGTATAGTTATTTGACTTTCAACAATTTTGAACAAGATGGCTGTTGAAATATTCGAATTAAATATCTTTGGAGGGAGAGCAGCTAAAAAGAGAATAGGAGGGGGATTGGTTGCCCTCTTACCACAATTAAGCATCTTCCTTAACATGCCCTGAAAGTTTAGACTTAATACTCTCGGTCGTTCTTGAGATAAGACAAATACACTTTTTTGGTCAACTGGATGTACATAGTATCTTTTGATTTAGTTTAACTCGCTTTCAGTATTCCCCAAAAATTCACCTTAATACCTTTAGAATTTTTGAACACCCTAGAACCAATTATCCCCCCTTTCCTTAATGATAAATCCTGCGAGTAAAAAATAGGCAAATTACATAACTTACAATCCTTGCCCCAGGGTTGTTGGGGGGGCATTGCGTCTCAGAGGCACAGCTTCTAGATCTTTTGACTGCTTTGACCAAAATCTTTATTTTAAAATTATGATTAGTGATAAGAGAAGGGAGCACCTAAAAAGGGCAAGGGGGCTGGCCGCTCCCCCCAGTAACTCTTCAATGTGTCCCTCAACAGGTCCTGAAAGTTTCAAATTAATACCATCAGTCGTTCTTAAAATATTACGGATCCTCCTTTTTGATAAACTGGCTGTTCAGCTTTATTGTGCTCGGAATCTCTCTCCGCATCTACGGGGGTTTATGTCATTCCAATAGGTATAGTATTTGAGCTTTAGACTATTTTCAACAAGATGTCAATTTAAAATTTTGATAAAATCTTTTTGGAGGGATGACAGCTCTGAAGGGCCTGGGAGGGTGCTGGCAGCCCTTCAATCGCTTTTCAACATCCTCCTCAACATGTCCTGAGAGTTTCAACTTAATACCCTCTGCTGTAGCCCTTCAATCGCTTGTCAACATCCTCCTCAGCATGTCCTGAGAGTTTCAACTCAATACCCTCTGCTGTTCTTAAGATATTGCAGAAATTTTCTTTCTTTTTTTAAACTCAGTGCGCATATTGCATTTTGATTTAGTACAACATATCCCTCAACATCCTTCAAAATTTCGTCTTAATGCTGTTAGTCTTTTCGGATTTACACACACTCAAATATTTCTCCTTTTCCTAATGATAAATCCTACATGCAAATAATTGGCAAATTGCGTAATTTACAATCCTTACCCCGGGGCTATGGGGGGCATAGCATCCCTTGAAGTATAGCTCAGAGACCTTTTGATCAGTTTGAACAAAATGACTACTGTGATCAGCGTTGAGCAGAGGAGGAGCCTAAAAAGAGAAAGGAGAGGGTGGCGGTGGTTGCCCTCCATTCCCGCTTAGACATCTCCTCAACATACCTTGAACGTTTCACCTTGATACCCTCAGTCGTTTTTTAGATATTTCTGGCGTTCCTTTTCCACAACCAGCAAGATCAGTACTTGGTCAGTGTTCAGCATTCCTCTCAAAATTTCCTTGAATTTTCACTTAAATACCCTTAGCCTTTTTAAAGGACCCATGATTAAGCCTGCCCTCTTTTCCATTAAAGATCCTTATGTGTCAACAATTGACAACTTGCATAGCTTATAGCCCTTGCCCCAGATGCTAAGGGGATATCAACAACGGAGGCTTTTTCAAAACTTAAATTGGACACATTTGGGAAAAAATGGCATTTGCGGAGGGGGGAGGCTAATTGCCCTCCGATCCTTTTTGACCTTTAAAAAGGGTATCATAACTTTTGATTTCCAATCCAATGAGCCCCCCCCCCCCCAAAAAACAAAGTTTATACGACCACTCCTTCTATTAAAATGTTAATAATGGGCAACTTGAATAGCTTACAGCCCTTGCGCCGGGGGACGGGGGAGGTGTTAATCCCGAAAGCAAAATTATTTGACCTTTGGTCAAGTTTGAACGAAATGGCTATCTTGAAATTTCGATCTGACATATTTTGGAAAAGGGGGTGGGAGGGGGGACTGGTACTCCTTCTGTCACTTTTGAAGACAGCCTTGCTATACTTTACCCCCTCCCCCAATGTTCAAATATATAGCCATTAAATATTTTCAATGCATTATAACTTTTCAGTTTTTGTTGCGTCACAGTTGATTCAATTTACATGTGCACGGGTTAAAACAACAGACAAAATAGAATTTAGCTTGAAAGCTTTCTTTCAAAGCTTTCTTCATTATAAAAAATATCGTTATAAAAAAGCACTAAGTCTTTTTTTTTTAATGATTTCTTTTTCATTCAGGAAATAATATTCATTGTATATCAACCTTCTTATTCTTCAATGATTCCATTTCTGTCCTATTTGAAGATGTAGATGGTGTATTCATTTCTATTCTTGAAAGTTTTAAAACAAAAGAATCGAATCATGGAATGATAGATTTTAGGAAGCAAAAACACCTTAAATATCAGGGAAAAAGAGTTGACCTGAACAAATTTGGTATCATAGACCTGTATAACAATAACAGGAATCATAGAGCATTAATTTTGCAATTAACTAGGCTCGCATGTATGTTTGGAAAATATATATCTTTTAATATGGCAAATTTAATATCTTTTAATTAAATTAACAAGATCACTCATAAAATGTACATGGGAATAGATCCTCTGGTATACGAAGGACGTGGCCAAGGTGCGTCCATCTCCTACGTTTCAAAAGGACAGTAACTAATATTTGACCGGTTTTCTGGCCACACTCCTATGTTCGCAACCTCTTCTTGCCACGATATGTTCAGTGTTCTTCTAAGGCACATATTTTAAAGGGTTAAGACGCGTTTCTCCAGTTGGAAATTTATTTTCCAGCACTCACATGCAAAGGGGAGAATGGACATCACGTTGCTATTCATAAGGCGGAGATCGAAGCAAATAGAGCTCATATTTTCTAATATGCCATGTTGGTTTCAACTTATTAAAAGCCGACATAGCTTCTCCAATCTGCCCCTTGATTTCGTTGATTATTTCAACATTATAATCAATCCAACTACCAAGGAACTTAAGTTCATTGACCTGTTCAATCGCTTTATCTTTGCGTTTCAGTGTCACCAGAGAGTCAGAATTCTTACTGACTTTCACTATAAACCCCACTTTTACGGCCTTCCCATCTATGGCTTCGAATAGCAGCTGCAGTGGCTGTTTCACTTATTCGAGAAAAACAACGTGCGAGGTTAATGTCAAAAATCTGTCGGCAACAAAGCTTCACTCCAGAGTCAGGAGATTGCATTAGAATATAGTCCATAAAGATAAAAAACTAGAATAGGGATAGGACTCATCCCTGTTTGATACCAAACATAATCTTGAAGAAAGGCGCATCCCTATTTCCCCATGCCCAAACTTACAACATTTATTTCAATCAGTAAGAAAGGTCAAATAAACTATACCTAAGGGGCAATTAAATGATTTAGGGTTAATAAGCATAGAACACAAAGAACTAGATGGAATCATCTGGGACGCAATCATCAGTAATTTTGTAGAGGCTGAAGTAAGAAAAATTAGACTTAAATAAAAGGAATTTTTTTTTTTAATTTGGTCAAAGAATTTTGAGACAGAAGAGGAGGCCCTAATCAAGATTTTGCACAGGGCGCGAGAGAGGCCAAAACCCTCACTGTGGGTCTGATGCAAGAGTTTGGACATTTTAAAGCAATACCGAAAGACTGTAGAATTTATTTAAAATTCATATAGTACCAGACATAATTTATAATGAAATTCTCATGTTTCAAAAGCTTTAAAGAAGAAATAAAATGACTTTACCTGGGCAATACTTATTCCATTGAAGGACCTTTCTTTTTCAGTGGCTCCAAATCTGTTTGCCGCCGCTTGGCGTTTACCTTGTATGAAAATAACTCGAACTACCAACAAAAATACAACACAGTTGGTAACTATTATCAGTAGCGCAGGGACAATAAAGGTGCCATAATAAACGCCGACATGGGAGGGGGACAAACGACAAGATTCACTTCGAGGGTCACGATAATGATCCAAATTTACTGCAGCAACAATGGAAACGATGATACCAGGAAGCCCTAGAAAGAAAAATGGCACTAGTTCTAGAAAGTTCTCCACAGAAAGCTATGGAATTCAAAAGATGTTATTTTCACAAGAGACAATTGAAAACAGATAATCGTATTTGTCGGTGAAAAAATTAACGCTTAGTTATGAAATTGGCTCGTCCTTTGGACTGATTTCTGGATCTATAATCATGACGAGATGAATATAAAAGATGGACACGGCAAACATTGGCTGGCAGTGGGGTATTAAGTTTTGTTTCAAGAGCAGTTCTAGCGGGAATAAAATAAAACTTGATTACTAAACGTGAATTAGAGTTTTTCTCCAGATATTAGATACTGAGCGCTAATAATGTTTTGAGATTGTGGAATTCTTAGCCAAATCGGCAAAAGAAAACCTTCGACTACCAACATTCGTTGTTTTTGAACATGCTAAGGCCCATGGCCCCATGCTAAGACCTATGATGAAAAGGCCTATGGCCCCAGTATGATGAAAAGAGATAAGAAGTTGCGTGACAACTAAAGTACATGATATGTGTCGTTGCTTTGAAGGCTCCATTCAATAAATTAATTAAGTTGACGTTTCTTTACTCTCCACGCCCTACCAAACTCTCCGACAACTATACCTTACTCTGCAGTAATTACTAATCATCCACCATTGAAAACTCCATCCGAACAAAAAGAGCTAATAGAATCTGTATTTGGTGAATCGCTTGACGCTTCTAAGGGTGACGTTTGACAAGGAGTAAATGGGTGGCAGGTGGCTTTTGTGCAGAAGGCTACTGCAGATAAATTAGTACTAGCAATTACCAACCAAAATCTGGGTTCTGTTGTAAAAATAAAAACTCCGTCGTTTATTGAAACAGTTAAAGGGATCTCCGAGTCTCCAACTACAGAGAATTTACAATGTCTAGTAGCCAGTTGTATCAAAGCTGAAAAACGTGGGAAATAAGGTGCTTTCAAGCTGCATTTTCCAAGCAGAGATGTCCTTGATACTACCAAATAATGCCGATAGGAACTTATTTTGATCAGAAAATTGAAGAGTTTACTCACTTTCCGAAGTATTCCTTCAACTGTTACGAAATCAGCTACACAGCGGCATTTTTTCAAGCTTCGTTTTCTGTTAGAAACTGAGATCATACATTCATTAATATTTGATTTTAGCAATTACACTAATTACATTATTTATTCTTAATATTACACTGAAAAAAAAGCCAGGAGTCAGCAAACGCTAGAGGGTATTGAGAGTCTTTATCGAAACTAGCGCCAGTTCTCATTCTTATAAGTTATCAGTGCTCTTTGATACAATCTGCAAAATCAAGCAGCCTCTCATGAGAGGTGCAGATAAAAGTTGCACAAAAAACCTCCTATTTGAAACCCCATTACGTTTTCCCCACCTTTCTCTACTATTCCCAGTAGTATTCCCAAAGAAAATAGTTCCTTCTTCGTTTTCAACTAACCGCCTTACTCCTAACCCTAGGAAGACTAAACACTTAGACGAATGTTCACCGTTTCAACCAATAACGGTAGCTAAAACATGTTCAAAATTTTTGAGTAATTGATAATGCCTGAACTAGTTGATAAATGTTATATGCCGCCGCACAAATGTGGGTTTCAAAAGCAATAGGGTGCGCTTATGCACTGACTAAACTGTCATCAGTTTTGGTTGATGCTCATAAGTCGGGAGATTCACTTGCTCTAGGGAGTCAGAATGCCAGGTACTTTTGATTCGATAATTCCCACGCATATTCTCAACGAAATTTTAAAATGTGGGGTCAGTACATGCGTTACTCGTGCTTTGTGCGTGTTTAATCGTATTTAACCGTCATAACCAAATTGCCAGACGGAAATATTACAGAAATAGTTATACCTGTCCATCATGGTGTATGGTAAGATGTCCTTACATCCCCATTCGTGTGTAACAACTTTATTTTACAATGTATTGATGTATTTCTTATTGCACTTACAGATGATGTTTTCAACGTCAGCCCAGCGGTACTGGCGTTTGAGGAAAAATTTTCTATTTTGAATAAAGACTATTAGAAGGTAAATCTCAAGTTTTCTACTAAAAAATTAAACGTCGTATTATTCATCTGGGGTCCAGTTCACGAAGGATTTAAAGTTAGTCTTGATTGGGTGTTATTTGCTCCTAAACTGGAACTGAAATATCTAGGCCTCAAAATCCGTGACTCTTAAAGTAACTAGAAAATTCTTCATTGGTTGTTTTCAGCACTAGACGTCCAGCACCTGCGGGAAAATACTATCTAATAAACTTGGTTTTAATCGCCTGGCCACTATCTAAACCGTAAGACGCATGCGCACTTCCAAATTTTCTTTGCCTGTACCTGTTTGGCGTACCTTCTCGGCAACTCAAACAAAACAACTCTGGCGAATTTATTACCGGTATACTAAATATCTCCTCTACCACCCACCTTAAGCAAGAAATTCTGTAGCCAATTCTGTAGCCGATATTATAGATCGTAATAGCACCATCGGCAGATGCATTGAAGTATATTATAAGCAAATCAATAGACACCCATGGTGCTCTTTTTTGTCATGATTTAGCTTGTGTTATTTTATAAATTCTGATTTTGCTTTATTTGTCATTTTCCGCTCTTTTTTCTATTGTACTTTCCCGTTTTTCTCCCTTCTCTATTTTCTGTATTTTTTCTTCTCTTTTTTTAGTATTTTTTTTTCTGTTTTTCTGTTTGTCATTGTATTTGCAATGTGTTAAAAATCAATTCAATTCCATTCTATTCAACAAGAGAGGTTTTGGAAGTCTAATTTTTGCTATATGCTAAGGTATATTAGTTGAAGGTTCATACTTGGGGTCTTTATCGGAGGGAGGGGGATGTACTCATTGCGCGTCCAAGCCGTATCCAAGATCATCGTGGCAACCAGCAGACGACATGTCTTCTTCCAGAGGTTTCGCTCTAGGGTGGTAGGCTCAACAATCTCCAGCCACTGACGAACCTACCGGTAGCCGTATTTTCTGAACCCTCTGATTGGCTCCAAATCAGATTTCACTGTCGCGAGCCACGTCTTTTTTGGGCCTCCTGTTCTCTTCTTCCACGTCGGTAATGGTAGACATTTGAGGCTTTTTTGCTTATTCGATCATCTGGTCTGCTTATTGTGTGGCCAAACCACCTCAGTCTCCTATGCTTAACAATATCAGAGATAAATGGGCCATCCCTACATCTTCTCCTGACTTCGTCGATCGAGATTCTATCTCAGAGGCGGAAACTCAGGATATAACGCAAGCATTTGTGTTGAAGGTATTCAAGACCACGGCTTTGGCTGCTTTCAGTGACCACATTGCTTCATACACTCAGAGCTTCGTCCTTGTTGAAGCTTCGCTCCACTTCTAGAAAGCCATCCGTAGTTGAAAGAAGACTCTCCAGGATGACGATATGCGGCTCCAGATCTCTTCTTAAGATTCACCAGCAGGGTTTACCATTGAGCCAAGGTATTTGAACGACTGGACGTATTCGATTTGACTACCACTCAGGGTCACAGGGGTTTCATCCATCCCATCAGTTCGCATGATTTTTGTTTTTACTAGACTTATTTGGAAGTCAGTCGAGAGTGCCGTGTCTGCCACGTCACTGATCGTAGCCTAGACTTCTACAAGAGATTCAGCAAGCATGGTAGGCTCAAGCATGAGGGAGATGAAGGTGGGTTATTATACCTGACTCTTGGTGCATCAGTACAATTCTAGGTTCGAACTTGGTATTCTATGTTATTTGTAATAGTTTAATATTCATGTCTATAGTAACTATATTGTGTTTAGCTTACAATCGAAGATCATTACAGATTTCAGGTAATACTTGAATTTATGGTAGTCTATTTGTGGCAAGAATTTGCAACAAAACGAATTGTCGTCCGTCTAATTTGTACTTGATTTTTAATCTAAACTCCTTTGATGTACAGACAACAAAATTGGCTAACAAATTAGGCCGTTGACAATTCATTTCATTGGAAATTCTTCCCAACAATTGACTTTTCCGTAAATTAGTTTAAAAAACTATCGGAAAAAGAAGGTTTTCAAAGAAAAGTAAAGGCCATATTAAACTTATGATCAGCAAAAACCAAAATTTCTAATAATTCAAAGCCAAAACGACCAAAAATTGCTATTAAAGAATAAATAAAGCCCAAAACGAATATAAGTTAAATAATCAATCATAGCAAACAAACATTCAACAGGTACTTACATAAATGAATAAATAAATATAAAAAAGAGTAAAAATTAAGTTGAATATGCAAATAAAGCTTAAAAAAAAACAAAATCACAACAAACAAGAGTTAGGGATGGATACCTCCCCTTCCCTAACTATAAAACTATAGAGTCTTCTGCGTCATTAGGACTTTACTGAAAACGAGTTATATTGAAAATATGTTCTATTGTACTTATTACAACAATCAAAATAAAATGAAAATTTCAATGAAATAAAATCTTGAAAAAATGAGCAATTAAAATCAATATGTTTTCAGCAATTAATATTATTATATATTAAATACTCACTTTAACTTTCTTAGTTCTTTTTAAGACTGTTCAAGACACCTACAGTTTTCAGTAAACCACCAATAACACAGTAGGCCTTATACTTTTACAGTTAGGGAAGGGGGCAGTAACCAAACTCTTGTTCGTAGTGACTTTTGTTTCTTTTAAGATTGATTTGCATATTCAATTTAAACTTTACTTGTTTCAAGATTTATTTATTCATTTGTATTAGTATCTGTTGGATGTTTGTTTGCTATGATTGATTATTTAATTTCAATTCCTTTTGGGTTTTATTCATTCTTTAATAGCTGAAAAATTTTTTGTCTGTTTTAAGCATATTCAATTTAAACTTTACTCGTTTCAAGATTTATTTATATTAGTACCTGTTGGATGTTTCTTTGCTATAATTGATTATTTAATTTCTATACGTTTTGGGTTTTAATCATTCTGTAATAGCTGAAAATTTTTTGTCCGTTTTAAGCTTGATTTGTATATTTAATTTAAGCATTACTCGTTTCAAAATTTGTTTATTCTGTTATATTAGTACCTGTTGGATGTTTGTTTGCTATGATTGATTATTTAATTTCTATTCGTTTTTGGTTTTATTCATTCTTTAATAGTTGAAATTTTTTTTTCCGTTTTAAGCTTGATCTGCACATTCAATTTAAGCTTTACTCGTTTTAAAATTTGTTTATTCATTTATATTAGTACCTGTTGGATATTTGCTTACTATGATTTATTATTTAATTTCAATTCGTTTTGGGTTTTATTCATCCTTTGATAATTCAACATTTTTTGTCCGTTTTAATCTTGGTTTGCATATTCAATTTAAGCTTTACTCGTTTCAACATTTATTTATTCATTTATATTAGTACCTGTTGGATGTTTGTTTGCTATGATTGATTATTTAATTTCTGTTCGTTTTTGGTTTTATTCATTCTTTAATAGTTGAAATTTTTTTTTCCGTTTTAAGCTTGATCTGCACATTCAATTTAAGCTTTACTCGTTTTAAAATTTGTTTATTCATTTAATTAGTACCTGTTGGATGTTTGTTTGTTGTGACTGATTATATAATTTCTATTCTTTTTGGGTTTTATTCATTCTTTAATAGTTAAAAAATCTCGTCCATTTTAAGCTTGATTTTCATATTCAATTCAAGCCTTACACGTTTCAAGAATTATTTATTCATTTATATCAGTACCTGTTGGATGCTATGTCTGATTACTTAATGTCTATTCGTTTCGGGTTTCATTCATTATTTAATAGTTGAAAATTTTTTGTCCGTTTTAAGATTGACTTGCACATTCAATTTAAGC
The DNA here is from genome assembly GCF_032884065.1 of Artemia franciscana. NCBI lineage: Eukaryota > Metazoa > Arthropoda > Branchiopoda > Anostraca > Artemiidae > Artemia > Artemia franciscana. The sequence goes on from NC_088873.1 coordinate 40,693,828, forward strand.
TTTACTCGTTTCAACATTTATTTATTCATTTATATTTATACCTGCTGGATGTTTGTTTGCTATGCTTGATTATTTAATTTCTGTTCGTTTTAGGTTTCATTTAATCTTTAATAGTTAATTTTTGGAGTTTGCACCATTATAGATTTTTATTTTTCCTCATCTTAAGCTTAATACGGCCGTTACTACTTTTCTTTGCAGAACTTCTTTCTCCGGAACTTTAAAACAAATTAGTTTATGGAAAAGTCTTTTGGCGGTAAGAATTTCCAAAAAAAAGAATAGTCGTTGGCCTAATTTGTTGTTAAATTTTTAGTCTAAAATGCTCCTTCGATATGCAGAAAAATGCAACTTATTTAGTTTTATGTTCGATAAATCAATTCGAGACAATTAGGGGGGTAAAACGTATTTTCACTAATAGATATTTATCAAAGCTGCTTGTTTTCATTTTGTGGTTTTTGACATTCTGTTGTTTTGACACGTCATATCAATAATAGTTTGAAATTTTTATTTTTAACATATGACGTTAACAATAACTAACATTACTAGTTAATTGTCGGGTCGGAAACGGCGGTGGGCCTTGGTTCTTAGGTTGAGGTCAGCAAAGTACGGAGGAGGAATAGCTGCACGCTGCACGCATAACAGAGCTGCACGGGAGGATATAAAGTAGGTTATTTCACTTGGAGAAAGAATTAAGTGTTTAGAGAGGTTTGAATTATTGAGCGCTCTATTTGTCCGATATGTGGGTATAAGAACTATTTAGAGCACTATATGTGCAACTGGGATGAGTTTAAAAATCTGAGGGATAAAATTTTCAGAATCTAGGTAAAGATGGATGGTGAGAATTTGGAAAATTAATAATCAATTGGATACATGGAATGTGGGGAAATACGTCTATGTGACGATACACCCTAGATGGTTTTATTTCTGGAGAACTAAGGATCGGCAGGATAAGGAAAGGTGAATTGGGCCTGGTTGGAAATTTTTGTTTTGATGGTCTTTACCTTGTGCAGAGAATCTCTCATAGCTTGGTTTCAGCTGGTTTTGAATGGTGGGTGACAGTTTTTCATTTGACTGTTAAATTTTATTTATTTATCTATTTAAATACGTGTGGATTTAGTTGTGAAGTTGTCCTCCCCCCCTATATATACAGATCCTTTTGTCGAACCAGAAGTTTGAAATGTTTTTTTTTGTATGTTTTGAATATAAATTGATCGATTGATTGATTGAATAATTGAGGGAATAATAGCTGTTTTATCACTTTTGTAAGTTTTTTTTTTTTTTTTTTTTTTTTAGTGATATCATTTTGTTTTCCTTTTTGTAAACATGACCCATGTAACTCTAGTGTTCGAATGTACCACATTGTTTACTAATTGAAAGCTTATAATATTCGCTGTCCTTAGTAATTTTAATCTTCACTGTCCTTGGTACTTTAATTTGAACCATTAGAAATCTTAATCTCGTGCCAAATCGTGCCATGGACTCTTAATCACATGGAATATCAAATTCATGAATTTCAACCAGAAAATTTAAATAGTCAATTTTTGCTATATTCTAGGAGTTTCAAACTCTAGGGAAAAACTTTGATAAATGGTTGACTAGCGGTATATTAGGCCATTTTTGGCAGCCTGAGGCCATGAATTTGGCCTTAAATAAGACTGTTACAAGAATTAAATAAAGGCACCACAGAAAAATGTCCTAAATCTTACCCCAAGCGATTAGAGCTCGTTTCAAAATGAAGTATGTCTCAGTGCCAGCAAATACAGTAATCAGCAGGTGATACATGTGCGCAGCTTCAATGACCATCCAGGCCAAAGATGTCAAAACGAGATAGTGCATGAAAATGGCTAAAACTATACAGAGCACGGCGTCCCTAGAAAAAAAGTGTCGAAGTTCATATAAAGGGTAAAAAAGAGCTTATAAATACAAAAAATATAAATAAGAAACATATAATAAGAAAACTAGAAATATAATAGACTTTTAACACAGAGAGTTTGACATTTGTGTGCTATTGTCTTTTTCTTTCTTTTTTCTGTCAAATGATCTACTTTGATGGGACTCGGCTACAATTCTAAGAGGGGTAGACTTTTACTTATAGACTGAAGTTTAGAGCATTTTAGGAGCCAACTGCACCTGGAAATAAATTGTGCAAAAAATTGTTATTGGCATAATGTATTTAAACTGTCCAACAGGCTAGAATGGGAGGGGGATAGCGCGATACTTTGATTTTTAGCGTTGCAATTTTTAAAGCTCCCACTTCACAGTGGTTTTTTCCCTTATGTTTTTCCCTTATGTTTTTCCCTTATGTTTTTCCGTTTTGTTGCTTTGGTTTCTGCTTTTTAAATAGTGTTTGTTGATCAAGCCCACAACCAATCTCCTCCCTTAGTATTAATTTTACAATGTTTTAACTGTCGAGTAATATCACATGCTTGCTTTTGACACTTACTGATTTAAAAAACCTTTTCCACAAAAGAAGTTCTTCGAGGAAAAGTAAAAAACTCCATTAAACCTAAAATGAGCAAAAATAGAATAAAATAATCTGCCAAGCGTGAAACTACCACATATAAGCATCAATACATTTTCAAACAAATGAGCCACCCCCAAAATTTATATGACCATCCCTTCTTTAAGAACCTTAAGTGCCCCCGGGGTATAACTTAAAACCCTTACCCCCATGCTCTGGTGTTTGTAACAACCCAAAAAGCCTTTTTATATGATTTTTATACTATTTTGAATAAATGGCTATCTCAAAATTTATATTGTATGCATTTTGGGAAAAGACAACGTTTAGGGGGGGAGGGGAAACTACCCTCTGATCAATTTAATTTTTAAAAAAGGAACTAAAACTTCCGATTACCTTTCCAATCAGACCCCTCTAAAGTATATACAACCACCCTCTCTACAAAAACCTTATATGCCCCCAGGGCATAGCTTGAAAACCTTGCTTTGAGGATTGTGGACTTCTGACGATTGTGGAAAAAGCTGTAGAGTGATTGTCATCCTCAAAGACATAATGTCCACACCCTCCTACTACGCTGGACAATATTACCATCTCAAATTTTGATTGGATGTGTTGGGGGGAATGATGAGCGTGGAAGGGGGAGAAGTCTGGTTGCTCTCAAATCACTCTTAACGCTTAAAAAGGGCACTAGAACTTCGAATTTCAAATCAAATGAGCCCCAGCTGAAGTTTATACAAATAGCAATTCTATAAAAACTTTATATACCCCCAGGGCATAACTTACAACCCTTGCCCAAGGGCTCTGGGGGTTGTTTCAGGCCTAGAGGCATTGTTATATGTTCTTTAGACCATTTTGAACAAAATGGCTATCTCACAATTCCAATAAGTTGCGTTTAGCAAAAAGAAGAGTAGTCAGGGGGGGGGGTGCTAGTTGCCTTCAATCATTTTTGACTCTTAAAAGGAAACTATAAACTTCCAATTTTCAACCAAACGAGACTCCTGTAAAATTTATACAATCATTTCTTCAATAGAAACCATAAATGCCCCGGGGATTTTTTTTAGCCCCAAAAGCCTTTTTATATGATCTTTGGACTATTTTGAATAAAATTGCAATCTTAAAGTTTCAATGGACTGTTTTGAATAAAATTGCAATCTTAAAGTTTCAATGGGATTCATTTCAGGAAATTACGACGTGTGTGGAAGAGGGGGGAGGGTAGCAGCTCTCCAATCACTCTGAATCTTAAAAATGGGAATAGAACTTCTGATTTCCAATCTAATGAGCCCCCTTCGAAGTTTATACTATCACCCTTTCTATATAAACCTTATATGCCCCCAGGGTATAGCTTACAACTAAAGACTGGGGGAGTTATCATCCTCAAATACATCATTTCAGGACCTTTCGACTACGTTGAACAAAATGGCTATATCAGAACTTTGATTGGATGTGTTTGAGGAAATGGTGGGCGTGAGAGAGGGTTAGTGGCACTCCAATCGTTTTTGACAATAAGAAAAGCACTATCCCTTTCAATGTCAATCGAACGGACCTTTTTCAAAGTTTCTACGACAACTCCTTCGATACGAAGTGCCCTGGTCTAAGATAAAAAAAAAGTGCCAACCTCGTTCTTTACTTAGGAAGCGCTATTGTGCTGCCTATGGCTTATTTCGTATTTAGTTTCTTTGATTCATTAAATTACTTCTTTTTGTGTTTTATTAAATAAAAAACGAGTTTTTTTCAACTGAAAATAAGGAGCAAAATTAAAACTTAAAACGAACAAAAATCATTACGTATATAAGGGGGTTTCCTCCTCCTCAGTACCTCACACTTTACGCTAAAGTTTGACTTTTTGTCCCAATTATTTAAGAATGACTCCTGATACACAAGGACCGTTTAATTAGAATAGTAAGCTTTTTGCAAATTTAAAAAACACTTTAGCGTAAAAAGCGAGGTACTAAGGAGGGGGCAACCCCCCCCCCCCATATACGTTCGATCCCACTCAGCATATACGTCACAAAAAGCACCTGAAGTTATCAATTTTGTCGCACTTACGATCCCACTCAGTATGTACATAACACCTCAAATTAGTACTTTTATCATTCATTCGACCCCACCCAGCATGTAAGTCACAAAAAAGCACCTAAAATTAGCAATATTGCCGTACGTTCGATCCCACTCAGGATGTTTATCACAATAGAGCACCTCAAGTTGGCACTTTTATCGTTCGTTTGATCCCGCCCAGCATGTAAGTCACAAAAAACCACCTAAAGTTAGCAATTTTGTCTTGCGTTCAATCCCACTCAGCATGTATATCACAAAAAAGCATCTTAAGTTAACACTTTTATCGTTCGTTTGATCCCACCCAGCATGTATGTCACAAAAACCACCTAAAGTTAGCAATTTTGTCGCATGTTCAATTCCACTCAGCATATATATCACAAAAGAGTACCTCAAGTTAGCACTTTTATCGTTCGTTCGATCCCACCCAGCATGTACGTCACAAAAAAAAACACCTGAAGTTAGCAATTTTGTCGCACGTTCGATCCCACTCAGCATGTACATCACAAAAGAGCACCTCAAGTTAGCACTTTTATCGTTCGTTCGATCCCACCCAGCATGTACGTCACAAAAAAAAACACCTGAAGTTAGCAATTTTGTCATACGTTCGATCCCACTCAGCATGTACATCACAAAAGAGCACCTCAAAAGAGCACCGAATGTTCATTTCACAGACATGACGTCAAGCAAAACCACTCGTCAAGTGAAATATCGACCAGGCAATTCATATTAAAGAAAATGCTATTTAAAACTTACGCTGAATCCGTCTGCATTCTTAGTTGAAATAAGTACGCTTCTTCAGATTCGTCATCAGCATTAAGGGGTATATCCAATGAGGAGTTCAGAAGGAAAACCAAATTGAGTAGAAGCAGAGATATACAAAGGTTCAGCAGAATTTTACCACTTCTGTCACGACGCAATACCCTGTAAAGTAATGGTCCAAGTAATTATTATTGTAGTTCGCCAACAAACTAGTCTGAGCCGTCCTAGCCAAGTGGTTAGCGCACTAGACCTGAAATCCTAAGGACAGGAGTTGGAGTTCTGGTGTCGCTGCTAATTTGGTTCAGAAGAAGTAAAATGGTATGATTCAACAGGCTCAGCCAGAATCGACCCAGCTTTGAGTTTGTACCTGGAGAAATCTGGGGAAAACACGGGAAGCGTCGGGGAGTTTCCCCCCAACAAGGCAGAAAACCACCCCCACCCGAAGGCAGAAAACCAGAAGGTTGATACCTGAGCTAAGTTTGCGAAAAGTTTTTAATTTTGTTTTAGTAGACAGACTAGCCACTAGTGAAAAACCAGTTACATCGAACGAAGGGAGGACTAGTGAGAAAAGTGGCTGAATCTGCATAAAAAAAGGGAGCATTCTTTGGTCTTAGAATTTGGCTTGAAGCCCACTGTCTCGGAGGTTTCCCCTTAGCCCAAGAAGTACCAACCTTAGCAACAAAAACACTTGGAGCGGCAAAAGAGAAGCAATAAGAAAAAAAAACAACAACGAGAAGAATTTTCAGTCTTAAACGAAAAAAAAACAAAAAACAGAGCGCCTATTTCGCCAAGCAATCTTCAACTGAAAAAAAGCAAACAAATAAAAGTAAAACTAACGTTTATAGATGCTGAAAAACAAAATTCAAATTTTAGGGAAAAATAAGAAAAAAACATAATTTAAAAAAAATAAACTTGTCAATTTGGTTAATTATTGGCGCTTTGGTCGCATCTTCCGTTGCCGTTGGTTGAACTGGTATTGGTTTAACGGGTATTGGTTGAACAGCCATTAGTTGAAATGGTATTGATTGAACTGATATTGGTTGAACTGGTATTGGTATTGGTCGAACTGGTATCCTTCAGGTTGGAAGGACAGTATCTAAACCATCCTACTATGACAACTGTTAACACAAAAAGATTAATACATTCAATGATGATTCCGATGGTGAATTTAACAAGCATAAATAGCTTTAGATCCAAATGATAAGCACTGGAAATTATGTAAACTGTACAGAAGGCCTTTTTTTTAAGGCTCAATTATAAAGTACTAAGTTGTTAAGTATTAAGTCTTAATTGTTAATTATTGTTAATTATTGTTAATTATTATATTAACTCAATTAGAAGTATTAAGTAATTATTAAGTAGGCCTGCAAATACATTCGCAGAAAAAACTATTTAAATACTAATTTACTTATTAACTTATTATCGTAATTTAAAACTTATTTTTGTGTTATTTCCTTATTATATTAACTTAAAACTTATTTGTGTGTTATTTCCTTGTGGCCTTTCCAGCATACATCTATAAGATTAGCTCAAATAAACTAAATTAAAGACATCTCCCAATATTTGTAGAATTAAAAAAAAACTAGCCCTATCCTGTAGGCTTAAACACAAAACAAAAGCCAGCAAATGAGGGTGTTAGCTTAGGTACTTAAGAACTTAAGTACTTAAGGTACTTAAGAACTTAAAGTACTTAAGAATCTTTGAAAAAGAGAACACTGATCTAACCGGGTTTCAATAGTCTTTCACCAGCAATGATATTAACCAGACAGTTTGTGGCAATAACCTGTGCAGCAGTACCAACTACAATAATTATTTGGTTGAGGGAACTCTACTGGTAATAGCTCAAAACAGTACGAATCCATCTGATGCCAACAAAGATGTCCCCACTCCTGTTCCATCTTTATCCATTCAAAGGTACCCTTTTCACATCCTCACAAGAAGCTCCTATTTTCCTTAAATCTTTCCTTAAGACATCATTCCATCCGATTCGGAGACGACCTTCTTTTTGTTTGGCTTTACATGCGTAGGCGTGTAGAACGATCTTTGACAATCTGTAATTTTTCATCCTGTGCTGTCTTAGATGTTTTAGATATGCAGTTTTGATTGCTAGATATATGATAGTGATCAAGTCACTACATTGGCTTCTATATAATTCTCAATATAGATGAGAAAAACTATGTTTATTTGAAGTGTTTTTGACATTTTAGGAAAACTCGCATTGTTCTGGTAAAAACTACAAAGTTCAACATTTCTCTAGATAGGAGCTTGAAACCTCTACAGGGGGGTTCTGTGATACACTCGATCTGATAGTGAGACTTTCATAAGTATCACTCGATTTTTTAGGCGTGTTTTTTTTTTCTTTTTCAAAAATAAGGCAAATGTTCCCAGGCTTGTAGCTTCTGATGGCTAACATTAAACTTAATGAATTTTATAAATTTGGAATCAGCATAAAAGCCAATTATTTTATTTATTAATTGGCATCAAAATTATGTTTTTTAGAGTATTTGTTACTATTAAGCCAAGTCACTCCTAACTTACAGTCCGCTGCCAAGAACTCTTTGAAAATGCAAAAACTCGACGAAGAGTATATACCCCTTGGATGAAGTATAGGTTTCCGTGTATTGTTTGTTTGCATAACAAAAGGTATTGACATTTTTACTGTAAGGAATTTAGGACTTTTTATTTACCGAATGCTTCTCTGTAGCTATCCTACTGCACACAGAACATCAATAATAATATATATTATTATAAATATATAATATATATTATATATAATAGATAATTAGCTATACATTAAAGCACGAAAATAGGCAAAAGTAAATAAAAGAAACTTACCTGAATAATGCATAAGTAAAAACGGTTATGGTTAATCCAAACATGCTCAAAGCTGACCCTAAATAGCTGATCACACTAAGTGCTACTCTATGGTGTTCGGGAAGTTTTTCTCTCATAATTGCGTATGGATCGAAAAGAACAGAAAACGCTGTTAAATGAGTTGACTCGCAGATAATTCGACCATCGTCTCTTTTCGTTGTTAAACCGTCGGTTGACCAATACTTCTCTAAAAAGACAATGGAACGTAAGATGGTTTCCAGCAACAACCGCAATTTCATACTTGAATTTTCAATTATGAAAATTGGCGTTCTGACGACAACCGATAGGTTGTTGCAATTCTAGCAACATCTATCGATAGGTTGTTGCTTGATTGTTGCTATTTTAGCAACAATCAAGATTGTATTTTAATTACCACAATTGCATTTGTACAATTTTTCTCGAGAGCATGATGGTGTTTGAAGGTGTTTTATGGTTGATGGTGTTGATGGTGTTTTGATTGCCAACCTCATAAACTTTAAAAGACTTTGTCACCCCCTCCAAAATATTTGTTCGCCTTGTAAAATCGTAACAAAAATGTATGTAAGCAAATTTTTAATGCGTTTTTGTTGTATTTTTCTGTAAATCACCCCGACCCCCCTCTCCCAAACAATTTTACGACCATGTATATAGATTATATCAGCCCCTTTCAAACAAACACAAGGTAGAAACAATAGGGAAATTATTTTCAAGACAGTAGAAATCAATTCAGTGAATATTTCGGCCCTATGTCAAAGGGCCGTCTTCAGCATAACAAGAGAAAGAAAGTCCTGGTTAAACGTCGTTGAAGTAAGGATACTATGGTTGTTTTTATTTTTTTTAAACATTATTAGTTTTAATAATCACATTTAAATGTAAGTTCATATATATTCATGTATATATATATATATATATATATATATATATATATATATATATATATATATATATATATATATATATATATATATATATATATATATATATATATATATATATATATATATATATATAACTTTCTCGTGTTGTGCTGAAGATGGCCCTCGGACATAGAGGCGAAATATCCACTGAGTTTATTTCCACTGTCTTGAAACGAATTTCCCTATTGTTTCTACTCTGTGTTTGTTTGTTATGGAAAGACAATATAATCTTCGTCGCTATTTTCTTAAGCCACTTTCCTTGCACACAATTTAGTTTAGTGCAATTTTTACCTAAGTTCATGTCAATCTATAGAGCAAAAGAAAAAAAAAATCTGGTAGACAAATAATATGCGGCCAAGCAACGTTTTACTTATAATTAACAGTGAATGCAGGAAAAAAAATCCGAACCTTAGCAAAATTTTACTTTAAATGAATCCAAAACACACACAAAAAAACATAAAAATAAATAAATAAATGAGATACGCCTTCGAGGCTTAGGACACTGTACCTTGTAAAATATATACGGTGTATCATATTTTTACCTATTTTATTTAACTAATAGGCTAGTTTGAGACCTATTTAAAAATACCAAATAAATATAAAGATTATTTGAAAAATATAGGGATGTCGTAAAATTATTGACCTTTTCGGGGGTACGGATGGTAAGACATGGGCCTAGCCTTGTAAAATATATACGGTGTATCATATTTTACCTATTTTATTTAACTAATAGGCTAGTTTGAGGGGGGGGGCTAAATAAAATTTTACTAAAAAATTACTATGTGTTCATTCGGCTTTAGGGGGATACCAAAAACGTGATATGGAGGAGGCTTAAGACCATTTCATGGAGACTTTGGGTTGGCCCCAATATTTAGAACTAAAACGTATTTGAAATGTTGAGCATTTTGGTTGGCATTATATTGGGGTTGGCCCCAATATTTAAAACTGAAACATACTTAAAATGTAGAACATTGAATCTTAGATAAAAAATAGAGTAAATTAACATAAGCTAAAAGAAGACCCTAGAGTGATGTTATAGGCGTTTGAATAGTTTAAGGCCATCATAGCCATCATAACCATCTGCTTTACGAAAGCAAAATTTATAAAACTTATTCTTAAATGCTGGTAAATTCTGACCAGATTATTTTGAATGACTAAAATCAACGATTTTGCTGGAATTGGGCTTTGTAATCGCTGAAAATATTTTTTTCTATTGTTGATTTATTTTCAAATAGGAGTCAAATAGAAGATTTTGGACCGGCCGTTTAATAGCTTAAAGGGTCAAAAGAAAAAATTATGAAAAAGATCCACTTATTTATCAATATCTATCAATCCAATTATCTACAATAGTATTAAGTGGCAAAAAAGCTACCTATTACTAAAAGAAATGTACGTGCTCAATAAGTGTTTTTTCATGAGTTCATACAATCATATATATATATATATATATATATATATATATATATATATATATATATATATATATATATATAACTCTATTCACTATTTACATTGAAGAATAAAAGAAATCTAACTATTTATCACTATGTATAATAAAAAAAGCCGATACTAAAACAAACCTCTATGTTTATCACATAGTAAACCTCCAAATTCAGTCTAGTTTGAATTACACTAAGATGTGTCAGCGCAACCAAGACGGATCAAAGTGAAAGATAGCAACATATTATCTATTTTGAAATTATCTTAAGTAAACAGAAGACAGGAAGAGCCACGCCAATTCATATTGAATGCAATCAGTTAAAGTGCAATGTACCATTTAAAAACTAAATTGCATTTAATGAATAAACTGGAAGCAGAGCTTGTGAAAGGATATGTAAAAGGACAAAGGACACGGCCCTGGACTTCAAAGTCCCTACCGACGGTGCTGATCTCCGTTTTTTGACCCTTAAATCATGAAGTGCAATGGGGTTGGGGGCCATCCATCCTGTACTTTCACATACCTTAACTGTTTACTTTCCCTAGATTCCTCCAGGTAGTCATTTGGGACCGGGTCGATACCACTGATCCTCTTTTCAAAACAAATAATTGGTGACGCTCAGACTAGAGCCCCTATCACGTAGAACATATGAGCACAAGTCTAGTACTCCAAAGGGGATAAAAAACAACACGGGTCTTAGCGTATAGTACTTTGCGAGTCCAAAGGGGATAAAAAATAACACGGGTCTTAGCGTATACTACTTTGCGACTCCAAAGGGGATAAAAAATAACACGGGTTTTAGCGTATACTACTTTGCGAGTCCAAAGGGGATAAAAAATAACACGGATCTTAGCATATACTACTTTGCGAGTCCAAAGGGGATAAAAAATACCACGGGTCTTAGCGCATATACTACTTTGCAACTCCAAAGGGGATAAAAAATAACACGGGTCTTAGCGTATACTACTTTGCGACTCCAAAGGGGATAAAAAATAACACGGGTCTTAGCGTATACTACTTTGCAAGCCCAAAGGGGATAAAAAATAACACAGGTCTTAGCGTATACTACTTTGCGAGTCCAAATGGGATAAAAAATAACACGGGTCTTAGCGTATACTCCTTTGCGAGTCCAAAGGGGATAAAAAATAACACGGGTCTTAGCGTATACTACTTTGCGAGTCCAAAGGGGATAAAAAATAACACGGGTCTTAGCGTATACTGCTTTGCGAGTACCGAATAATCAAAATTCTGCTGAACATCCCCCGCCAGTCACCCTCCCACCACAAGTTCTTCGCACCAAAACCAATTTGAAGCTGCCTTACTTCCACCTTCAAAAAAATCTTCGATTTTCCAGCCGTGCGACAGAACAGAAAAGATGTACCAAAACCACACGTAAAATCCGTCACCATTTTAGTGAAATATACTCGCTCAGCCAGAGGTTCCCGTTTTAAAATGTCATACGATCGCTTTTATATATAAAAATTATTGATTCGCTGAAAGTTACCGATATAGCCAGGTGTTTAGGTAGATAGGTTAATATATCTTTCAACCACCTGAACAAAAAAAAATATACATGTTAATAAGTGATTTTACTGAAAATTCTACTGCCGTTAGCTAACAGAAAATTGTGCATAACAATAAAAAATGTAGCTAGAGAAATTTATAGATAGATTTTGAGAGGCAAAATAAAGAAAAATCGGAAGAATAGAAATCGAAATTGCAAACTTCTAAATTCCCATAGATTTGGCGGTGAAACATCAAAAAGATGTGAAGATGTATTTAAGGGCCCATTTAATAGGAAATTTCTATATCTAGTACTTCTTCTAAGAATTTACAATCTTTAAGTAAGACAAGGGCCCGTCCTGCCCCTGGCCTTGGCCTTGTTTAACTTTGTAATTCTTACAGGATCCTCATTATCATTGACAGGTACCAAGATATGATGATAAATTTATTGGCCTCCATAAATTCAGCCCAAAAAAAAAAAAAAAAAAAAAAAAAAGATGGCGAGAACACACAATATCACAGACACACCCTTCCTGCTCGAAAAGGATTTTATTAAATATGTTTACTTTTTTAAATATCTAGGATCTTTAATGGATCCCTACGGCAGAAGTCAGTGAATACCAATTCAGAGCTGCCAATAATCGACACGATGCTAGTGTCAAAAAGTCGGATTCTCAAGATGTTATACCACAGAATAATTTCGGTACACTCCAAAGGCCAGGCAATCAAGTCTAACACACTTTTATTAAATGATTCTAAACTTAAAAATTTCACCTAATTGGAATTAACATTAAAAGTAGGATTTTTTTATGTATATGCTGTTTCAAATCATCCGTTTTGGTTACTGAGGATGTAGCCGCTCTTTACTTATTGTTCATTGTTACTGAATGCATCTGTTTGATACTCAATACTGAATACCCTTTGATACTGTATCTGTTGCGAACTTCTAGCGCAAAAAGACACATCTCTTTTTCTTTATCTTAGGAATATAGATAAGTTGTTTAAATCCTCTCCATAGTATTAAACAAAATCATATTTTATATATATTTTAAATTACCTAACTAGGCCAAATGTAACTATCTGTTAATAACCTAAATTCTTAACTAAATAAACCTTAAGTGGCTACCAAGGTGAGTAAATTTGAATAGTCTACTCGTAACCATAATGTATTTGTACGGATAGTTCAATGATCATAATCATTTATATAATATACATAATCATTATATAGTATAACATATACATATATAAAGATATAATATAAATATATACATATAATAATACATAGTCATTTATTATAATCAACTTGTTATAACCTATATGAGTTTTTTAAAAGGAAACTTTACGAGATCCATGTTTCATGTTCTCTGTGATTACAGCTTCCAAGCACTAGACAGACTTTTGATTTAATAGACTGACGAAGATATTCTCTTAAATTTATTTCCAGGGAATTTTTGTGATTGCATAAAGTCAGATTTAAAATTAAATAAAGGAAAAAAAACACAACTTTAAAATTATTTTTAAGCCATGTTGACAACATTCAATCTAAGATACGCTTAAAAATTTTCCTTGTTCAAGCGATCATACATAAACTTAAGGACACATTTATCAAACACATATACTGAAGTTGAAACAAATATTTCACATTTTCGGTACTTTGTTAGTCTCCTGAACCTCGTCAAATTTCCCCGTGAATAGCTCATGTAAACTGCTATCCGTGCCATTAGAGGACAAAAATCCTAATTTCACTGAAAATGCCCCCAAAAGTCATTGGTCATTCTTTCCACGAGGTCATGGTGAACCTCCCACAAAAGCCTTCGAATCTTTCTCATGATCATAGCAACAAAACCAAATAAGTTGAAAAAAACTTAAAGAGGAATAAGAGGTTAAGGTTTTACAATATGATAGTGAAGAGATTTAATCCGTTTCGAACTTAGTTAGTTGAAGGAATATAAACACATGAGCCTAGTTATGCACACTTAATAAATAGATATAATATATATATAAAATATAATATTCAAATAATTCGTGTTGATAGTAGAATTGCTTATGTCCGTAAGTGTGAGTATAAAATTCTAAATATAATAAATGTAAATATAATATAAATATAAATGAATATAAATAAATATAATATATGTAATATAATATTCGTAGAACTTGTCTCGTTGGTAGAACTGTTTTATGTTCATAAGTGTAAATATAAAATTCTAAACAATCATTCTGACAGATGTATTTAAGTCAATAGTTTTGGTCACTTGCTCCCTTTTAACAAGAATAAACAAAAAGAAACTCAACTAATCAAATTCGAATTACCTAATAACCTAGAGACTTACCTTAGATACTTACCTAATAACCTAATCAAATGAGAGACTTACCCTCTTCATCCCAGTATGCACAAAAATGTCCTTCAGGGTTGTCAGTAGGTATAGAATAACTGATTGGATTCTTCAAGTTCGCTACGTTAGCACCCCCAATGGAAGCAGAGACCACAAAACTCGAAACCGTCTGATTCTTGCTTCCCCTGATAAAACAAATTCATAAGTCAAATTTCAAATTTTAAGTTTTGGCTAAAAATAAGGTGGTAAAACACTGGTCTATAAATGTCAAGTGCGTACGTGTCTGAACGAACATTTTTCGTTTAGAGGGTGAGTGTGAATCACTTAAGGATTTAAAAATCATATTATGGGGTTTATGAAATATGATGAAAAGTAGCAGATAAAGGTGGTTGGGAGTAAACTTTTTGGCATCATTTGATAGCTTGAAAAATCTTTTTGATAAGTGTGCATAACGTTTAATTTACAGAGCATTATATGTTACGTATAGATTAATTTTTATTTCATTTTGTTTTTGCAATGGCCAAAAAAATGTTGTAATACCTACTTCCGTAAAGGATTTGGATAATCAATGCTTGATTCTTGATTGATGTTTTGTCAATGTTTTTACAACGTGAATATACAAAAAAAAATATTTTTAATGGAGATAGACTTATATATTAACAAATGAACTAACATCATTTTTATACAATCCTAACAAGGGGTTAACGCCAGATTTGCCTCTCACTCAATTGGGCTATCTGTCTTGGCTCTTTCTACAATTGGCCATGGCTTGATGCCCACAACCATGCGACTTGGATTCAAAATCAACCGTCTGGAGAGACAAGCCACTAAAATAGCTCTGGTGCTGTTTTCTAGCAGAGTATGGTTCTTTTTCTAGAGATGGTAAACTCTTATGGATCGGTCAAAAATCAAATGTTGGGTGAATATGGTTACCTGAATAAAGAAAAAAAATTGCAAAATGGCTTTTTTTAGTAAAATTAGCAGTCGGTAGCAAACATACAAAACTAATTAAAAAATTCAAAATTTTTAATTAAAATTTATAATTAAAATTTTTATTTTTGTGTTTATGTTTAATTGGTACAACGCTTGATGTTACAAAAAAATATAATTTTTTATGTTCTGCCACACCTCTATCAGGCAATAAATCCAACGTGTTCCAAGGTCCCAAAGTGGAAATATTGAACAAATCCAGTTAGCATTCTTGAATTATATGGGTTAGAGAAAAGAAAATGAACATCATAGAACACCTTCAAAATCTACGATGAAGAAACACATCAAATTAAGACACTCCTCTTCAAATTAACATCTAAATTAAGTTCAGAAAATATTCAACACATAATTTTCACAAAAAGATCCCAACAAAAGGGTGAGGCAATTGATCAACTACCAGTCTCGAAGTTAGTAGCACAGGAATATGAATATTCCGTCGTACCACAGCGAGGCTCCGTAAATCATAAATTCCGAATTATAATATACCTTTGAAGAGCCAAAACCAAATTTTGTTTGGCACAGGAGATAAAACACCAAGTGATTGAGCAATATCGTTTAAAACCATATAATTAAAAAAAATATGTGCAGTTCTAGAGGAGTCTACTTGGTCAAAAGGCTGAGTTACGCACAATCAGCTTTGACCAAAATTTCTTTTGACCAAGAGAGGTTTGACCAAAAATTCAATTACAGCTAAATAGCTCGCAACTAACCAAAATGACTAGTTGCAGGGTTTGGACAGGTTGGTTCGTTTCAAATTATAGGCTCTGTCCTATTTATATAGGATTTCCCGAGCCCAAACATAGCCAAATATAGGATTCGGAAGGCTTCGGGATCAGATCGGTGGTAGATTGCGTGGGATGCCTGGTCACGTAAATTCGTCATTTCTCGAGTTTCTGCTTTTTTTTTTTTTTTTTTTTTTTTTAATCATATACATATACTGTGCCAACAATTGACTGATACAGGTAAACTACCTGGAATCACTCTTGCTGCTTCTTGGGCATCAGTTTCGATATGAGGTCAGTTCTTCTCTTTGAAAGAGACTGCTCCATTCTCGCAGATTCCACCATCTGCTCACTTTCACTTGTTCTGGACTTCACAGAACCTTCGAGCAAAGAAACAGCTAGGGCAATGGCTATGGAACTCTTGGACCCGGCAGCCTTCTTCATTCTATCGGTCACTTCTTGAAGTAGAGTATCTGCTACTGTTCTCTTTTCTCTGATGCTCTAAGTTTTTCTTTCACTTTCCAAGTCTTCTATTTCTTTCATTTTGTCGTGTACCTCCTGCAACTTCCACTTGTTGTCCTCTTCAAAAGCTCCTTTCTCCTTCTCGGATAGCTCTTCTTTTTTCTTTTCATGCAGATATTGTTGATACCAAGAACGTGCAGAACGTGCAAGATTCAACAGTTCTTTTGTAATAACAAACCGTTCTGGCTTTCCTCCATAAAGTCTCAACGTATCATATACCACGAATCTCGCATCCAGAACGCGTTCAGACATTAATGCCTGGTCTTCACCGAGAATCCTACCAGAACACGATAACCCACACTCAACATCTGCGCTGCCAGGCGATAACGTCAGCATTGCTTTGATAAGCTTGGTAAGTTATGGGTACTTGCTGTCCCCACGCTCATTCACCAGTCCAAAGTAATGGCTCCAAAAATGATCGATCCGAGTAATATCCTCACGGGGTCCATTTTCCGTTCGCAAAAGCATCCACTCAGCCTGGGCGACGTCTGAGCTTGCTCCAATCGCAATCTTGCGTACCACATCCGCTATGTCTGCAATGCTCCTTGAATCCTTCATGTTAATCGGACTCAAAAAGCGTAAAGCCTCTAGAAAACCATCCTTTCCAGAGGACATTTGTTCAAAATATGGCGAATGCCCGCAATAAAATGTTTTCGTACATTGACAATGAAAATGGCCTTGTATTTCAGTGTTGCTTTCTCACGGAGAGCTTGTTACACATTTTCTGAAACTATGGGCTTTTCTGCAAATTTTTCAGCAAGGTTCAACATTTCTGGTGAGAAATTTTCAATCTCGGTCATGAAATCTGGAGTAAAGACCCGTCCGCAAAGCGTCACAACTAGTCCTTTGATCTCTGAGTTCAGATGAGAGGCTCTTCTTTCTGGAACAGTTGGGTGAAACTTATGAACAGTTCTGCAGAGGCTAGAACAAACTCGAGTTAGGCCTTCATCGTCGTACTTCTGATATAAGCCACAATCTTCAGAAATTTGGGAGTGGACAGAAGTTTCTTCAGCTTTTTTTCTCTCGGCATGAAGTTCAGGAAGTACTCTAAGATTGGCGGCAACTGCTGCATGATTCTAGCAAGGGCACGTCCGATCGTCAGCCAGCAGTTTAGGACATGCTATATGAAAGCATTCTCTGGCACTCTTACTTTCTATTGGCACTTTCAATAGTTTTCACAACGGGAAGGCCAGCCGTCAAAAAATGAATGCACAAGAATAACAAAGTCGGAACTTTCTTCTCCAAACACCTGAAGACCTTTCAAGAAAGCGTTATGGATTATATGGATGTTTCAAGCACCAATATTCAACATTCCCTTTCCCGTCACTTTCTTTTTTTGGCATTGAAATTGTTCCAAACGCTTTTGTTGACGTTTGGTCCATCACTTCCAAGCGTGATCAGTTTTTCAAGTGGCAGCTGATTCTGCTCAATGGCTGACATAATCTTCCTACACAGATCATCACTTGTCGCTTGGCCCATAAACTTTGTGCATAAAAGTCTGCTCTGGATTTCGTTTCCATACGAGGACCAATATTGAACATGTATCTGTAACTCTTTCATACCAGCGTTGTTGGTTGTCTCGTCATATTCTAGTACAAGATATGACTGAATGTCCTTCACAAGCATTTGCTTAGAGTAAGGATGCAGCGCATCGGTGATCAGATACATGAGTTTCTTCACACATAGGGACATTCCGTCGGAGATATTACCGGGGAACATCGCATGGAAGGTTGCGACAATATGGTCTGAAGAGTTAGCAGACATGAAACTCTATACCGTCTGAAGTGCCCATATTAACTCAGCTTTATAAGCGGCATCACGCTCACAAAACATGTTTGTACCAACTAACAGTTTATCCTTGGTTTTTTCATCAGCTCGAGATTTTCCATTCACGTGAAGCTATAGTGGATGTAGTTAAGCAGTAACTGCGGCTTTGTGTTCTGCAGATCGCACATGTTGGTTTACTCCTGAGCAACCCCAGCTGTGTAAACAAAATTTTTCAAGCAGAGTTTGCAAAAGAACGAGTACTGGTAGTTCCCAGTCTTACACCATTCGCCAATCTTTCTACCGCTGCAATCCGTCTTAGCAAGCCATGAACTATTAAACTTGGTAGGCCCCATACTTAATTACCAAGCATCACCTACAAAATAGCATCCCAAGATTAAAAGACCATTAAAAGATATGTCCAAAACTGGGCCGTATTCGCATCAGCCTTTAAAATAGCGTTCAGGCCAGAAACGCATAAGTCGCAAGAACTCCAGTCTCATTAAGCAGATACTGCTAGCCTGTATACTGATCTTTCCTCATTTCGGACCGACCCAACATGACAAAAAACAAAACATAGGCTACTAAGTCAACACAACAGCATAGCCCAGGCAGAAGCAGCTTACTAGGCCCAGTACAAAACATTAGTTAAGTTCAAACAGCTCAACAGTTGTAATTAATTATCGATCTACACCGAAAGACTGCACATTCTACAACAGAGTCAAAAGCAAAAAGAAAAGCACATCTTGGCTTACTTAAAGAGAAATAAAAATTGTAAATCATGAGCAATGTCCTTATTGCTCTTCAGCCAAAAATATAGGAATAATAGGATTTTAGCCAAAATATAGGCATTTTATAGGAGTACATTAGAATATAGAAATTTATTGGAATTTATAGGCAAGTCCGAACGCTGTAGTTGTGAAGAACGATTTCGATGCTCACTCATTTTCTTCGCCATCCCTACACAGGAGTAATCGATATTCTGCCACTCTGCTATGCATGTTGAACTTTAATCTCAGATAATTGAGCTATAAACAACTCAGATAATACACTCTAAAAGTCAGTTTTGTTTCAAATATTCATAAAAGAGTGAGTAGACTTCATCGTCAAGTTTATTTCAGCTGACTCAATTGAGGAGGGGACGGGGGTGTATAGACTGAAACAAATATGGTTACTATACCCGGATTAGCAAGAAGATTTAAGTCGCATTTGATAAAAAAAGAAACACCTCTATTTATGGTTTAGTTTTCCCATGATTTTGCGTTCCTAATAGGAATAGCTTAATACCAGCAGTTCCCTGATCTCACCATCAAATGTCTCGCCATCTACTCAACTCACCAACTACTCTCACCATCAACTATCAATCATTGTACGTTCTTTCAGCTTCAGAAGAAACAGGGGTATACCGCAAGATATATCATGGAAAGAAGTCAAAGAACCTCTACAATCCTCTGCACACAGACCAAGCAGTTCCAGCCCGAATCCTGGGCAAAATGTGGCTGTCTAGCATAATAAAGATAGCAGACATGCATCGAGACAAGCAAATAAGGATCATATTGAAACAAAATAGAAGATCTATTCTCATAAAAACCAGCACTTTCACCACAATGAAAGCCTAAGAGGCCCATTTGCCAATACTCCGAGATATCCGTGTATAGAAGCTCCGACTATATCGCCCACTCCAACAGAATCAATTATTGACCCTCCATACAAAGCATATGAATAAGGCAACATACAGTCACCCTCCCCAAATTATCCTCTTCCAGAATGCCAGACATCACTAGCCATATCAAGCATCAGTCAAGTCAGTCATAAAGAGCTATGATGCTCTTAACTCATAACATAGAACAAGCTCTACGACATCCTTCAACAAATATTTTTCTTGGCCCAGGAGGTAAACACCAAGTGATCGAATAGTATTTTTCACAAGCATATTATTAAAAAAAAACTATGTGCAACTCTAGAAAAGTATGTTTAGGCAAATGAGTGACATAGATATAGACGATGCTTGACCTAGAACTTAAATTAAAGCCAAATAATTCTTAAACAAACCAAAATCATGGGACTTCATGCTCAAGTTTCTCTCAAATGGGATGTCTGATTTTATTCTTAACAAAATCTGTCCCTTTTTTTTCTTTTTTTACAGAATATTCTTTTTGTGAAGTTGAAAAGTTTCCACGTCTGCAGTTTATTGTTCTTGAAAGTTTCCTCTGCTCGTCAATGGGTTTTTCTTTGTCAATAGTTCTCCATCAGCTCTGCGGCCAAGAAAGATTAATGATTGGCCAAGGAACACATCGAACAAGAAAGTTACCATCAAACATACTAAAGCAATGAAGATATTTTTTTTCAATAACAAACTCGAATCTATGCATAATGTAAAAAAAAGGAAGACAACTACACCTACCTAGGGAAAAGCTGAAAAAGAAAATCAGCCAGCAGCTTGAATGATGAAGAAAAAAAGACAGCATAGAAAAGCGTAAAAGTAGCTTTTTTTACAGAATATTTTTCTCTGAAATTGAAAAGTTTCCACGTATGCAGTTTGTATTTCTCTATTGTATCTGACTAGTATTGTATCTTATTATAGTGTATTGTATCGTGTGTCATACTGCATATCCATATTGTGTTCTGCTTAACCTTAATCAAAGCGTAATAGAAATGCCATATGACATCTTTATAACGAAATTAAAACAGCAAATGATGAATTCAGGAGTTATTAATTGGATGAGGCTCCCTGTAATTTTGATAACTTTTATTTATTTAAATGTACGCAAAAACTGCAATAAAAGTGAACAATGCCCACCTCAAAAGGTGGGAGCATCCCCACCCCCTGGAACCACCACTGATAGTGGTATATCCACTACTAAAACTAAACTACTAATAAATATTAGGTCTAAAAGCTCTCACCAGCGTTGAGGTAGTCGCCAGTTTATGAGCTTATATGTCAGTTGTAAATGATTAGCATGCAAAGTGAAAAACTATAAATGTGGAATTTTTGTGTTCCATAAGCAAGGGCGTATCCAGAATAATTTTAAAGGGAAGGTGTATTTTTATTCTGTAGAGGGTTTACAAAAAACAAACTTTATAAAACACAGCAAAGATTTGTTTATAGACGTTTTTGTTAAATTTTTACGAGTCAGACAAAGATTTTGGAGTGGAGAAGGGGAGGGGGTTTAAACCAGTAGCCCCTCCCCATGGACAAGACCTTGTACTTAGGGACTCAAATTAAAATGGAAGAAAAATTGGTATGTTATGAATGATAACAATAAGACTTGATCTCTAGACTCTAGAATTCGTATGCTCAGAATAAGCGTGTGTAGCTTATGTAAAATTCCAATTCCCAAGACTTTACTGGAAGACAAAGCATGGCCAGACCCATAATTACCAATAGGCCCACCAGGTTCAGGCCTCGGATTACAAAATGCCAGGGGGCGCAATAAATTATCACTTAGTGATTTTTTCTTAACAAAAACTGGCAGAAAGTGCCAGGTTCACTCCGCCGCTGCGCTACCTTTTCACAAAAAAGTGATTTTAAAGCAACACAGGAATTCCGTGGCCATTTATAAACTGTCAGATGTCTCCCAAGAATGGCAGCCGAGACTTCGATATAACGTCTCTCTTTCATTCCTTTTGGCTCATCAGTTGCGTTCTGTTCAGTACTTCCACTATCCTCGAATTTTCGAGGTTTTTACCGTAAGTCTTACAAAACCGGAGCAGCAAAAACACTTCGGCCTAAATGCGTCAAAGCTTTAGCCTATATCCGGCCTTGAGCATGACCCTAATTTTTATATAATTTTTATACTTTAAGATAATTTTAGATTATTTATAGCTTAAAGTACCTGAATAGCTTTGGCGATTTAAATGAAAGGAACTGCAATCTTGCAGAACCTGTTTTTTCAATAAAACTTTGGACCAAGTCTTCTGGAATGACTAACTTGGCGCTGCTTGTTCTTTCATCAGAATCAAAGGATGGTAGAAATTCTATACTCTTATCCTGTAAATAAAGAACAGTTAGCATAAACTTATGCTTTATTAGCACTAAAATATTGATACACTTCATAGAAAGATCACATTGTCTCATTAGCTTTTTAACAAAGCTTAAGAGTTGTATACCGTGAAGTCTACACAGAGGTAAAGGGACAGCAAAGGATCCTCTTCTCTAGTTGCAGTGGCATTGTTTAGGGGGGGGGGAAGGGAGCAGTTGCCTCCCCAATAATTTGGAGAATTTGTTAATATAGGTCTAGATGTAGATCCTCTCCCCAATAAAATGCTGGAGCTACGCCCCGGTCTAGTTGTTATGAAGACAATTCCGAGGATAGTTCTAAGAACATACTATTTCTCAATTTTCAGGCCCTCCTCTCCATAAAAATTCTCCAATATATGTTTTGTTGTATGAACAGGTTGAGGTTTGGCTGGCTACACCGTAGTTGACAACCCTGCCTCCTTAGCTTGAGCACAATATGTGTCATTAGGTAAAAGTAAATATCTGGTATTGGTACAAAAAAGTTGCAGAAACCATTGTATTAAAATCTCACTATTTTTCGAAATTTAAGCCTCTCCCTTTCCTACAATAAAATACCGATGCATTTGTCCGTTGTTAAAAAAGCTGGGGTTTGGGTAGCTACTCTGAGGTTGGTAACTGTGCCTCCGGAGCTTGAGCGTAATATGTTAGAAGGCAAGTGCAAATAATACTTTCCCCAATATTAACAAGAATGAGACTCAGGAAATATTGGTCTTAAGAACACACGATTTTTCAAATTTCATGTCGCCCTATCCATAAAAAAATCCTCTAATACAGGTTTTGTAGTATAAATAGATTAAAGTTTGGCTAGCTATGCTGGGGTTGGTAACTTTGCCTCCGGGAATTGTGCCCAGTATCTGCGGCAAGGTAAGTGCAACGAAGGGTTCCCGTGCAACTGATTATAGGAAAACCTAATTAAATCAAATTAATTTTATTTGAATTAATCTTTAACTTCAGTAAAAAACGAAGTGCCTTCATCACTTTTTTTTTGGGGGGGGAGGGAATTAGCAATATATTTTGACGTACTGGAGACTGTCTAAATTATTACTGAGTTTCGTCCTATTGAGTTCCGGTTATTGAGTAATTGAAAAACATTCTGTGCTTACCGCCTCACTACTGGTGAGAACTTTAGTTTCCAATACCAAATTTTTTGATTTCACTGAAAAAACTGACCCAGGAAGAATGACAGCTTGACGAGACAGTTTCTCCAAAGACTGTAAGATTAAATCTGCTGAACCAGGGACCTCTTGCATCACTCTGTCGTCGACTTCAAGCAAATCGCTAACCTCTGACACCATTACACTGGCAACCTATTTACAAGAAAGGCTGGTTAAACCTGGGGATAGTTAAGAACATAACCTATGATAGTTGGTAGGAATTCTGAGCGTAGACCCAACCCCCATTAGAAGCTTGCAGTCAGCCTATTAAATGCCGTTATCAGTTGAAAGTCTGTAGGAAAAAAGTGAAGATTTTTCCAAACAAGACTCTTGAGTATTTTGCAAATTTAAACAACAAAATTGCCACTTATTTTCGATTTCTATTTTCTTAGCGTTATTCTAATATCTACAGCAGTTTAAATAAGTCAGGTAAGGTATCTCAATTTAGCCGGTCACAAATCCAATCCCGAAAATTTCCACTACGAAGTTGTGTTTTTAATATAGATATTAATTACGATGGAGTCACCAGCAGGATAATCTTGGAGTTCAGACTCTCCCTCCCCCCTAAAAAAAACACTCTAGAAATGAAATAGTGAACTTCAGTTTTATGATAATTTGAGGATTCTAACTGGTCTCAACAGACAGAGCTCGCCAATCCAAAGAGAGTACAGAAAACAGCATCACAAGACAACAAGAAACAAAATAAAAACAAATTAAACCTATTTAATAAATAATTAAAAACTAATTAAATAATTAAATTAATAATTAAACTAGAACTAATTAAACTGATTAAAATTAATTTTATTCGTATGTCACAAAAAAATGATGCTATCCTGAATATTAGAACATTCTGATCAAAGCGTTCTCAACATTCTGAATGTTAGAACATTTTGATATCCTGAATTTTTGTTACTGATTTCCTGATAGCTGATTTCTATAAGAATTTTAAATGTTGTTTCAGTTCAGTTGTCCACCTTAATAAATTGCCTGCATAATTAGCTTACCACCCTACTGTATAGATAGCTATTAAGTTATCAACAGTGCTTAGTATGTCCTGCTTTTTCATGACCGCATGCAGCAGGCATGATACCCCATCCTTGCTACGTGAAACTCCTCAATTCTTTTTTATTCGTAGAGTGCAGTGGGTTTTCTGGCGTAATTTTTACCCTAATTATGTAGCTTTTAACTACTAGCGAATAGATGCTAGTATTTAAAAGCTGGTATATTCGCCTCCAGAACTCGACACTCAGACATTGGAAAGAGGCTTTGTCCATACTGGAGTTTGGAGGGATATTCTTTTTCCACATTATATCCTTCGATCGGTTATGCTTACCTTAAACTTCCCCTCTCTAAAAGAGTGCACCAAGTAGGGACCCTTAGCTTCATTACTGGTAGCAGCGGTTTTTTTAGACCATAAACTTCTGAGATTCTTAGCGAGTTTTAATGAAAAATAGCGCCTGTTTGAATCCCACATGGGCAGCAAAACTAGTGACCAGCATTGAGCCTCTAAAACTATTTTGAAGTTACAGATTTCAGTTGTTAGTCTATAATAACAATAGCCCAAAGATACTGAAAATACATCCCTAACTGTCCCCTTCATCTTCTTTCAAAAAATGACTGGCCTATCTTAAAAATTGGATCCTGTTCTTATTAAAGCCTCCCAACCCCAAATTAAAAAAAAAAATAAAAAGTAAAAGATTTAGTGCAATTTAAGGACTATTTGACGAGCTGGAAAATTGAAACCTGTCATTGTTTAGTTGTTTAATGTTGAAGATTAAGGTAGTGAACATAACCGCCGAGAATATGTCCAACGGAAAAGATTATTTTCTTTTCCTTCAAATGGGAGGAAATTTAAGGAATTAATTGAATATACTACCAGGAGCGCAGCTGTGGTTATCAAGTTGAGATTTGATTAGACTGAATGATACTAGAGAAAATTTATTAAGTTGTTGCTCTCTCCCAGGCTGGATGAAAATTTAGAACGCTAATTGAATGTGCTAACCACCAGGAAGATGGTTATTGCTTGCATATTAAAATTGCTCAGACTGAATTTGAGAACAAATATTGTTATGACTTTACTCCAGGTTGGCAGGAGAATACTGTGTGACATTTAGATCCTAATAGAAAGATAGTTTTTAGAAATTTATTGTTTGAAAGTATACCAGGGGTAAACTTTAAAGCAATGTTAAATTGTCAAAAAAAAATACACACCCTGAATCAAGAAAATGAAAATTTGTATGATTTTTATATTTCCTCGCGTTAAAAACTTGGTGTTAAAGGGCTGTAGGTGGAGACGCACAACGCGTTTAAACTTGGCTTGGAATTTAGATTTTGGATTTCGGTATTTGAATTCCGTGGACTATTTGGTATGACTTTCAGGGTTAGAGATTACGTTAGAGGAAACTAATAGATTTTACAATGGCTTTCAATAACTAATTTTTGGGGGACAAATTTTTTATTTTGGGAAGTTGAGTAACTTCCCCTATTCGTGGAATCACTCGTACTAGAGATTACGTTTTTGCAATCTAATCGAATCTG